>NC_081562.1:50007148-50138567 GCF_022355385.1 Mustela nigripes | reverse complement strand
AACTACAATGAAAGCATTGGGTTTCAGTACTATTCTTGCCTCTCCCCGGCACCATAATAGGACTGTGGCTAATTTTGGGTTTTAGGCAGACTTTACTCCTAAGGCGAGAGCAGGCAGTAAGACCAAAGACAGTCCTTACAATTTGCATCATGAATGAGGACCTTCAGTAATACTCTGTCCCCAAACAGAAACACCTAAATGCATTTATTTTATATAAGTCCAGCTCTAACCATTCCTCTTGGGCGAGCTCTCCTACCCTGCTCCTGCCTGAGGTCCCTCCACGCTGTCCCTCCTCCCTCGGGTTTACTCACTCTCACTGGACAACTTAGCCACCTAATTCTCCGTGACAATGCTCACCTTGTCGCTTTTTACTATCATGCAATGCTGTTATTGTTCCCACGCTTTTCATGCTTTTTACACCTATCTCCTCTAGTAAATTATAAGCCCTCCTAGGGTAGGGATCTTATCTGTAATTATTTTAGTTTACTACTTGGAAAATGGTAGTGCCTTCAACAATGAATAGTTGGGCACTGATCACACGTGACCGGCACAGCATCACCTTTAATTATGGCATCAATACAAGCGAAGATGGCATTTTCCCTTCTATTTACTCTCGCTTCCAGGCTATGTAGGAAAAAGTTCTGGAGATGTATGAAGCCCTAGCATCACAGATTGGCCACAACGGTTATAAAATAAAGGAGGCTGTGGGGTGCAAAGAAGGCTCTCTTCTCCTGAGAAAAGGAGATTAAGGTGCTTGTGTTGACATCAGCCTACTTTATAAACAATACCCAGATTATGGAGCAATCAATTAGAAGAAGCTCATATATTGTACAAACAAGCTGATCATCCAAAGTAATCACCATTCTCGATGATGCTTTATAAAGCAAGAGCTCTAAAACTTAATTTGTGATTTCATAGACAAGACTATCAGTGTCCAGGATTTAAGACTCATGAACCTCACTTGTAATGAAACCTGATTGTCCCCTCTAAAGTACTTGGTGACTCCGTCTCTAAAGCGAGCCCTCCTGTACCCAGCAAGCAAGACATTCTGCCTTTGGCCACGAATAGGCCAATGTGCCGTTCATCAGAACAAGGACACCATGAGACGTCTTCATCTAAGCTTTCTATCCTTTTGGAAGTTGTGTCTTTGTCTTGATGAAAGGGAAGCTCTCGCAGGTAGAAAAGCAGAGACGATATGGGACAGGGGGAACTGTCACTCAGACACTCGGAGATGGCCTCCTCCTCCTCTAGGCTCACCACTTCCCTCCATGCCAGGCTTACGAGTACCCATTATGTGGATCATCCTTCCCGTTTCTGTGATGGGAGTGTCTCAATCCCACAGCAGCCCGTCTGCTGTTCAGAGGCACGTTTGGGGATGACAGCCACACAGGCTTTTTAGATTTTTTTTTTTTTAATTTATTTGCCAGAGAGAGAGAGAGAGAGGGAGAGAGAGTGAGCACAGGCAGGCAGAGTGGCAGCAGAGGCAGAGGGAGAAGCAGGCTCCCCGCCGAGCAAGGAGCCCGATGCAGGAATCGATCCCAGGATGCTGGGATCATGACCTGAGCCGAAGGCAGCGGCTTAATCCACTGAGCCACCCAGGCGCCCCCCCACACAGGCTTTTTAAAATGAAAGTCTTCCCCTGGTGGCTCCCCGGTGACTCGGTACAGGCCAGAAAAGCTTCTGAAAACATGCCCCAGTACGCTTCTGCCCGGCAGACGGCAGCTGTCATATTTATTTATTAGTGACCTTTTCTGATGGAGCCTCAATTTTTGCATTAATCACCCCCCTGTGTTCCTTTTCCTACATCCCCCTGAGATGCAGTTACCTAGCAGCAATTCCTCCTTGCCGCAGGTTCGAGACTCTGGGCTTGCCGTCCTTGTCAACTCCGCCCGACACGGTCAGCCCTAGGGTGGTGCCCTCCTTCTTCATCAGCTCCACCACGGTGGAGCCTTTGAATTCCTCTGTGAAAAGAAAAGCATTTGCTTTATTAAATGGCAGTCGAATAACGAGATACTGCTGCGCCTGGTGAAGGGACTCCTTCCCATAAACTCTCCCTGCTTTTTCTTTTACGAGAAAAGATCTGCAGCCTCTTTTCCACCGCAGTTTGCAGAGTATCTCAGAAAGACGTCCATGCAGGTTAAGCGGAGAAGATATTCCATTAGAGGTTATTAAAATGGGTACCAGTGGGGTAGTTCCATCTAGGGTCACAATTAAGAGGCCGGCATGGGTTATATGCACATGACAGTATCTGCCCTTTGTTTTCTGTTGTTCTCAAGCGACTTTCTCGGGTTTCTCTCCTTGCAACTCCAACGGGAAGAATTGAGAGTTGCAAGATAAGAGCCTAGAACAGAGTTTTAAGTAATGATACAACAAGAATGATTTTAAATAATAATATATATTATGCAGCAGCAAACTCCAAGCTCTTGGGACATTTTGGCTGAATACAGCAATGGACCCAAGAGAAAAGAGCTGTCTATAGGTTCAAGAAAAATGTTCCTTTGAGAGGCAGGGCAGAAGGTCATAGCGGAGAGGGAGGGAAAAAAATGAAACAAGATGGGACCGGGGAGGGAGACAAACCATAAGAGACTCTTAATCTCAGGAAACAAACTGAAGGTTGCTGGGGGGAGGGGGAGGAGGGATAGGGTGGTTGAGTGATGGACACTGGGAGGGTATGTGCTATGGTGAGTGCTGTGAATTGTGTGAGACTGATGATTCACAGACCTGTACCCCTGGAGCAAATAATACATTATGTATTAATAAAAAAAAATAGAAAAAAAGAAAAATATTCCTGACTCTATTGTTTTTCATCTTTTGGGAAATGAAGTATAATGGCTTCAGTTAACAACTCATATCACTTTGTACAGGATGTGTCACAGTATGGGAAGTGAGGGTGGGTCCTCAGAATCCCCAGGTAACTGCCATAAATCCCTCATTCTACACTTTCAAATTTAAGATCTCACAGATCTTGTCCACACAATGTCTCTATACGAAGAGGGGACCCAAATCTTCTGATTTTAGGCACAACAGAAAGTGAGAAAACTTTGAGCATATCCTTTCTTTCAGAAGTAAAAATAGGTAGTCAACCTTGACCTATCCAGAGGTTAATTATGATAAACGCCATTCTCAAGTTCTCTGTTACATTATTCCCCCCTCTGGATACACACTTTCTGAAGAGGGATGGGGAAATTCAAGTTGCCCAGTTCCTCCTGAATCACATTACGAATTTTAGGAGTTATGATCTTCTAGGACATCAAAGACACTCATATTAAAATGCAAGAATGGGGGGCACCTGGGTGGTTCAGTGGGTTAAAGCCTTTGCCTTTGGCTCATGATCTCAGGGTCATGATCTCAGGGTCCTGGGATTGATTGAGCCTCACATCAGGCTCTTTGCTCAGCAGGGAGCCTGCCCCACCCCCCTCCGCCGCCTGCCTCTCTGCCTACTTGTGATCTCTGTCAAATAAATAAATAAAGTCTTTTTAAAAAAAAAAATGCAAGAATGGACTTTCTTCTTCGAAGTTAAGAAACCCAAAAGGTTACTAGCACACCTCTTCTCCTTCCTTAATTACACATAACAGAGTTAAATGTTATTTCAAAAATCTATAGGAATGCTTACCATAAAGTTTTTAAATTGTTGCTGCTGGTATACTACCTCACCAGCCAATGAAAAAACTCAAATCATGTTCGGGAGGGAAATTTTCACTCATCTGACCTAGTAAGGAGAACAGAGTATTCCAGGAAGGAAGGCGAGGGGCCAGGCCACTGGCATCCTCACCAATGTACTGAGTCACATTCCAGGCAAGGCTTTCAAGATTGCCAGGTCCTGTGACCTTAGCAACCTAGAACACCCACTGTTTCATGATAGACTCATGACCCTGCATATGTGAGTGGTACTGTTTTTTAAAGTAGAAGCCAAGGAAGAGTCTATGAGTGTGAATGATATCAGCTTCCTTCTCTACATTTTGTATGAGAGACCAAACCATAATTGAAATTCAAGGATCAAAATTCTTGTCATGCATATACAAGCACATGGCCTTTTCCATCATTTACCAGAAGGGTTTGAAACAAAATTTCATCACTGTATGCATTTAACCTGTATCCCCTCAAATCAGAATAAAACAGCCCCTTCTCCCTCCCATAAAAACATAAATAAGCTCAGCTGTTATTTACAGAGCCTAACTTAACAACCAATCCCTGTAAGTCATTCTTGGCAGGAGGCTAGGTATACATTATGTTCAAAATTAGGTTAAAAAGTTAAAGTAATGAGAATAACATAGCAGATGATGACTAGATACAATATAGAGGCATAATGTGCTCAATGATTTTGCCCAACAGAAGAATTCTTTGCATTTTCTTTAAATACGTAGATTGATCCTGTATATTTAAGCATTTGGTCACAGATCTGTACCTGAAGAATTGGAAGAATAGTTTTTTAAGGGCCTATTTCAAAGGTCAATCAGAAATGGACAATGAAGCAACTATGAAACACTGATAACTGGTATAGGAGAAATAAGTTTTAACTAAAAGGACCTTCATTCCTACTCAGTTTTTCAAGAACATGTTTCCTGCCTAAAATGGGATACCTACATAGGTGCAGACTTATGGGATATGGTCAATGCAGTTTTCTCCGGAAGGGACCCAGGTCCTTACCAGGCTTCTGGCTGAATCCTGGAAATCTAGAAAAAGCTTAATTCCTTTAGTTTAATTTGTTCTTGTTAAAATATAAATCTACCTGGGCTTCTTTTTAAACTGGTAATAGTCAATTACCTTCTTATTTTAAAATCTTTCCAAACTTTCCCCAAGTGCTAGTTTTAGTAACTTGAAAGAGAAAATATTGACGCGCCAGTTAATTGAGTAATTTGTGCATTCATGGATTCGAGCATTTACTGAGTGCCTACTATGAGCCAGACAATGAAACTCAAGAGATGAAAAAGTCACAGATGCTTGCAGCCTAGTCACAGAGGCAAATGAGTCCCCGGCCACCATGCCAGAGTGTGTTCTGGGGCAAGGTGGCCACAGGAGAGACGGGCTTGTCTACGATGTAAAGTGAAGAGTGGCTGTTCCCAATGCTGCATCTATTTCACAATTTTGTCTCCTGTCTAATCTGTCTGTATTTATCGACAAGGATAAGCTGAGCAGAACAGACTAAAGGAGGAATCTAAATTAGGCAAAACTCAGGAGTAAAGAGAGAATATTGTTGCAAGAAAATGTGCTGAATCACGTGAATGTTAACTGCCAGTAAGCATATCTAGACCCCAAAGGACTGACTAAATCTGTGGGTGTTTCGAAGAAACAGGAGAAAAGCAGCAATTGGGAGAGGGAGGAGCATCCTTCTGGAGTTTACTTCCTGCTAATCTGCACTCTCCATCAGATGAATTGATCATGTTATGTATTTTTTGATGTTTCATGTTTGCATAATGATCTAATGACAAAGAGAAATGATGACAGATGCATTCAGTTGCACAAGTTCATGTACATATCAAAGCTTACTGAACAAAACTCTGCAGCAAAACACTGGAACTTAGGCCAGTCAATATGTAATGACAATTTCTTTCTTTGTGATTTAAATTGTAAACATCCCTTCCTAAATTAAGAGGACCATGTTGAGAAGACTGTAGCTTCCCCAAATTAGCAAGCAGCACAGGGAACAGATGATGCCCAATTGGCAAGGAATGAGATGGTTCTGGATTAGACGTTTTCCTTCATCGCCATGTTTAATTATCTTAGCAAAGAAATTGCAGGTTTACATCTGTATGTGTGCTCACTCAACGTAGCCAACAAGAATCACACCGATAAAATGGGATTTAGTTATTTGCTGTTTCCCTTGGATTTGTAATTCAGTCCTCTTGATTACTGAACTCCAGAAAGTTTTAAGGAAAGTAATAGTGATGCCTGGTGAAAGCAAGAGAATTACAAAAAGTTCTTGCAAACAAGGAAGTTCAATAACATAGTTACAAAATTAATGTGCAGGAAACCATATCCTTTACATAAACAAGTAGATGGTTAGAAGTTATCATAGAAGGAAAAAAAAGCCATTTACAATAGCAAAAAAAAAAAAAAAAAAAAGAAAAATCCCAGGAAAAAATTTAATGAAAAGGTACAAGATTTACATGAAGAAAACATCACAAACATTTCTGAGGAACAAAAGATGAGAACAAATGTAAAAGCACTGAATTGATTCATTCAATAAAAAAATGAGCACTTACTACATGCCATGCATGCATCATTCTAGGCTTTGGAGATATAAAACAAAACCAAGAAAATCCTTGCCATTTAGGAATTAATATTCTAGTAGGTAGCATAATCTAATATCAAAAATATGTCAATTCTCTTTAATCTCTGAAGTTCATAATATCAATAAAAATGCCAATAAGATTTTTTTGGACCCAAGATATATTTAATATTATTGCAAAAATAAAACATGCATCCTTGCAAAGATTCTGCAAATAATTTTTGTCCCAAAGTGGAGCTGTTTAATGTTGCTATGAAAGAATATAGAGAGCCTGTCCATGATGCCAACTGGATGAGGTACTGGAGTCATGACTGGAGGTTATGCTACTAATTATAGATACCCAGATACTCTGGAAGCATGAACATGGAGTGGGAAGGTTGGCAAAGCCTCTGTGTATGCCTTGCAGATGTTGGTCAGAGTCTGGATCTTCTAGGCTTTACCAAAGGAGAGAAGCAGAAAGGAAGGAAGGAAGGAAGGAAAGAAGGAAAAGAGGGAGGGAGGGAGGAAGAAAGAAAGTGAGAGGAAGGAGGGAGGGAGAAAAGAAAAAAGAAAAGAAGTAGCATAGACATAGGGCATTCAAGACCCATCATCAGACCATCCTAGTGTTTTGTAATACTGATTTGCATAAAAGAAAGGTTTGGCATAAGAATCATATTTTGTTTCATAAAACTCTTTGGCATCTGGACATTCTGGCTTCATGGCTTCTTTTAAAAAAATATAATTGGTGGGTATTATGGAGGGCATGGAGCAATGGGTGCAGTGCATAAACAATGAATTCTGGAACACTGAAAAGAAATTTAAAAAAGAAATAAAAATTTAAAAAAATATACTAATAGTTTACTGTGGGAGAAAAAAATCTGCAAACACAAATTATGTGAAATGTGATATACAAAAAAAAAAAAAAAAAAAAAGTCAAGAAAGGGCTGTCATGGTGTAACCTGCGAGGACCCTTATCAGTCTGGGCAAGTAGTGCTCTGGATGGCTCCTTGGAAGAGTGATCCCCGAGCTTTCTTGACAAGAGCCTCAGTTCAGCAAGTGGAGAAGGGAAGGTACTAGAGGCACAGGAACAGTAAATGATAGGTGATTACATGGGTTCTGGGAAGAGGATATCCATCAGTTTAATCTGCACTTTGTCCATCAGGCTGGGTGTTAGAATCGCCTGGGGAGCTTTTCAAATACCAATGCCTGGGCCAAACCCAGAACAAACCATCAGAGTACCCCCTGATGGTAATTTTTAAAATTAAACTTTAAATTTTGAGATAACTGTAGATGCTCATGGAATTCTAGGAAATATTGTAGAGATCCTGTATACCCTCTGTCTTGTTTTCGCTTGTGGTAACATCATGTGAAACTGTAATACAATATCGCAAGCAGGATATTGACATGATGCTGTCAAGATACAATATAACATGTTCCCACACCCACTTCTCTCTTCCCTGGACACCCTAACCCTAACCCATTCTCTGTGCTCATGACTTTGTCATTTTAAGACAGTTAAATAAATTGCATCATACAGTTTGAAACCTTTGTGGTTGACTTTTTACATTCTGTACAATCTTCTATACAGTAACAATAGTTTGTTCCTTTTTATTGCTGAATAGTCGTCCATGGTATAGATATACCACTGTCTGCTTAACCATTTACCTGTTGAAAGATGTATAGGTTGTTTGTTGTTTGGGACTGTTATGAATAAAGCTACCGTAAACATTCACGCACAGGTTTTTGTGGGAACCATAATAATTCATTTCTCTGGAATAAATGTCCAGGAGTACAACTGCTGGGTCATATGGTAGTTCTATATTTACTTTTCTTCTTTTTGATTATTTAATTTTATTATGTTATATTAGTCAACACACAGTGCTTCATCAGTTTTTGATGTAGTAGTGTTCCATGATTCATGATTTGCATATAACCCCTGGTGCTCATTGCAAAACGTGCCCTCCTTAATACCCATCACTGGGCTCACCCATCCCTCCATGCCTCCCTCTGAAATCTTCAGTTTGTTTCCTGGAGTCCATAGTCTCTCTTGGTTCATCTCCCCCCCGATTCCCTCACCTCATACTTACTTTTCTACTAAATTGCTAAATTGTTTTTCAAGATAGCCATACCATTTTATATCCCCACCAGCAGTGTATGAATGATTCAGTTTTTCTACATCCTGTCCACTACTTGATGTTAGCCATACTGATAGATGTGTCAGTAACATCTAATTATGGTTTTAATTTTTGCATAATTTGAGTCATTTCCCTAATGGAAGGGAAATAGAAATAGAGGGGAATACTGAGTGCCTAGGAGCCAGACAATGAAACTCGAAGATGAAAAAGTCCCAGACGCTTGCAGCCTAGTCAGAGAGGCAAATGAGTCGTAGACCACCATTTGTGGTCTGTGTGTGTATTTATTTGCCATCTGCATATCTGACAGATGACGTATCTTGCCATCTGACATTTCTTTGGTGAAATGTCTCTTTATGTCCTTTGCTTATTTTCTTTAGATCACTTGCTTTTTTACTATTGAGCTTTGAGAATTGTTATATATTTGAGGTAATAATCCCTTGTTGATGATGAGATTTGCAAATATTTTCTCCCAGTCTGTAGGTTTTCTTTTCACTCTTCTGTAGAGCAAATATTTTTAATTTTGATGAAGTGTATGTAATTAATCAATTTTTCCTTTTATGGGTCATGTTCTTGTCAAGTCTAAGAACTCATCACCAAGCCTCAGATCCTGAAAATTTTCTCCTTTCTTCTATAGTTTCTAAAAGTTCTATAATAATATTGTAACATACTATAACCATAATATAGAACTATCCATTTTGAGCTAAATTTTATTTAATGTGTGAGACTCAGTAAAAAATTCATATATTTTTTGAGGGGAAAGTTCTATAGATGACCAATTGCTCCAATACCATTTGTTGAATAAGCGATCTTTCCTCCATTAAATTGCTTTTGCACCCTTTCAAAAATCAAGTATTTTATGTACCATTACTAAGTACTTCTGATTCTTTCAATTTATATGTATTATTTTATTATTTTTTTTCCAAATTGCAAGTAAGTGGTTAGGATACAATATATACTGTGTTTGTCAATTTCCAGATCCTTCATTCTTTATTTTGTTCCATTGATGTATTTATCCCTCCACAGATACCACACAGTCCTTATTACTCTATCTATAAAACAAGTCTTGAAATTGGGGAGGCCAATTCCTCCCTCTTTATTGTTCCTTTAAAAAATTATTTCAATTATTTCTTTGCCTTTCCATATAAATTTTGGAATAGTATTGTCTATATCTACAAAAGCTTTACCTGGGATTTTTATAGGATTTGCATTAAGACTGTATGCCAGTTTAGAAAGAATAGACATCTTTACTATGTTGAATCTTCAAGTCTATGAACCTGTTATGTCTCTCCAGTTACACAGACCTTCTTTGATTCATTCATCGGCATAACGTAATTTTAATTTTGTATCTTGTGGTCTTGCTGAACTCAATACTTCAAGGAGATTTTTTGCTTGTTTGTTTGTTTTGGCTTTCATAGGGTTTTCTATGTAGACCATCATGTTCTCTGCAAAAAAGGATAGTTTTGTTTCCAATCAGTATGCCTTTTATTTTTCCTTTCTAGCATAAAGCATGAGTTAGAAATCCCAGAACAATGTTGAATGAGTGGTAAGAGTGGATATCCTTGCCTTCTTTCCTGTCTTAAGGGGGAAAGATATCAGGTGCTTCATCATTAAGTATTATGTTAGCTGTAGGTTTTCTTCATCAAGCTGAGGAAGTTCCCCTCTATATCTATTTTTCTGAGAAATTTTATCATGATGAGTATGAATACTGTCAATTTTTTCACCTTGATTAGTTGCGGATCATGTGATTTTTCTTCTTTAAAGTGATAATGTAATGGCTTACACTGATTTTCTAATATTAAACCAATCTTGCAAACTAGAAATCAATCCTACTTGTTCATTATATATAATTCTTTGTATACATTGATGGATTCTATTGCTAATATTTTGGTAAGGATTTTCTTTGCATTTATATTCATGAGGAATATAGTACGTAGTTTCTTTTTGTGCTATCTTTGGTTTTGGTATAAGGGTAATAATACGAGTTTCATAATATGAATTGGAGAATACATTCCTTCCTTTTCTATTTTCTGAAGAGAATATAGAGAATTGGTGTTTACTCTTTATAAACATTTGGTGTAATTTTTCAATGAAGCCACTTGAATCTGAACTTTTTTTTTTTTGCAGGTTTTAGATTACAAATTCAATCTCCTTAATAGTTATAGGATTATTTATATTAACTATGTCACATTGTGGTGAGTTGTGGTACATTGTGCTTTTCAAGGAATTGGTCCATTTCAATTATGAAAATCCTTGCAGGTGGGGGAACTGGACATAGGTATTTTTTTTTTTTAAGCTCTCCAGGTGATTCTGACATGGAGTCAAATTTGAGAGATACTGATTTAGAAATTGGTGCCATGAGGAAAGATGGGTAGAAAACAGACTGGGAAGCAAACAAAGAAAGTGCTCAGATTTAAGTTTTAGGAAAGGTAAGCCTGTTATTAGGTAAAGTAGTGGACTTGGTAATGATGGTATGAAGTGTTAAGGAGAAAGGTATTAGATTTGGGTCAAGGAGAACCATTAAAAGCCACTGCAGTAAAATAATGTAAGTTAGACTTTGTTGTGACAAAAATTAAAAAATGAACAATTGCTCAACCACAACAGAAGTTTATTCTGCTCACATACAAACCTAAGGTGGGTGTTCCTGATCAACACCCAGCTGCTCTCCACATAATGGTTCAGGCATCTATGCTTTGTTCCATTTTTACGACACTGTCATCTTCCAGGACTCTGGTTTCCAAGTTATGAACTAAGACGCCTCAAGGTTCCCTAGTGAACTCACAGGACCACCATAGACTATTTTAAATTTTTGAGGAACATAGAACCATTCTTGATATCTGTTGGACACAACACCACCTATTATCTTGAAGTAGTTTTGCTCAACATTGGATAATACTGCATTGCTTCTGTTGATGTCCTACCTTTCCAAAGTTAGGTTTTGAGTTTTATAAGAAGGGAGCTCCATGTGAAAATCAATGCAGAATAGGAAATAAAGCTGTTAATGTTTGATCTGAAAGTCTGAGAAGTTGTGCAGTGCCCAAGAAACAAACATATACCATTCTAAGTACTTCTGATTCTTTCAGTTTGTATGTATTATTTTTTTTCAAATTGCTAGTAAGTGGTTAGGATAATATGTACTATGTTGTTTAAACTTAGCTATTTAATAAATGGAACTATTGATATTTCATTTGACCTGGAGCTCCTGTAAAAAAAAAATAATAATAATTACTGAGACATTAAGGGCTCTACAACCGAGAAAGTTTGGAAACTTCTGCCCTAGGACTTTAACCTGTCTTCTTGCACCTGGGGCAAGCGGAAAAAGAACTTTCTTAAAAGCCACACTGTTCACATTCCAATGGCAAGAACACATTCCATGTCCACACCTAACTGTAAGGGAGGCTAAGAATTGGAATGTAGATAGATGTCAAAGCAATAAGGGTAGGTTGGGGTTTAAGGGACAGGTAGGCAACATATGAGAGACTGAAATCCATCAACAGCTATATGGATGGTATGGATTCCAGAAATATTGAGGAAGAACTGCCCCGAGTCAGAGACAAATCACTGTGTGGGGAGTGAGGAACTGTGAGGGGCTAGAGGATCTCAAGGAGTCCAACTCGTTTGATTGGGGAATATTGATGTCTGTCACTAAGAAAGGGAATCTGGAAAATGAGAGGAAGTTTCTGTGGCTGTGTCTCATTGGAGAGGGGACAGTCACATGATATAATACCATATACAGAGAAGGAAAATGTGACTTAAATATCAGGGGAAAAACCTAGTGCTAGGATAGTTTTTGTCATACCTTAAACCAAGTGAGTGGTCTGTAAGACCCTCACCCTACAGCTGTAAAAAAAAAAAAAGTACATTTTAGAAGCAACCTCCATAGGCACATTCAGCCAAATAAGCATTGGTGAAACTCTTTACTTCTTGAAGTTCCATTAACTACATAGATTTTACAAAAAAGATATAACCAGTGAAATGGAAATACAACTGATGAATACTCTATGCCATAAGTCACAAATTTCCCAACGCTAGTGATAAGGATAGTGTTTCCTCCCCCTCCCCCACATCTCCAGCGCCTAGAACAGTGCCTGGCGTATTAGTAGGTATTTCTGGTAACTGCTGAATGAATGAGCACATCAGTTCCAACAGAGGGAATTATGACTAGGCAATGAGCATTGGCTTGCAGCGAACAGAATTATTGTTGGATGGTGCAGAAGCAAAAATGATAAAGGAGCAGAATTTAAACAGCAGAAGACATGGTTATTTCCCTAAGCTTACTTGGTTGATCATTATCATCATTATTATTTTTACCATTTCTTTAGTGAGGGGGATTGAGGCCCACACCAGAATACCATAGCTATATCTGTGTATTACTTTTGGAGAGAATATTACTGCTCACACTACAGTTTTATCTATATATTAATTTTAGTGGTGCCACTAGAAGTTTATCCCCCTCAGGAAATAAGCAGATGCTTTTTCCAATACTCATTCCAAGTTCCTCCTAACAACCCCTGGTTCAGCAAAGCTGCTGGGATCAAAGCTGGGTTTCTGTGATGAATGGCTGTATTTTCAGTCTCAGTTCTTGCCACCCAGACTTGCGGAGAAAGGTCTTCTGGCACTTTCTACCTCTGTGTAGTGACATGAAGGATGGACCTGAATTTCTCTCATCCCCTGGGAATCTGAGCATAAGTTAGACTAGTGGCAGAGATGTACAGCACATAAATATTACCCAGCACAAATATTCATGTGAAACAAAATCATGATTGGTATTTATCTTACACAGTGATAGAGATGGCTGGATTAATATCCATATGTTTCTTAGGGCACCTCAAGAAAAAAAGAATATATAAATATGCAGGACCGAATATAAAAACCTGAGCCTCCTGAAAGTACATGATGGATCCCAGTGTAACTGATTCAGATACAATATGTCTCCTAAAGCATTGGGAAAAGGTGTCACCGATTTTTAAATATGGCAAAACTAGAATTCTTTCAGTTTTCCACTTTTTCAAAATCAATGATTTAATTGTCAAAATTTGGTGTTAAAATTTCCCAGTGGCACAACTTATTAACACATTATTTAATTTCTCTGGGTCTTAGTTTCCTTATCTCTAAAATAGTGGTAATAAGAGTACCTACTTCTAAGGTATTGTGAAAACTAAGTGATAAAATTCTTGTAAGGAACGAACTTATTAAGTGACCTTATTATATGCGGCACATGGTATAATATATATTTATTATGTTAATATGTATTAATTATTATTGTATTTATTATAGCACCTGCTACATGCTGCACATTAAGTGTTCAAAATATATGTTAGTCATAGTATTATTATTATCATCAGGACCTTAAATTCCAGGTGTGCAGATGACCAGTCTTCTACTGTTTCTGATTGTTATGAATAGAAGACAAAACAATGAGCAGTGGCATTTCATCATTTGTAAAGTCATATATTCCTTTGAGAATCTAATGAAAGCGATGGGCTCCCTCTCCAGAGAAGTTTTGTATATAATTTCAGGGGAATTCATGGGCACTCTTGACCACATCCCTGTACTCAAGAAACCATAAGGCTCTTGAGTCACATCAGATTTGAGCAATGTGAAAATCAAAGAACACCAGCTGCTAGGCTGATATTTTCTAATTTGTGCACATAATCAGGTAAGGGTCATGAAACAGCAAATAACACCCAAACCTACCATTCATATGTTCCTATGTAGTCATTTAACAATCGAAAGGAAACCATATCCATGATAGAAGAAATAGGAAGTGATTCACCTCAGTGAAACTTCCCCTCTTCCTGAGCAGAATGGCCTGTGCAGTGGGCATGTATATCTCAGAATCCATAAGGACCAGCAAAAGGCACTGTTCCAGTAATTGCGCTTGTCTTAAGAGCCCCAGGCAACTGTCCTTTGAGAGAACTCTCCCTCTGTGACTTTTTACTTGCGGCTGGTTTTAACCACATTTTCCAAGTTGTTGACACAATCGAAAACTGGATTCTATAAGTGAATCTTAAAGAATTGGCACAGCTAATTTTGAAATTATTTGGATCTTCCGTGGTCTCCTAGAGAAGTTAACTGCATTCTTACAGCTACTTGTGTACCATATAGGTTCAAAAATATTTTTGAGCTCTAGCATTTCAAAGACCAATAATCACTGCCCTTACCCTTTACAGCTTACATTCTACATGTCTAAGGGACAGATGTCTAGGCTAATAAATTTATTTAAGTGTGTTTGGTCCACAGCATGGCCCAGGAGCCTGAAGAATCACAGTTCAACCTGTGGTCCTGGGAAAACCTCCTACAGCCTATAGATATGCAGTTAGAGATTTAAGTTCATCCTTCAGGTGATAGTTCTTAGGTGATATCTATTAAGATATAAAAACCAGAGCTACTGTGTAGGGCTGGATTAGAATGATCAGATGGTCTGGACTGGGAGTCTAGTTGAACTAAAGGGATGAAAGATAGGTCTTTTCAGTTGAGAGTGAGAAGAGAGAAGCACTCTGGAAGGGAAGGAAGACATTGAGACATACAGATGTCAGGTGAAGCTATCATCAGGGGATTAAACAGCTTAGCTAGTTCCCAGGAGGAGGGCTAACTGCTGCTGAGGCACTGTTGCTTCTTCAACGATAACTGGAAGGACACTGCTTGGGGTCTTATTCTGTGTGAGAAGGAAATGGGTGGATGATGAACTTCAACGAGAAATCAGACTTCTTAAATCATCCGGGCAAAGTGGACTGAGAACTATGCTTGCTCCCATGGCTTCCTCCTTCCCGTGATACCTCAGTACCCAGGAGTCCAGCATGAGGTAGACAGCTTGACTGAATAGAGAAGTTAAAATAAGGAAATATTCTGACACCTTTTAAGATTATCCATCCTTTTAGAGCAATTAATACTTTTCAAAATGTTCTCACATCCACGATCATATTTAACCTTCCGAACAACTCTGTGAAGAGAGTAACCCTCCCATTTTACAGACTAGGAAACTGAGATTTGAAAATTAGTTTGCTGTGCAGAACTTTGTACCTGTTTCAGCACATGAAACTTGCATCCTTGTATAACTGAAAGCCATAAATGTTTAGACTCATCATCAATTAATGGCGAAACAACGGTCATAGAATGTAATGAAATGCTATTGAGAAAGGGGCTAAAAAATAAGGCCCTCCCCAGGTAGAGTCCAAGCCATCAGAGTAACAGTAAGCTAGTGAACTAGTCCCTCTCACGTTGTGACAGATGTCATAGGTATTTATTTGACTTTGTCTTGTTTTACGAGACTTGATCTGTTTCAAATAAAGGAACAGATGGAGAACTAATAGTGCACTCACCGCAGACAAACAAGAGGCAAGGCATCAAGGGAGCCTTGTTGGCTCTCCACGGAGAAGCCAGGCAGCAGGGCTGTAGTGAATATGAGTTTTATTGGAACCCTCTTGAGACCTCACTGGAATTCAGAACAGGGGGAGGCTGCGCTGCCCCCATCAAGGACAGCTCCCACATCCTACCTTTGACTTCCTCTACCCTGACAAGGACAGGAGACGTCTCTCCTAGCCCCTCTCCTGGTCCAACTCTTGTCTTTGGCTCCACATGGGAAACAACTATATTCTCATCCCAAAGAAAAGGTTTCCCATTAGGGTGAGCAGCAGGGAATGAACAGACAAGCCGGAGTCATTACTGCTTCCTCTCTGTATTAGTACCTCCATCACTGTAGGGAACGCGAACTTACCCAACTATCTTGCAGCTTCACTCTGAATATGAAATGTTTTAGTCCTTTCTGTCACTCCCTATCTTCCCTCCCTCCATCTTTCCATTGAATAGTTCCTGATAATTTGCTAAATGCTGGGCACTTTGCTATCTAGCAGTAAACAAGACAGACTCAGCCCCTGCCTTCAAAGAATTTATATCCTAGTAAGAAATATAGATCCTAAACAATTAAAAGTCATAACAAATATGATTAGTAATAATTAGCAAAACAAAGGGTAAGGATTCTAAGTCCAGGGTTAACTAGGAAACTAGGAAACAACTGCTTGAAAAATATTCACAACTGGTTCATTATGTTCACATGGTCAAATGGTTTTGTAAAATTTGAAAAACATATTTTGGAGTTCTTTTTCTTAAACATTTGCCCCCCCCCCCCCCCCCCGCCCAACCCAGTTCCAAAAGCTTCAGGTACCACAAAACCTAGATCTTCCTCTGGTAACATCACTTTACATCTAAATAGAGCTTTAAGAGTTGCCTCATACAGTAACATGCATTTTCTCATTTGATTCTCATGGAAACCCAGGATCTAAGGATGAAAACCACTGAAGCTGTCCAAGGTTAGATGATTTGCCTAAGGACACCATATCAAGCAACTCATTTGCTAGAACTTAAAACCAGGTGCTCTAATCCTAAATTCAACCTTCTTTCCACTCTATCATTTTGCTTCACTCAGGCTCTCTTGGCTTGACAAGTTGCCCAAGTGACACTTCACCAAGTGGTCCATATACACCATGGAGTAGGATGCCTTCATCAGAAAGGATGAATACCCAACTTTCGTATCAACATGGATGGAACTGGAAGAGATTATGCTGAGTGAAATAAGTCCAGCAGAGAGAGTCAATTATCATATAGTTTCACTTATTTGTGGAACATAACAAATAACATGGAGGGGGGTGCCTGGGTGGCTCAGTGGGTTAAAGCCTCTGCCTCAGATCATTGTCCCAGAGTCCTGGGATCGAGCCCCATATCGGGCTCTTGGCTTGGCGGGGAGCCCGCTTCCTCCTTTCTCTCTCTCTACCTCTCTGCCTACTTGCGATCTCTGTCAAATAAAAAAAAAAAAAAAAGAAATAAAAAAGAAAAAAAAAAAAGAAAAGAAATAACATGGAGGACATGGGGAGATGGAGAGGAGAAGGGAGTTGAGGGAAATTGGAGAGGGAGTTGAACCATGAGAGACTATGGACTCTGAAAAACAATCTGAGGGTTTTGAAGGTGCGGGGGGTGGGAAGTTGAGTGAGCCTGGTGGTGGGTATTATGGAGAGCACATATCGCATGGAGCACTGGGTGCCGTGCATAAACAATGAATTCTGGTACACTGAAAAGAAATTTAAAAAATAAATTTTTTTTAAAAGTCCCAAATTCTAATAAAACAATTCTAAGATTCTTTTTCTTTTTCTTCTTGAATGTAAGTATGAAACATTAAAACAAATTGTGGTTCAAACTGATTGTGAAGGTCACTTTCACACAACAGATAAAGGAATATTTACTGATTAGTATTAAGTGAGCAACCTGCCAAATCCTCATTTGGAAGGCCACCCCAGTTCCAGAAAATAACACCTTTGTGTTGAATTTCATGAAACATATGCCTTGCTGAGTATCTAAAGAAAAGGCGGACTCTTTTTTTTTATTGTTTTAATTTTTGTTCAACTCAGTGATATATATACACATATGAACATATTTTTCTCCTTTCTGAAATCTGGATACACATTTCCTAGAAGAACATCACCACTCTCGTCTTCCTCCCCACCACATACTCTCCGTTAAGAGATTCATCATGCGGTCTGAATACAATACCCGCCTACGTTATCAAGTATGAACAGAGCAAAGGACAGTTTCTTTTTAAAAGCACAATGCCCTACCAATGCCTTTAAAATCCATTAAAGAAATATCTCACCAAGCCCAGGAGAGCATTACAATAATTGCTTCTCTCACCCAGGTGAAAAAGGACATATCTGTCAACGAAAGAAGTGTAGAAGCAATTAACACCTCAACACTCTCCTGGGAAATTGCTTAAATTAAGGAAATAAGAGGGATGCTTTATGGTTATTGTATTTCTCATATTTAGTTACTAGCATGGCTGGAGAGTGCCTCAGTCATTCCCAACTACTCTCCCCCAAGTAACAGGGTCAGGAGCCAGCATGGGCATGACTTGGGGTGTATGTGGATGATTCCATGTGTGGCCCATATGGGTTCTTCATTTACTCCATTTTTCCCGGGCTAGGAGCAGAAATAGGGCTGGTAGATGCACTAATGAAATCTACATCCAAGGCTAGATATGTCTTAAATCAGTAGCTTCTCAGGCATACAAAACTCATTTCTGAATTCTGTGCTACCACAATGGAACTGCTTTCTTCTTGCTCTGCTAAAGATGGGCTACCAAAAGTTCATGTTTACCGAGCCTTCTCTACAAATAGCAGAGGCCTGTGATTGAGCTGGGGAATGAATCAGACAGCTAAAAGCCTTTGTTTGTCAGCCACAAGATCTAGAGAGAACCTAGAAACCCAATCTATCATCTCTCCCTCTTCTGGGAAACACCCAGTAATGTTATATGGCCTTTATTGTACAATATAGGTACACAAATCTGCTTAGGGTTTTGAGAGAAGCTGAAAATAGAGCCTGGGATTCTACAAATCTTAGTAAAGGGAAAATATATTTCTTTCCCCCCACCCCATCCCCAAAGTTGGAATATTGAAGAGGGACCAAAGCCACTCCGAATTCCCAAGGAAAATTACAGAGGATGCTGTAGTTCTCCACCCCCCCCCCTTTTTTAACAGGTGAGGTCAGGTAAAAATGAAAAAGAAAGCACGCCAGAAGAAAAGCATCAATGAACCCAGAAAGATGCTGGGGGAGATTCTGAAGGAGTAGGGCAGTTCTTCACCCTTCCTGGTGACTGAATTATAATACAGACAGCCTTAGAGTTCAAGACCTACTTTCATTTGTTTGTTTGTTTTTCACTCTGTGCCTATAAACATCATCCAGCACCTGTTTAAATACTCAAAGAGCCATCGATGTCTTCTTCAGACAGTTTCAGTAACTAATAACTGCACTCACTAAACACCTTATGTGGACCAAGACTGACGTAGGCTGTGGCAGACAGATTCTCGTGTGGTCCTCTATGATCCCTAACTCCTGATCACGAGCCCTGGTGTTGCTCCTTTTCTTGAATGTGGGTGTGACTCGTATCTAACCCGCAGAATATGGCAAAGGTGCCGGGATGAATGTGATTCTGGGTATGTGATTTTGCACACACGGCTGGGGTGCTCATCTTGCTGGAGGCTTTCCCACCCTTGTGGGCTTTGAGGAAGCAGACAACTGTGTTGGGGCTGAAGGCAGCATCTGGCTGACAGCCAGCAAGAAACTGAAACCCTGACCTGAATTCGGTCAACAATCTGTGTGAACTCAGAAGCAGATCCTTCCCTGGTCAAGTCTTATGAGACTGCAGCCCTGGCTGATGCCTTGACTGCAGCTGTGTGAGACCCTACAAAGAAGACCAGAGGAGCTGTGCCTAGATTACTGATGCACAGAAATTTTTAAGGTGCTCAGGCTCCGATAATATGGTTACATCGCAATAGAAAACCGACACAGATGCTCTCTATGCATCAACTTTTTTTCTTAGATTTCATTACTCTCCCATTTCACACAGTGGGAAATGGGATCACACAATGAGACACACAAAGCATGACACTTAAGTAGCCAGCCAAAGTCCCCACAGCAGTAGGTGGCAGGGCTGGAATTCCAAAGGGATAGGCTAACTCCAGAGCTAACTCCAGAGCCTGTGTTCCCAACCAGTGAGGTATACTGCCTTTCTGTAGTCTTACAAAGTTCTACCTTAAGTCGCTTCTAAATCTGATTTCCTATAGCTTACCCTTGTAGTAGCGGTCAAGAACCCAAATGCAGGTACTAATTACAGATAATAAATGAATGAAACAGGCTGTGCGCCACCTGATCCATAGAGTGGGGTGTGGGCATGAAATATTGTGTAAGGCAATGGCTGCTGTCTCATGGTATTTACCGGCCAAACAAATGCATCTAGAGGCTTCCCTGAACTGGTAGGATGATGCTGGTTGGGGACCTATGACATACATGTTCCAGTTACACCTCTGGGATCATGGAGGACACATTGATCCCTTTTCCATATGACTCAAAATATCTGAAACCAGTGATGGTTTTTGTTTCAAATCTTCTATTTTCTCTTACTTATATGAAAAGTGATGACCTCACCTTTGTGTTGCTCTGCCTTGCGGATCACCTTCTTGACACGCGTGGAAGGGTTTATAAGGTTGCTACCTCTGCGGTGTGAGCTGGCAGAGATGCCTCCCTCTCACCTCCATCTGTGGGGTTGGATCTGGTATGCCCCCCGAGATAAGGTTCTAATCCACTAATTTTCCTTCTTGTTACCAACTTCAACATAAGATTCAGCAAAGCCCGGGTTGAGGATGCCCTTCCACACTCTGCCTCAACTCCTCCTCTCATCTCAGGAAACCACTGTCAAAATTTGTGTCTAGACTTCCATTCTCTTGTCAGACACTAACATTTAACCTAAACCGGATCAAACAACTCAGTGATAACTTGCTGTTTTCAATGTAACACATATGTCTTGGAGATCTTTTCACCACAGGGACTATATAGGTCCACTTCACGCTTTTTAGAAGTCTTGTGATCTTTCTTTGAAGGATTTGTGTGATCATGCCTCATTTGATAGATACTTGAGGTTGTTTCCAGTATTTACTAATAAGCAATGCTTCAGTGAACATCTCTGTATATATGGATTTGCTGGCACATTTTATTTCCAGTCCTGCCCATTTTCAGCCACACCCCACCTGTCCACTCATGGCTGACTGAAAGCCCTCTCATTCCACTTTTCAACAGTGAAGCAACAGAGCTGGGGGAGGTCTCTTCCTCTCTTCAGAGCCACCCTCCTCCAACGCTAATAATGCTCTATCTCAAAAGCAGGCAGTGATGGTGACAATGGTTGTTGGGAGCCAACTTATACTTTTTGAAAGCATTTCTTTATAGAGTGGGGATGATCCTCAAAAACTACCACATCTCCTAAGTAGGCAACTTATAGTTATGTATTTGTGCATAAGGATGAGGACTGCTGTAGGAGAGATCTCCAGAAAAGTTGGGAAAAGTGGATACGTTTTTAAACATTTGGATGGATGCTACCAATGTGTCTTCTAAGAAATTCATATTCCTACCAACAATATATGTTCTTATTTTCCTGTGTCCTTGATATAATTTAAATATTTGCCATTTCATTTTTTTGCAAACTCCTAATATATCCTTCCCTTTATCTCTCGCTCCTGAGAACAGAGGATGAGTTCTTGTTCCCATGGCTACTACACCTTCATGTGGGCTTCTAGAAAGAATAGTTCTTGGATATACTTTATTAGAATATGGACAACTTTTTCATGTGAGAACAAGAGGAGGTATTAAAGACACCTAGAAGAATGTTTTTGAGTTCTCTAGGCCCGAACAAGAATATGGGAAGAAGTCTAATGCTGGTAGAAGCTGGGCTAATGTTACTTTCATCTTGGTGAAATGTTGGGTCACTCAATTCTAATGATGCATATCTTGAGCAGCTTCTAAGGAGAATGATCTTAAAATGGAAAAGGTAGAATTTAAAATTAATGCATGAGAAAACTGCTGAAAGTAGGTAAAGTGATAGTAGAACAATTCCTTGACTGTTTAAAAATCTATTTTAAGGAGTTTTCTGGAGTCAGAAAAATAACCTCCCCTAGCATTAAGAGAATGTACAGATGTGACCATGAAATGAAGATATGCCAAAAGACTAGGAACGAGTAAGCATCTCAATTTTTACAATGAAGTGCTCTGGAAATCACAGATTTCTAGGATTAAGGGCATGTCCTGGTAAAATCTGAGATAGAATTATCTCACCACTGAAGAATAAGGCATACAAATCAACATTATATATAAAAACAATATAACACTTGAGCCTTTCAGTGGGCTTTGAGAAAGATCTCTCATGATAACCTGTGGACAGAACAGAGTACCAAGAGCTCAAAGCCTGTGGTTTTAAAACTCACTGAGGATGATAACCAAAGGCTTCAAATCAATATTAACAGGGGGAGGGTCAAGATTCCTGGTGGGGTGCTTCAGAGTTCTGTCCTTGGTACTGCTTATGTCCCAAATTCTTAACACTATTAGATGCCTTGAACCATTTGAGAGCTGAGTATGGAGCTGAATGATGAGGAGCTCTGGATTCAGATGATTCTAAACTCAAATACCAGCTCTGTTGTTGTATAACCTTGGACAAGTCAGTCAAGCCTCTGTAAGCCTGCATTTCTTCCCCCATAAAATGGAAATAATTAACTATCTCTTTTGAATAAATAAGGCTGGCCCATGATAGATGTCCAACAATTGTTAGTACCCTTCCCTCCTCTTCTCAAATTTTACTAGCTGAAGACAATAGAAGTGAACATGCAGACAAGAGAACGAAGGGTCCCGTGTTGCCCAGCATTACACACAGTGCTGATGCTTAAGGCAGAAAGGCCGACTCTTAGGAACGGTTCAGGAGAACAACACCCACTGGGTGTCAGGCCAGCACAAACAAACATCTCTATTTCATGTAAAAAATACAACCTTAATCTGCATTAACCCAATGGAGAGCATCCAGGTCACGGAAGGAGATGGTTTTCTCACACCGTGTTCTCTTCAGTTAGAGGAAGTTTCACATTTGGCTGCCACCTGGTGAAGAGCATTAACAACCTTAGAAAGACCACTAGGGTGAGGAAAACACATCATGGAAAGCAACGTTGAAAGAATGGACATGCTTTACCTGGTTGAACAACAAGAACAATGACAACTCAGGGAAGAGATGATCAGTGCATGAAAGTACATGAAGAA
The DNA here is from genome assembly GCF_022355385.1 of Mustela nigripes. Taxonomy (NCBI): domain Eukaryota; kingdom Metazoa; phylum Chordata; class Mammalia; order Carnivora; family Mustelidae; genus Mustela; species Mustela nigripes. Next base: position 50,115,611 of record NC_081562.1, on the reverse strand, counting down.
CTTACTTTGGCGAAATTCAGGAGGATTAGAAGAACCAATGGGTGGAGGTACAGGGTGGGAAATTTCAATCCATTGAAATCCACTGAATCCATTATGAAGAACAGTTTCTAATAAGTAGAGATACTTATTGGAAGGTAGTCAGTTTCCTGTCTACCTTGGAAGGTAGTCAGTTTCCTGTCTCTAAAAATATTGAAGCAGAAGTTGGATGTGGAGTTTCCTATATTGAAAGAGGAAAACAGAAAAAAAGGTGCCATGTGTGTATACGCATGTGCACATGGATATGAGTGTGGTAGGTTTAAGTGTTTATTAGAGAACGAGTTAGAGTATTATGAGTTGTACTCATCATTTCATCCATTATTTTATAATGTTTGATGTATAATAGTGATCAGATCCTAACGTAAGTGGTGAAAGCAGTCTTTATACAACCAACAAGGACTTCACTGAGATATGAACCCTACTAGGCAAAACTTTGTGGGCGGAAATTTTAATAAAGGTATGTTTTCTTGAATTTAAGGGACTCTAACCTCAAATTAGAGATGAGTGTAGAATCCAGAAAAATAATTGTAGAGCAGCTTGAAACAGGATGAGCTAAACTGCAAAAAAATTCAATAAAAACACATGATATTCTGGGTTTGGAAGGGAGAAGTTAGAGGAGAGCTCCCAAGGGAAATGGAATAGAAAGTGGCAACATGGGGTATCAGCATTAGGTGGGTGAGTTCATTTTATCCTGTTTGATTTGAAGAGGTAGGGTTTGTAGGAGACAAGAGGGTTTTATTTAATTAGAGATCTACAGAGCTGCCTGCTGAGCCTTGGAACTTGCCCTAGGAAATCTATTCTCCCAGACTTTGAAATGACACCTCCTCTCTCTACTAGCCTATACCATTCCCTTCACCACCTTATTCTCTGTAATGATCTCCTTCCTATTTCACAAAGAATATGGAACACAGAAGAGGACACACACACACACACACACACACACACACACACAGAAGAGAACTCACACATCTTCTCAGCAGGAAATCTACCACCTGCTTGCCTTTGTGCCTTGGACCGTCTGCCTTGTCTCCTGCTGACACATCCACTGAATGCTGGATAGTCTCTCTCTAGACTCTTCAAAGACTTTGTGTTTGCTTTTACCCCCCTCTCCCTCCTGTGTCAATTTCTCCCACTCCACTGGATCAACCATATTAGTATTACCCACAGTTACCTCTCCCATATTATTTTTTAAAATTATGTAATGTTAGGCACCCTACATATTTTTTAAAGAAAAAAGAGTCCCTCACTCCCAGGATCATATGTCCTCTCCAACAACTGCCCCATTTTCCCACTCCTCTTGACAGTTTTCTGTTGAGAGGCTGAAAAGATTGTCTACCTTCTCTGCCTCTGTTTACTTAAGTCCTATTCTTACATCAACCCACTCAAATCAGGCTTTTGCTCATACCATGTTATTGAAACTAGCCAGAGTCACTAAAAACTCCCTGCTTAGGGAATCCTATGGTCAATTCTCAGCCCTCATCTTATTCATCTTAACAATATTTGACCCAGTTTTTTCTCCCTCCTCAGTGACAGGCGGTTCTCAGCTTGGATTCCTGGTACATTCTCCCGGTTCTCCTCCTACAGCTTCTGTTTTGTTCATGCCTCCCGTTGAAACTTCCCTCACAGCTGACCTCTGAAGGCTGGTGTGCTCCAGGCTCAGGGCTTGGACCCCATTTTAATCGATCTGCACACCTAAACGATCTCACTCATCCACAGGGGTGAACGTATGGCTGCTGAGCCCACAGTCTGTATCACCACTGGCTTCTCCTTTGAGTTCCCTACTCCCTCTACTGCTGATCTAGGGCATCTTCAGTGGCTCTCTATCTCGGTAAAGGGCATCTCTGTTTACCCAGTGAAGAGAAAAAACCATGGACTTATCCTAGACTCCTATTTTCTTCTCACATTCCACATCTCATTTTTAAATAGGTTCTCGGGCATCTTTATTCAAAATTTGACTATTTTTCAACATTTGCACCTACATCATCCTAGCCTGACTTACCACCATTTCTCTTTTCTTTTTTTTAAAAAAGATTTTATTTACTTACATGTATGTGTGTGTGTGTATGTGTGCACGCGCGAGCAAGTCAGAGAGAGAGAGAGAACATAAGCAGGAGGAATGGCAGGTAGAGGGAGAAGCAGACTCCCCATTGAGCAAGGAGACTGATGTAGGACTTGATCCCAGGACCCGAGCTGAAGGCAGATGCTTAACTGACTGAGCCATCCATACATCCTGATTCACCATCATTTCTTGTCTGAAATACTGGAATGGCAACTGATCTTCCTGTTTCCACCCTTGTCTCCTTCAAGTCTATTTTCCATATAGAAGCCAGAGAATTTTTAAAAAGAAAATTGTATCGTACCTCAACTGTTTGACCCTGGCAGTGGCTTTGGGTCACACTCAGAATAAATTCCAAACTCTTACCTTGGCTATAAGCTCTACAGAAGCTTTGTCTCTCCTCCAATCTCCTTCCTCACCTCCTTCCTTCCTTCCTTCCTCCTTCCTTCCTCCCTCCCTCCTACCCCTTCTTTCTTTCTCTCAAATTTTATTTTTAAATATTCTCTATACTTTTAAGTAATCTCTACGATGTGGGGCTCAAACCTACAGCTCTGAGATCAAGAGTTGCATTCTCTACCAACTGAAACAGCTAAGCATCCCTTGACCTCATTTATTACCACTCTTAGCCTTGCTTCTCCCTTTCTGACCACGTTGGACTTCTCTCAGTTTCTTTAACAAGCCAAGCTTATTCTGACCTCAGGGCCTTTGCACTTGCTATTCTTTTGATCTATACTCTACTTCCTCCAGAACATTATATAGGTTACCCTTCATTTTAGGCTCCCCAAATGCTATTTCCTCCCAGAGGCCATCCTTGACTTTCCTCACAAACCCAGAGCCCCTGTCTTTCTGCATCCACTACTTTCTACCCCTTATACTAGTTTATTCCATGCTATTATACTTAGCACAGTCTGACCTTATGTTAGGTACTTGTTGAATGTATGTCTCCTTGACTAGCAGGCCAACTCCAGGAAGACAAAGGCTTGTCGGATATTCCTACTACCTGGAATAGTAAATAGGCATATAGCAGGTGCCCAAGAAGTTGTTGGATAATCAAATGTTGAATGACAGTATAAAGGTCACTTTTGATAAAAACTTAGAATAAAAAAAATGAGAGATCATGTTAATTATAATGGATTTAAGAAGAAAATAAAAGTATGGCTGGAGAAAAAAATTAAAAGCAATGCAGCCAAGTATGCAAGAGTAGAAGGCATGGAATTGATGCACAGTTTACATTCTATGCAGTTACATTCTTTGCAGAAAACAGGAAAGCACCAGAAGTGCAATCAAACTCTTAAAGAGAAAAAAGATATTTGGCAGGTGCTGTAAAGTATTTTCTCCCAGTTATGATGCAGAAATCTTATAACATCAGTTTAACATCTAATTCATTAATAGACTCTAGAATGTATAAGAATGTTTAATTAAAAAAACTTTATATATAAAATATATATGTTATATATTTTTATGTGTGTGTGTGTGTGTGTGTGTGTGTAGAGAAAGAAAGAGAGAGGGAGGGAGAGAGAGAGAGAGAGAAAGAGATGGCATGCACATTGCCTAGAGTCAGTCTTTACTCATTTAATCCGATAGTGGGGGATATATATATCCTTATTTTAGAAACCTCTTTGCAAGGTTAAATTCTCGGCCACAAAATGGGGATTGATTCCATTTATTCAGTGTTATCCTAAAGTTCTGTATTATTCTAAGGTTTTAAAAGGGAAACATAGAATATGGTATTACCAGTTTAAGAACAAGTATTTACTAGCCTACTTGGCCAATTTTAATTTTTTCCTTTGAATCGGAAGCCCTGAAAAATCACAAATGTACAGAAGAAAGTATAGCACAGCCTGAAGCATGGCCAGTTTTCTTCCCTGGATTCTCCTAGGCCTTTGTTACTAGAGAAATCATGGTATGATCCCCCTGACTTCAGCCTTCACTCACTGACCCACTCCAACAAAGAGTTCCAGTTGGTTTTGACTAAGATGGATTCCCTACATTTTCCATATACATCTGAGCAGAGGTTCATGTGGCCCATTGAAGTCAAAGTCTTTATACCTCTTACTCATTAAGGATTGTCTTCACCACCCTCTCCTCTGCATTGTTCAGGATTCTAGTTGAACTTGCGTTTTATCTAGGGTTTGTCCAAGCTCCACAATTCTCCAGGCCCTGTGACCATGGGCAAGTTCTTTTAGCTCTCCAAACTTAAATTTGCCTATCTGTTAGAAAAGAATAAATGAAACTTACTTCCTGAAGGAGTTTTGGGGAAGAGAAAAACAATATTTATCAACATGGTTGTCTAATACTGGAAGCATAGCATGAAATAAATGGCACATAGTATTTTTATAATTTTCTATAGCTTCCCTCATTTTTTCTTTCTAGATTAGGTTACTCTTAGGATCCATGCATTCTTGTCTATCCCTAAGCTCTGGATTAATATTGTTCAACCTCCTCCTTTCCTTTTAGTATTTCCTCTCATTTCCTAGCAAAAGCCCTAAATGCCTTCTACTGCCATTCCAAAGATCCATGTCTGCGCTATGAATCTACAACTACTTAGCAACATACGAACGAAGCACAAAGCATTGGGGTTCTCGAAGTCATTTCTTTTGAGAAGAACCTCATTCCAACGCAGTGCTTCCTGAAGTATGGTGTATATAAACGTTAACAGATGTATTTGAGAGGACACATAGCCTGTTTTTTAAATTTCTTTTCAGTGTTCCAGAATTCATGGTTTATGCACCACACTCAGTGCTCCATGCAATCCGTGCCCTCCATAATACCCACCACCGGGCTCACCCAACCCATGACCCTCTTCCCCTCCCAAACCCTCAGTTTGTTTCTCAGAGTCCACAGTCTCTGACACAGAGCCTTTTTAAAAACTTCAGGGTTAGAAATTTTAAAAATCTATGTTAGAAAATAGAATTAGTATCTCAAAGCCCAGATAACAAAGGTTTGGATAAAGCTAAGAAAAAAGTGAATCGATTTAAATTGACTGAAAACCACAGTAATTATGGTATGGACAGAACACAGATATATCGCCAGCATGATGAGGATGGCATGTGAGTGACAGAAATTTGGGAAACTATTCCAAGTCATGTAATAAGAGAATATTGATGGGCCCAACTGCTCTATTCTACCGTAAAGTGTGTAAGACGGTTCTTCACTTTCCCTAAGCGCCGGTCAATTAATACAGCTTTCACCCAGCTTAATTCTCTAAAGTCACTTGATTAAAAAACCCTGATTGAAGGGCTCCCTAACTTGGAAATGGGGAGAATTAATTTTTCTTCAGCGCAAAAGTCTCAAAGGGAAAAGTCTTTCTCCTTATAGTTCTTGTCCACATATCCTTGAGCCTCTTTGTAAAATGGTCTTCAGACGCTGGGGGGCTGTGCTGGCCACCCCGGCCACCCCATCCCATTACTATGTGTATCTGGAGCATGACAGTGACCAAATGCCACCACTCCTTTAGCACGGGGTGGGGGCGGGGGGGCTCAGGAAATATTGAGGCACAGTACTAATTCCCTACAAATAATTTTCCCCTAAATGGCATGCTGGAAGAATTACTGTTTAAAAATTGTTTGCCGCATACATGCCACTTTATTATATTTCACCCATGTTTACTAAGGTGTGAGAGAAGTTCACGCATAATGGACTGTCACTTTTCTGAATTGCTAATGAAAGTGGCAGCATGGAGCACACAAATCAAGCCGGCTCCTCTTGCCCAGCATTATTTGAGAGCTCACTACGTGCGACCAGCCACACAGCAAAGTGGATCAGTTCTCTGGGGGAAATCTTTAATGTGCACCTGCCATCATAAGTAAGTTCTGCCTTGCATCCATCTATTGATAGACTCTGGCTCTTTTCACATACTTTTTAGCCTTTTTTTTTTCTTCTTCTAGAGCAGAACACTTGAATGTCTCATTCTCATCTTGTCAATTGTATTGTTAAATTGTGCTCCGACTTCCTGTGTCGTGCGGCGTTCTAGGACCGCATGGACATTTTCTGCTCCGAAGGAAACAGGTAAGGCTGGAGGGGGTACCTCTGGCCTTTAAAATACTCTAGTTTCTAGCTGACCTATATTTCACTCATTTGTCTTGGGCCGTAGACGATTTCCTTAGAAATGTATTTGGTGCAGCCTCAAGGCCCACGTGAACAAGGGCTACACAGCATTCCACGAGTCAGAATATATAGGGTAAAGAGACACTGTTAGACTTCTTCTATAAGGAAGCGTACTCGTCATAAGGTCACAGATTCTGCCCAGAGCAGAGCTGCCTGCCACTTTCTGCCTGCTCATTCATTCTACAAGGCCTGACTGAATACCTACCATTTGCTTAGCTCTGTTCTATGCACTGGACACACACTTGGCAACAAGACATGGACAGTAACTGCCCTCCATCAGCTTACATTGGGTGGAATGAGAAACAAAAACAAAAACAATAAATCAATGAGTCCATTTCAGAGCATGGGAGATACAGGACTATAGCCAGAACAAATAACCAAGTAAGGGTATGGACAGACTCTCAGACATCTCTGAAGCTACCCATAGTCTCGGCTTGATTGGCTCAGAAATTTTTTGTTAAAGATGTGATTTAGTTTTGTTGATTCCTTAAATATCCAGTCATCAGAATGCTGGTAAACACTGCTATGTTGTGTTCCGAATACTAACTGTGAGGGGTTCCAGGAAGGCACATGATGGACCCGAGCGCCCTTGTCCTTCTCTTGGTCTGCTGTTTGTTTCTGAGGATGTGGGGAGAGCCTGGCTGAGGGGCAGAGGTGCTTGTCTTTTCCTATTCTCCTGCGTGGGTCACTCCCTCACTAACAGCGGAGTTAGACGCAGTATCTTTGGGCAACATTGGTGCACTATGGCACCATTCTTTTTTTTTTACTTTAAATCTTTGAAATAAGTTGAAAATTTGAAAAGAGTGGTAGAAACACTATGCGGGTCTCCTTCACACACACACATATGCACACACACACACACACAGAAACAGCAAATTTTCTTTTCTAAATCATTTGAGAATACACTGGAAATAGAATGGTCCTTTACCTCCTTTTCCCCAGCTTGACCGAGATGTAATTGATAAAACCGGAAGATACTTCAAGTGAACAATATGATGATTTGATACACGTATACATTGTGCAGCACCTTTTTTTGTAGGATATTTACTTGATTCCACTGGCTGCAGTTTGCCACCAATGAGACTCCCCTATTTTTTGGAGGAACTCTGTGGTGGAACTACATACATGCCCCCATACACAATCTTATAGCTAAAAAACCCTAGTGTAAATGTCATATTCTATGGGCCGTAATAATGAAAATGCTGACCGATATAGTGTCACATTGTGTGTTAATGAAGACAGGAAAGTGCTGGACAGAGAAGGCAGAACCTTCCTCCTTGATTTAATGTTGCCAGCTTCTCTGTGGTGCCAAGGTCCCGGTAGTATTCTCCAGACTGATTTTTCCATAGGTGTTGACCCTTTCCTGGATGTATTCTAAACAGCTTGGGTGTGTACATCTTGGGCTAATGGACATTTCAGACTCAGCTCCATATTTTACTCCCCCGGCAAATACCCAAATGTGAGAGGTAAGAAAGATTGATACAAACTTTATTCCATTATGGCCAAACTGATGTGTCTTTTTTTATATTCTAGGAGAAAAAAAATCCTGTATGAACTTTTGTAGCCCATTCTGGCTACAGATAAGATAATTTTTCTGGGGCGCCGATGTTTGGAAATACAATAGATGTGAACGCTTGACATCTTGCAATTTTGAACTGCCCAGATATCTTTGCCAAGACTAGCATAATCAAAGAAAGCTGTCCTACTTGGAAAGAGGAAGCATGTCAAATAAATAATACACTAACTCTAGGCCTTGAGGTCTACAGTAGTATCCTATCTTTTCCCTTCATTAATATTACACACATAACTAAATCTTTCATCTCTAAGTTGGTAATGCAACAAACTATTACAAAATGTGTTCAACTAAGAATCAGTAGAAATTTCCTCTAATTTGGACAGATCCTTGAAGTGGCCAAATTTTAGTTCACCAGTACTCTGTCAAGTAAACGGGAACAGATCAAGTGATTCTTTTTAATAAACATAGATGTGTGGTAGAATCTGTTACTTCAAAATATCTTTGTACTTGGAAATCATCTTCTCTTTGATTAAAAAAAAAAACACAGGCAGAAAAGAGATTGAAAATATGTTTCCTTAATATTTTTTAACAGTCTTAACAGGTCTTTAATCTAAATTTAAACTTCAGTGTTGTAGAGACACTCATGTCGCTTTTTTACTATCATCATTATTAAAATTTTACAAAACTTTATGAAAGGCTAAAAAAATCTTTTTTTCCTTCACATTTAGTGTCATAAGAGACATGATTAAAATGACAAATTTCCAAATAACATGAATAATGCATTTCCCCTTTATCCAAAGCAAATGTATTTTGTTCCTAAGAGACGTTTAATCCATTCCCTTTTTTGAGAAGAGAATAGGAGGAGGATGAAAGGATTTACAATTTGAATTGTCACTTAAGAAAATCACATATTTGACTTTTGAGTATAAAATAACTGCTGCAGTAATTTTGAGTTTAGACAGGGGTGGTGGATCTTGATGTGAATGAAAAGCAAATTATATTTCTGTTAACATTCAAGGTTTTCTCTTTGGACAGAATTATTACAAGTTGCTCCTTGTTATGCCATGAATACAGTGGAACCCATGTTAAGAAATCTTGGCTATGCATATGCATATAACTATTTACTCCAGGAAGCACCAGGTCTACATTTGTAGAATAAGTTTCAAAGAACTAAGCTTTCATAAAATTTGGATCAAGAAGTGCTTTCCACTACCCTACACCCTCCACTACACTCTAACCCCTTTCATCAGAGAAAGTGCTAATGAGAATGATCAAATTCAGTCACTACCATAGGACTGTTGAGAGTGGAGTCTGGGTGAGAAAAACCATAGCTCCTTTAAGGTTCCAGCTTCCTTGTGTTTCCTTATGGTGTCTGGGTAGCAAAATGGCTGCAGGGCTGCATCTGCCTTCAGAGCTACCTTTGCACTGAGAAGATCCATGTTCTGCTAGATTAGCCAAGAAAGACCTGTTTAGGCCTTCCTTCAATTCCTTGTTCCATTCCTAGTTACAGCCTTCCTTGCTACCAAGGCGGTAAAACTCATTTGACAGGGGTAAGACAGGGAGTGCAGGAGAAAGGAACAAAGACTATAAGCTTGCATTCTGCTCTTATGGCTTCATGTGGTCCAATGGAGTTCAAAAGGAGAATCTTTTAGGATTTTTTTTTTTTAGCTAAAGATTCTGCAATTAACAAAGAGTATGCACTTCCCCAGACTCTTGCTCTGTGGACTTAGTAGGTACAAATGTTGTAAACATAGTAGGTGACTGGTCAAGTCTTTTGGATGCTGGGTTAGATCTCTCCTTAAGTAACTTCTTGGCCATAGATCAAGGGAGGACCCTCATCTCCCCTTTTTGTTAGAACAAGAATGAATAGGGACTTTAAAGTAAGACAGTAAAGTCAAGTAAGTAAAGGTTCGGAACTCCAAGTGTTGAAAATCAGGAAGCAGTTTCTAAGGAGTTCCTTAATCTTCTCCTTACAATAAAGTAAGTGATAATCAGCTATTAACCACTTTGGTTTCTTAACCACTTTGGTTTCTTTAACCACTTAAACCACTTTGGTTTCTGGCTGGTGAAGTCTCTCTTCTTGGACTGTTCTAAATAAGAGGATTATCAAGACCCCCAACCCTTCTGACTGCTACCTCACCAGAGAGGAAGAGAAAGATGTCTGTCCATGTGTAAACCCTAAGAGAATAACCCATGAAGCCTACAAAAAAGGTTCATGATTCTAATTAAATTGATACTAGGAGGACCAAAGGAAAAAGTTTTGTAATAAAGAATTACTGTGTGTTATGAACTGAGGATTATGATGAAAGGCTTCTGTGTACCTAGCATGTAACTAAAAAAAACTACTGAATGACTTTAGGGAAGTTTGTCCCTCAAATATGTGTTATAATTTAGTAACACTAGAGAACCCATGAAAAGAAAACACGATTATCATCAGTGCTTTTGTCCAATATCACATAAAGTGTTAAGGACACAAGGACATCTCTTCACTCTTTCCAGCAGAGGAGTAGTGCATACCAGGTAATGTAAAGAAGCCAGCAAGGAATTGGTGGATAATTGGCATTCTTGACCTTCAAACTTTGGGCACTTCCTTACTGCTGACAAGGAGAAAGTAGAGAACACAGCCCATGGCTGATTACAGTAGTTTTTCTAAATGTGACTAGCATTAAGAATGATGTTTTAGGGACGCCTGGGTGGCTCAGTTGGTTAAGCAGCTGCCTTCGGCTCAGGTCATGATCCCAGCGTCCTGGGATCGAGTCCCACATCGGGCTCCTTGCCCTCCGCAGGGAGCCTGCTTCTCCCTCTGACTCTGCCTTCCACTCTGTCTGCCTATGCTCGCTCTCGCTCACTCTCTCTCTGACAAATAAATAAATAAAAAAAAAAATTAAAAAAAAAAAAGAATGATGTTTTATAGGATGGAATAGAAGAAATCTCGGCACTGGGTGATGCTATCCAATTATAGAATTCAAATTCCTTTAGAATCTTCAAAGCACACAAACAAGGATGTATAACACGTTCACAATATGCCTCTTTACAAGCCATGTACTTTCATAACGAATCCAAGCCTTCAGAATAAAAATAAAAATAACCACATGTCATTCTTATAAAAGTAAATAATAATCATGGGCAGGGTTGCTCAGAAACTGGACTCGTATTGCTCTTATTCAAATAGAAAAATTCCTGTTTTCATTGTCAGAGTTTGCCAAACCATTCAATTTAATGTTTGAAATATTGTTTTATTTCTCCTGAATTGTTAAACTACTATGATCTAAAATCCCACAGCTAAGGTTTGGCGGTACTCAATCTACTCATGTAAAATACATAAAGATATTATTTTTGATACATGTCTAAATGTATTAATGGTTTTAACCCTTCTTAAGAACAGTTGCTTCCATAAGCGGTTTTCCATGAATTAACTCGTTTACATCAAGCTTGAGTAGTATTTTGAATTTTTTCCCTTCTTTTAGAACTTTTGTGTCATTCTCAAACTCAAAGCTTCAAACTATTGAAGTTTTGGAGTAAAGGCATTTTAAGATGTTTGTCCAAAATGTTTTGCTGAAGAAACAGGTATCACTTATTCAAGTATGAGAATCCTAATCACAGCTTCCTAAGGAGACAAAGTCCCAGAATTTTACAAGAGTTGCCCTGGAAGTCAATCCATGTTCAAAGAGCTAAGAAGAAAGGACCAATTTGTTATTCAGCAAATATACGTTCTGCCACAGCAATTTCGAACCCTTTTGTTCTGGCTGGTATGTCTCAGTAAAGAAATAGATGCTGCTGTGAAAGTCACCCCCTGGAAACAGAGAAGAGAGTAAGCAAATGAGTGAGAGCGGACATAACTTCAAGTCATTTTACAAAGGATTTGTACATAGATGATTTCTCACAAGTTGGCAAGCTTTCCCAAAGGCTAGCTGTTATGAATATCCTTTGAACAAGTTCGTAGAATGCAGTCTACACCCTATGAAATTGCATTGATTTTTATTACCAAGTCGGAACTATTTAGGATCACCAAATAACAGGGTTCAAAAGTAAAACAGCTGAAAAATCCAACAGTCTGGTCTAACCTGGGATGCTCTGTCTCCTCACAGCCAACGCTCCATCAGGCGGCTTTGTCTGGCTGGCGGATTTAGTGTAGGGGCTCTCATCTGCAAAGGTACAATGAAGCGTTTGGTTAATTTCCATCCAGTTTCTAACGCAGTGAAGACCTTTTAATGGATTGCAATCCTTCTGCCAGAGAGAGGTGATATGGTACGGATAGGAGAAAGAGTTGGGAGATCTGAGTCTTAACCTTGACTTAGTTGTGGGACAAGCCATTTGAAATGCTCTGAACATTCGTTTTCTCACCTATAAAAGAGGGAGATACTCTCTCATTTACCTCTTAGGATTGTCAGGATCAAGCTATTGTGTACATGAAGGCATAAAAATGATAAGAACTATGCAAATATAGTGTACAAATTATTTGCCTTTCACTTAGATGCATTGATCAGAAGTATCAGTGAATATCACTAAGAGGAAGAGAAAGAAGGAATAAAACGGCTCAGGGGGCACTAAGAGTAATCAGGTCAAAGAAATGAGAAGAAAGGTTATATTGCAGATGACAGAGCATTATAAGCAGATGACAGAGCATTAGTATTGCAGGAAAATAAAGACACACAGAATTAGTAGGTTCCTCTTGGAAGTGAGAAATGGTATCCAAGCAAAATGAAGGGATTGGGACATTTAGAGTAAAACCAGAGAAGCTATGTTAAGAACAAGGGAGGAATGATGGTTTGGCAAAAGAAACGTATATTGCAATGGACTAAGCCACCCTCTTTGAGAAAGAGATAAAAAATAACCTACAGAACCATGAGGAGAACAACTGAAAAGACAGAAGGACTAAAGCTCAGCATATCTGTGACAGTTAGGCAAGAAGCTGAACGAACAAAACACTATGTGACAAGATCATAGAAGTGATGGGTCCATGAAAATTTAAGGAAAGTAACTTATATTTAAATACAGAAAATTCTGTATTTTAGAAATATAGAAAATATTCTGGCTTGGAATACAGGAGTAATGATCTAGGATGGCAAATATTAAAGTTAAAAAAGAAAGGAAGTATTCTTCCCAGTTTGCATGGGGCATTTGCATAAAGTAAGAGATGTCTGAGTGACAACCTTAAATATTTTCAAGAATAAGATGTATATGGCCTGAGTAGACATAATGTAAAATAATTATTTAGCAAATCTAGTCAAGCTAGATGATCCAAATGGTACTTCTGGTCACAGTGTAAGGTAGGTTTATTGTGGTTTTTGTTGGAATAGGAAGTCATTAAATGATCGAAAAGAACAACACTGTACATCATAAACTGTTAAATACAACAGTGATTTAATTCAGCAAGTAGGCTTTATCATTTGAAAAGATTAGTTCTCCCAACTAAGTGGTCTGTGTTTCAAAATTGAGGAATTGGATTCTGTTCTAGGATATACTTCTGGTTGAAATTATTCACGATTTCTTCATAAAACTAACAAGGCCTTTATAAGCAATGACAAAAAAGAAAGATTAATACTGCTGTAGGCTGCAATTAACTTAAAAAATGGAAATCATACTGTTTCATGTTTATATTCCATTTGTCACACAATTCTTTATGTTCTTCCAACCCTAAATGTAATCTACCAACTTTCAGATACCAATACAATCAACAGCATCATTCTTGTTTATGATACAATATCCTTGGTCTTTGACTCTTCTCCTTGCAAATGCAATTTTGAGTCATAATCAGAAACCACAACACAAAATGTAACCATTGCACTACAGAAGTCTCTATCTGCCCCACTTGAGTATGTCAGTGCTTTTCTCACAGCACTGACTTCATAACCAGGCAATAGGCTTTATACAGCACCTATTAAAACAAATTTACTCTAAGTGAAAACCGGAATTCTTTATAAAACCAATTAAAAATATTTTTTCTTTCATAATCTAAAACTTTGAAACTGTATGAGTATACAACGCTGAGCCAGGGAGATATAGATCATAACCACCAGTTTTAGGAACAGTGTCTTGGAAGCCTAAAGGCTTTCCTCAGTTTTCAATTTGTCAAGAGTCCAGCCAATTAAAGTCTTGGGTTGAATCCAGTATTGGATTTTCTTAAAGGGCAATAAGAGATTTGCCCAGGACACTCTGGGGGATTTTTGCACTCAACACTCTATTTTAAGGAGGTCTTTCTTCTTTCCTTCTTTCCTTTCTTTTTCCATCTCTCTTTCTTCTTTCTTTCTTTTTGAAATTTATCACTTTGCACTACATAAGTAGTCAACCTTGGTAAAATTGTTTTCTTATTTATATTTGAAAAGTTTCCACATTTAGAGCTGAGATTGTCTAGTTATGCACATCCTTATAAGGTTGGAACCACATTACAGATGATCACCTGGCCAGCCTCTACATATTCATCCCCCGCCCTCCACCCCGACTCCCCATACTATGAGTGTCCTTATTGAGTGTAAACAAAAATCTAGAAGCCAAAAGTTGTATTGGTCAAAATTCCAGACTGAAGTAAATTGGATATTGTCTAAAAATAGTTTGCCAAAGTTAGTCAGGTTGAAAGCAATAATTTCTAATGGAAGGGAGTCAGAATCCTGGCACCATCTATCATGAGAGTTAAGGGGAGCACAGCAACTCTGCAGTATGGCACCATTTAACACCTGCATGTGTGTTTTTATACGTGTCAGAGGTAGAATGTTGTGATTCATCAGTTGCATATAAGACTCTGCTCATTATACCAAGTGCCCTCCTTAATGCCCATCACCCAATTACCCCATCCCCCAACCCATTCCCCTCCAGCAACCTTCAGTTTGTTTCCTAGACTACATCATCTCTTATGGTTTGCCTCCCTTTTGATTTTCATCTTATTTTATTTTTCCTCCCCTTCCCCTATGTTCATGTTTTGTTTCTTAAATTCCCCATATGAGTGAAATCATATGGTATTTGTCCTTCTCTGACTGACTTATTTCACTTAGCATAATACCTTCTAGTTCCAACCACGTTATTGCAAATGGTAAGATTTTATTCTTTCTGATGGCTGAGTAAATTCCATTGTATACATACACTACATCTTCCTTATTCATTCACCTGGCAATGGACATCTGGGTTCTTTCCTTATTTTGGCTATTGTGGACATTGTTGCTATAAACACTGGGGTGGATGTGCCCCTCCATACTGTTTTCCAGAGTGGCTGCACCAGTTTGCATTCCCACCAACTGTGTAAGAGAGCTCCTCTTTCTCCACATCCTTGCCAACATCTGTTGTTTTCTGAGTTGGTAATTTTGGTTATTCTGATCAGTGTGAAGTAGAATCTCATTGTGGTTTTGATTTGGATTTCCCTGATGCTGAGTGAAATTGAGCATTTTTTTCATATGTCAATTTCTAAATAAACCTTTCCTAAGAATATGTTTATTTTAAACCTCTAGGAGGCAACTTTTTTATAAAAAATTACCCATGTCCATAATGGACACGAACTCTTGATGTGATTTACTCAAAGTCAACTCTTGATTCAAACTTTGCTTGAAAGTAGAAGTGGAGAAAAGAAACTGAATAAATCAGTGGCTGACGGGTCCACAGTAGGATACTAAAGGATAAGAAGGTCTGGGGTACATTTTAATCCTTGAGCATAAAGTCACGGAAAGTTATGGAATCTTCTATTGCGGTTTTCTCATGTGTTCCTTAATGGAGATGGGTTGATGTATCATTAGAATCTCAATGGTTATAAGGGATGATTTAGACCACTCTTTTCATTGATAGTCAGGACTTAGTGTCCAGAGAGGTAAATTTATAGAAAACACAACTAGAGTGAGTCTGGATTGGTTTTCTTTTATTTTTACTCACATGCTCTTTCCTCCTTATGCTATATCCTCATAGGTGAACAATGAGCTTTGATAGGTTCTTAGTCACATGCTTCTGTGTCACACAGGTAAGGTCTGGACACATCACTCCAGTGGGGAGCTTGCACAGTATAAGTTAATTCCTATGGAGAGGGCTATGAAAAAGGAGCAATCATACCTAATTCCTTTTGTGTCTATCTAAATCTCATCCCCCGCCTTCTTCCACATATTTGTTTGCCTAAAAAGAAATATACTTAAATTATACCATGGAACCAGTCTATACTTTTAGTTCATTTTTTTTTTGAAGATACAAATTTAAAATAAAAGCCAATATAATGCACTGTTCCTCAGTAAGGACCTTAAAAGTTTCACTGAATGTAAGATTCATGTTAATACTTCTTTATCTTATCAGGGAGACACTAAATAGACTTTCAAGTTCCACCCAATTACATAAATGAATTTAAAAAATAGGTCAAGGAAAGGAATCAGTAGATAATACCTGTGTTATGTGTCCAGAACAGTGTCTGACACGTAATATGCATTCATTAAACATTTGCTGATAGATGATTGAATGATATTCAACTTTAGATTAGAGCATTTATTATAAATAAGCAACCTGAAGAAAGCCAAACATTTGTTATGAGCTATCCTCCTTCCTACCTCTGATTTTCTTTTTCTAGGTTTATAGTTTATTCCTTTCAATGTCATATCATCACCTGGCAGCTATTAAGTACTGACTTAACATGTATGTTAAAAATTTGTGATCTTTGTAAAACTAGTATTAAAATATACTTCCTTTAATTTTCACTCAGACTACAGAAAGATTTCTCAAACAACCTTTAAAATAATGCCTTTAATAAGCAAAAGACTTCTGATTTATACACAGGACTTCCAGCTTTGATTTTGATGGTGGGTCATTTAAAAAGGGATCGTTATTGAAAGTCATCACAGGGGCAAAGCAGACTTTCAACTGGTGAGCTACTGCTCACTGAAGTGAATGCTATGAGTAATCATTAAGGGCATCACAGGGTGTCAGAACTGTCAGCCTTTCCTAATGACATCTTAGCAGCTAAATAATCACTGTCACACTTGATGGCCACCCACTGTCACAGGAGCATATATTGGTTCTAACAAGGAAGAGCACAGGGCGCCTTTAGAGTGACATCCCATGAGGCTAGGGAAAATACCCTCCATTAAATGGAGAAATGACACTGTGACAGAGGCACAGAAAGGGCTTAGTCAAGCATATATGTAAAACAGAAGTAGAACAATGGGGAAGACCATCTGTCCCTCCCATTCCCTCGAGCTTGGTCAGTCTCCTCATGTGCCAAACACAGGAGGAGCAAACACAGATCATTTGTTTTGATTACATATTCCAAGTGAAGCTGGTGTTTATAAGCCTGGAAAGCTAACAGCAGGCACCTAAGGAGTAATGCTTCATTCTGGATCATGACCAAAGCCCATGCTGGAACTGAGAAAACCACATCTTGAGGAACGCACTCAGGTCCCCTCCTGTTCTCATAACCTTGAACGGCTGCCTGACATCAAATAGCATCCATGTGTAATCAGGCTGCTGGTTCTCTCTCCATCTTCTGCCTCCCCCATTCCCAGTGTCTGGGCTTCCCAGAGGAAGCAGCTATGAATATTGTTTCAAGAACCCCTAGCTATGTTCATGGCTTTGTTGAAGAAAAAAAAATTAATGTTCTCGGGCTGAGACTAATCAGCTTATGCTAAACAATTCCTAGCAACTAATTATGCACAATTGAGGCACCTGCTAAGCCAACGGATCCCTTAATTTCTTGATTAGGAAAAAAAAAGACATTTTGTGCAATTAAACATTATGACCATTTCCTAGCAGCGGAGAGATAGGCAGCTCATGCCACAATGTTCATGCACGTCATTATGAACTCAGAAGTAAACTCTGTTTTTCATGAATGAACAAAATGAAATCCATTGTGAAGGGATTAATCTGTCCCTTGAATTCAATTACATTCCACAAATTTTAGTGCCTACTATGTGCAAACTAGGACTCAAAGTGGATAAAAGATAATAAAACTTTAAGTGGAATGGTGATTGAAGAATCCTTATTGCTTCGTGGATTTGAGACTAGAACATGAGCTTCATTAGCTGAGGGGGGAAATTAGCACAGGCTTAGGGTACTGGTGGGGGAGGGGGCGCACGGGAAAAGAAAGGGAGCTCCACTGCAAAAAAACGTATCCAGAATTCTGCAATCAGAAAAATCAAGAAACAGGCCATTTTAATTTTCAACTAACCTGCAAGTCTTGTGTGATGTGGGACCATAATCTTTTCAGCACCTGGGTCTTGTGAACATTTTATGCCAGGCCAGCATGAATGTATTGTAAATCAGCTGTGCTCTTTTTTAGACACTAGACCACCAGTTGAGTTTGCTGCCTTGGAGGTTTGATGGCACATTCTAAAATTTAAGCAAGATTCCCTATAGGGTAGTTGTAAAAGGGTTTTGACAATAGACACCTTATTAAAATAATGTATAAATGCAAGCACCATGACCCACATAATGTAAAGAAAAACACACTAAAAAAATATGGCCCAATATTCCTCTTCAATCCCAAATAGTTCTTAGTCTCTGATAAAATAACCTTTTCTCCCTAGGGCCAAACCAAAAAACGCACCCTCAATTTTTCCTAGAGTCAGAAGCTTCTGAGTCATACATGGGCTTCAGTTCTATAACTGTGGCGTGTTGAAGTGACAATATGGGTAACTGCTGACATCTGACCGTGAGAGTGAATTAGCTTAATCTCTTTGCCTAATGGATGAAGTAGTCCACAAACTAGGTTTAAACCAGAAGGGGTGGGAATGATCTGAGCTCGATGGTAGAAGGCAGAGGTAGCGTGCTCCTCCGGTCCAGTCTTCTTCCTATGAAGAGATGGTTTCCCTCCTCTCTTTTGTTAGTTGTTTTGCATCTGCTGGACATTATTGTCTCTCCTCGATTCTGCAGGCCTCTGTACAGTTTTATAAATCAGACACAGACATGCTTTATGTACTTAAAGGGGACCGGCCCTTTGTTTTTGAACATTAAATAAAGAAATCATCCAGAGAGTGACTTCATTTTAAAAACAAACATACAGTTTCTTCACAACACAATGATACAATGTCCTCTGAAAGAATATTAATCATAATCGCATAACCATTTCAGGGATTAAATACTACAGCTAAAAACAATGCCAAGACAAGAGTTTGTATTGCTGCAAGACCATTTTTCTCCCTTCCTGCTCCATTCTGTAACTCCTTGCTACTCAAAGTGTGGTCCATAGATAAGCAGCCTGGGCATCACCAGGGAGTTAGTCATAAAGGTAGATAATCAGGGCCCACCCCAGACCTACAGAGTTGGATTTAACAAAATCTTCGGGTGATTTGTATGCACATGAAAGTTTGGGAAGCTCTGTCCAATTGATTTGACCAACAGCAAAAGCACAGGTAGTGAGGATGCATCTGTTCTGATTGTCACCTGATTGTGTCACCGGCGGCTCGCAGGAAGCTGTCAGACTGTCAGAAAAGCTTCAATGGTATCCCCCGTTCTCAAATACTATAATTATCAAATTACTTATGGAATTATTTCCTCAAATGGAAATGAAACTGTTGCAATGTCCTCTCTTGATTCACTTTAAACCCTCTGATAATCCTAAAATGACTACTTTATGGAGATAACCGGATACATCTAAGGTTAGATTACCTACAAGAGTTGATTGATTAAGGTGGAGACAGGAAATGGTATGGTGTTACTACCCCTCGAGCCAGTATAAAACAACTGAAAATGAAAAGTTATGTCCTGTCTCATGGTAGGAACATGGGGGAAAGAATCTTCTGTGGTACCATCTCCTTAAACTCTTTTCGTCAGACACAAAGTTGCTTCCTTGCATGCACACAGTTCTTTTTGGAACCAGGAAGTTCTCCAGCACAGAACCTGGCCTATGATCTTCATGCAGGAATGCACGGGACCACTGTGGTCGCCGAGCATCTGGTCAACCTTGTGTAAGTGGCCTGCAGTAACTGTGCTGCTTGATGATGCCTACAGATTTTTTGGAAGAGTAATATCTCCAGCCAGGTTAACTTGTAAATCCTCTCTGAAATTAATGAGCATGAAATTACACATTTTCTGCCTCTGGCATTCCCATTGCTCATGTGTCTGAATCACAAATGATAACTCCTATGTTCTTCTTAGTATTGTTTCCAGTAGGAACAGATGAACAAGAATCACAGCAGTAACACACTGGCCTCATCACCAAAGAATCGACATTTCTAAAGTGATGGACACTATGCATGAGGCTTATTTTCATTAATATATCTTAGATCCCAATTAAAATGCCTAAAATTTTATTTAAATTCAGTATTCTACATTTTCCATACATAGGGAGGGCTATATGCTTTGATTCTCTGACTAAACCACCAGATCATGCCAGTTAATTATTCCCGATATCTTAACACTATGAAATACATTTTGGTTCAACAAGCTCTTAGTATTAGAATAATAATGTAGTGAAAAATATTAGTTACTTCCGGGTAACAAGTATTGGCTATCTGAAGCCACATTTGCTAATTCTTGTTTTAAAAGTGCACCATTGGAGTGCCTGGGTGGCTCAGTCATTAAGCACCTGCTTTCGGCTCGGGTCATGATTCTGGGTCCTGGATCAAGCCTGGATTGGGCTACTTGCTTGGGGGGGGAGCTCGCTTCCCCCTCTCCCACTTGCCCTGCTTCTGTTCCCTCTCTCACTGTGTCTCTCTTTGTCAAATAAATGAATAAAATCTTAAAAAAAAATTAAAATAAAAAAATTAAAAGTGCACCACTATTCAGGAAAAGTATTTGAGTATAAACAGGCTAGAACATATCTGAATATTATTGGAAGGTCATAAGAATCGATGATTGCATGTAATAGCGACTAGAGCTGGGTGGATCAATAGAAATAAAACATTTGGAGAGATTAAGGTTTCCCCAAATTTTTTTTGACCAATAAATAATATGAAATTAATTAGTTACTTTGAGGGGCGCCTGGGTGGCTCAGTGGGTTAAAGCCTCTGCCTTCGGCTTAGGTCATGATCCCAGGGTCCTGGGATCGAACCCCGCATCGGGCTCTCTGCTCAGCGGGGAGCCTGCTTCCTCCTCTCTCTCTGCCTGCCTCTCTGCCTACTTGTGATCTCTGTCTGTCAAATAAATAAATAAAATCTTAAAAAAAAAAGCTTACATTGATAAATACAGAGCACAAACCGGTGTTTGGGAGAGGGGGTTGGGTCGGGAATGGATAAAACAGGTGAAGGAGATGAAGAGTGCATTCGTTTTGCTGAGCACTGAGCAATGTATGGGATTGTTGAATCATTGCACATCTGAAATGAATATAACACTGTATGTTAATTATACTGGAATAAAAATAATGAAAAGAAGTTATTTGGACACATATTGATCACAATGTCAACTGGAGTACATTTGGGGAACATTTTCTGAAAGTACATGGATTTCCTAGTGATAACTCATGAAACAAAATGCTCAACATGTCTTCATTGAAAGGACTGAGATTTTAAAAAACATTCCAATAACAATGGTCACAGCTTCTAAACCAGATCATTTAAATGATTACATCTTTTGACTACTCAAATCTCTTCATTTTTTGGTCCCTTTGTCTGGGACACTTTTTGCATATCTAGTATAAGCTGCAGAGAAGAAGGTGGACCTTTTTGCAAAAACCAGGGCTCTCCAAGAACTCTTATTTTAAATGATATTACTACAATGCTTTCTATATTTAGAACATTTCAGTATGAAATATCAGTTGCAGGAATGAGATTAAAATTTATGGAAAAAATAAAGAGGAAGCAAAACGCAATCCGGATGACATCATTTTAAGAGGTCTGCATCTTGTGCCAGTGAGTGAATAAACACTGGATATCATTAGATAAAAGAATGATTAGCCTATAGTTGCGGGGTGGAGCATTCTGGTGTAGGTTTGATTATTGAGAAAACAGCCTTTAGAGCCTTCACCTGTTGGTAGCAATCAGTGACAATTTTATAACTAAGGCCACTTTCCAATCTGGTTCAATGGCTCAGTATCTTTCTTTCTTTTTTTTTTAATTTTTATTTTTTCCTGTTAACCAAGTATAGTGTAAGCTAAACAAATGCCAGCTTCTGCCAAATTACTTTATACAAATAAATGATCAGATAGCCCACGACTGCCACTGAATTTCTAGATGAAACTGAAAAAGTATTATTACCACCATTCAGACTCAGTTTCTAATACATAAGCTGAATCTATATGAAGCATTCTTGAGTAATAGATCGGGATACATAGTAGAATAAATTTATAAGCTGACATTTTGGAGCTAGGAGTGGAGACTGTTTTCCCCAGCATCTTTGATCTGCCTGAAGCACAAGGACTATACATATTAAACCCTCCTTCGTGGCTCAAGTGTGTGGTGGCCTTAGAAACAATACTCCAAAGGATGTTTCCAATATGCCAAGAAAAACCAAATCTTTTTCAAGAGTCTACTTTCATTAATAATCAAAACAGTGAAACAGGAAATGAGACTTTGTGGTAATGGGGAAAAGAGATTAAGACAGAAAAAAAAAAGTGAACCTCAGGTTGAACTCCCTGGCTATATGTGAAAGATACAAGATACATGAAGAAAAATTAGGGTTTGACCTTCATCATCTATGATTTTTTAGATGCTTCTGTCCTTATACATCAACGCCATTGATTCCCCCTACAAATAACCCAAATACTTTCTTAGAGACATTTCCTTTACTTCTGACTTTCTGCTCTCTTTAGGAAGTAGTCCAAACTACTTGAGTAGTTTAAAATTTTTAAATTTTTTAAATATTTAAATAATTTTTATTACTTAAAAATGTAAATAATACTAATAATACTGTAAACAATTACAGCTAATCCTTAGGACTTACTGTATGACATCTTGAGTCTTAGTCCTTTTGTGTTTAATTTTATCCTCACAAATCAATAATACTTAGAACTGTGCATGCACACACACACACGCACGCACACACCATACAAAAGATAAATTCATTTTACAAAAGAAGTTCTGGTTTAAAGGAAGAATTTGCCATTGTTCGCCCTAAATATTAGATTCCATGGAGAATTTATTTATTTATTTAAAGATTTTGTTTATTCATTTGATGGAGAAAGATACAGGGAGAGAGGGAATACAAGCAGGGGGAGTGGGAGAGGGAGAAGCAGGCTTCCTACTGAGCAAGGAGCCTGATGCAGGGCTCGATCCCAGGATACTGCAATCACGACCTGACCTGAAGGCAGACGCTTAATGACTGAGCCACCCAGGTGCCCCTCCATGGCGTATTTAAAGGCAACTCCTACTATATTAAAACCGAGAGCAGTGTGGAGTATACCACATGCCTAGCACTGTACATAGTACCTCGTATACATTATCAATAGCCACAACAATACGATTGTGCAGATACCATTATACTACTCGAAACACAAGGATATAGAAGCTTATAGAGATGAAAATAACAAGCCTGAATGTTCCCAGGGAGCAAAGTGCAGAAACAAAGCATTAACTTACTCGTCTTTATAGGGTCAGCTCTTTACCACAATGATATATTATTCACCAAAATTTGATGCACTTCCATTTTTATAATTTCTTGTGTGTGTGTGTGTGAGAGAGAGAGAGAGAAAAAAGAGAGGCACATTTTCATACACAAATCACCCCTGGGTATATTCTGAGTGACTACATATCACTGATAGAGGATACGACTTACGGCTGCATTTGAAGATTTCCTGGAATTTCAGTTTAGAAAAGAAAATATCTGCTCCCAGTTTTTAGATCTCACTTCCTTGCCATGAATTCTTAGCTTAATTTATGACATAAGATTCAAGTTTTTTCCTGGCACACAAACAAATCACTTGAAAGAATGCCTTTTAGCCAAGAAGCCCCAAGCATTCTAGGAGATGAAATCTGGCTGAATTTCTCTAACTCTTGCTCTATGCCAACCATTCTCTACTGATAGGGCAGTTATGAACAGGTTCCTACAAGTGGTTTATCATCTTAAAAATGAGTAAATAGTGGGACAGTCTCTACTCTCCTTTCGTATTCCAGACACCATGTTCATACCCTGCTGCTTACAATATTTCAAACCTTTCATTAGTGTTCATGCAGCTAGAAGGGGAAAATAAATCTTGGACCAGGCGACAACTCACAATACAATGAAGAAAATGGTGGCATGCCTCGGGCGGTTGGCAAAGGAGCTCACTGAAGTCTGTCTTTCCTCTTCAGCTGGCTCCCCCAGACCATATCTACAAATAGCCAGGCCCCAGAGCAGGGGTTCTGCAGTCTCACTTCTCAGACTCAGGAGTGGCTCTGGGCAGCAGAGTTACTGGACAGATGGGTGCAGACTCTTTGCCAGACCTAAGAATTTCACAGGGAGCCTACGAAGCCCAGGGACGAACACCTATTAGCTATTCTTTCCAAGATTGTCATCTCTTCTCGCCTTGGCTCATTTCAGGACCTATCTCTGAACTTACTTTTTAATAGCTTATAGTTTTAAAAAATTCCCAGGTTTTAGGTCAATTTGTAAGTGTGAGCTAGTGTCGTTATATACCATTTTAGAGCTAACACCTTTTTGCCTGTTGGGCAAAGGGTGAGAATCACATTGGGATGCCCTGGGAATAAGATACTCCATACACACGCCTTGGATTGCCAATGTTTTTCCTTATTAATTCATTGCTAGGTCAAGCAATAGCAGATGACTGCTTATCAAACAGATGACATGTGTTTTTAATGCGTGATTAAAGCAGGATTTATCATGGCTGTCAGAATCCAGGGTGTGTGTGATTTTTGTTATTTAAAGCCCTATTTTGGATTCTCTCTGGTTTTACAGTGAGAGGCAGTGATTATACAGGCAAAACTTTACAAGGGTGTTAGACCAGAAATAATTTTTGTATGTAAAACATTAAACCCCCTTAATACACTGGAATTTTACTATAATGCAACTTTCGTAGTTCACACGGCTCTGTCATTTACTGTGTTAGTAGGTTACTTACTAACTGTGTAAGTCAGTTACTTACTCTCTTTGAACACCACTCTCCTCGGCCTATAAAATGTAAATAGTACTGTACGTACTTCCTAGGTTTGCTGTGAGGATTGAGTAAACAGGGTAAAGAAAGCACCAGGACTGACCTGTGTTCCATCTCTTTACCTGGTATATTAGGAAGCTGAGGGATAGGCAAGAGTCCGCAGGGACCCTCTGCCACAAATGTTTTCACGATAGCCCTTACCATGCTATCTTGTAATCACCAACCTGTTTTTCTTCATAATATGAACTCCTTTGAGTGAGGATTTACTTTGATAGTTATAGGTATTATTATCCCCATTTTTTATAGATGAGAAAACTACATCTCAGGGAAGCCAAAAATCTTTCTAAGGCTAAACAGCTAGTAAGTGGCAGACCATTCTTTTCCTAATACTGCTGCACGGCCTCAATAAAGAGAGCTTACACAGCAAACAAACTTAAGCGGAGAGGGAAGCATGTTCTCTGTCTGTTTAAACCAAAATGAGTGTCGTCCAACCTTCCATTTTCTATCATAATGAAGAGGCAGATACTTGACACATCATTTTTTATTTTTTCAAAGCTATGGGACACCATTTGCAGAGTTTTCAGATAGAGAAATTCACTGATATTAAGTGGTCTATAATGATTCAATTTGTCAGTGGCAAAATAAAAATTAAAACCCAAGTACCTAGATTTAATAGTCCAAAGATGATCAAATTACCTTCATTTGCTTCTGAGACAAATTATTCAGACATACAATTTCCTCACGAATTACTTGCTTGTCTAACTCTCCTTGGGTTATGTCTACTTCATCAACTCCACTACTTTTTCACATAAATCTTGCCTGAACAAAGATTCAGCTTTTATAGTTAATTAGGACAAACAAGGAAAATGCAATTCAACTTCACAAAACGTGAATGTTTAATTTTGAACTGATTTGGTAGCATTATACTCACTAGGACTCTTCGAATTTTCCAATTAGCAAGTTACTGATGTGTACAAACATCTAGAATAAAAGAAACCCTTTCTTCCATCACTGTTTGTCAGTTTCATTACTGAATTTGGGTCTGCTTTGGGACACTTCAATCATGAAAGTAATCATGGAAAACTATATTGGATTCTATTAGCAATAATACCTTAGAGGAGGTTCATTTATGATAACTAAAACTTTCTCCAACTGATTCTCATCTGCCATGTAATTTGCCTAAGGTATCATACTGTCAAAGCTTTAGAAGAGTTCTTCTAAGCACTTAACTCTGAGCCACAGTGTATTTTGAAACAGGGATTTTTATGAAATCCAAGGTTGACAAGCAAATCACTAAGCATTTTTTCAATGTGAATATTGTTTAAATTTTCTAGATCAGTGTATATCAATGCCATAGGAGACAACCAGGAAGATCAATATCTATATTTTCATATCTATATATTTGTATCCATAGCTATGTCAACATACACATATACATAAATACACACACAAACTCATACTTACATATTTGATAGATGCAGTTATCCATATCTATCTATCTATCTATCTATATATCTATGAGTGCTGGTAAAAAAAAAAAGTATGCATATGAACAGGAGATCTAAAAGGAACTTTGAACCCCAAGACAAGCCTCTTCTCCTATCCTGTAGGGCAGATGCCATGGGCAGAAGTTGGAGGCCATCACCTTTATTCCAGTGACCCCGCCCCCCCACCCTGAGTCCTATAGTAAAATGAGCAACACCTTAGCGTTAATGGCAAGAATCAAGATGGTATGGAGCATCTAGAACATCCAAGACATGCCAACTTCTAGAAAATACATGCAAACTGGTGTTTTGAGTTATAAAAATTCACAGACTTTGGGATTCTATGTTTAGGATTGCTACATTATCACAAGAGATGCTTTCAGAGAAACGGGATTTAGCTTGGAGACAGCCTACCAATACGTAATGCACGTCCCCAAGCATATAGAGGAACAGAACAGTTATGTGAGAAGTTAATTTATCTCAAGGGTCCAAAGTGAATAATTCAAATACAGCACACCAGATGTTGTACAGGTGGGCATGATGACCATTGACACATACTGTCTACATGTGTACTGTGGAAGGACACAGGTTAGCAGAGCATGCATGTGTGTGTAAACCTACTGAAGATTTTGGGTCCTGATTTTAAGTATCATCTACCTTCACATTTCTCCACTGTATGCTGCAGCATTTATTGGCTTCTTACTTTGCTTAAGACAAGCTTAACAAAACATTTGCTATTTACTGTGGTAGAAAGAGTAAACAACACATAATGGCTATGCTGGGTACAATAAAGCTCAGATATCTGCTTCTTTGACAATTAGGGATGTATTGCTTGAAATAAGTATAAGCGTTTGTACGTTATCTGAAAAAGTCACATTTATGTAAACAGAGATAATAAAACTGAAATATGAAAGCACCGCTGGCACTATTCCCGTCAGCATCTTCCCTCCAGGAAACCAGTTCAAGGGACACTTTTCACAAATTCCAATTATGTGAGATTTGAGCTAAAAATCTATTAGGTTACACAATTCTTTGTTAAACCAAGTAGAAAGCTTTACCACCTTTCTTAAATATCTACACATTAAATTGGGAAAAAAAGATGTTAAATTTGGTGAAGAAATACCAGAAAACCTCGAGCAACCTGCATAATTAAATCATCTTTTTCAGGGCACCTGGGTGGCTCAGTTGGTTAAGCCTCTGCCTTCAGCTCAGGTCATGATCTCAGGGTCCTGGGATGGAGCCCCGCATCGGGCTCTCTGCTCAGCAGTGAGCCTGCTTCCTCCTCTCTCTTCCTGCCTCTCTGCCTACTTGTGATCTCTCTCTCTCTCTCAAATGAATAAATAAAGTCTTTTAAAAAATCATCTTTTCCTTTATCTTTTTTCTTTTTGATCCCAAAACTTCCTGCATCACATATTTGCATGTAACTGAGATGCAGCACGGTGCAGAGGTTGGACCTCTAGGTCTCAATGGGCCCCTAGGCTCAGTGGAGGGTGAGCTGGTCAGTGAGTAATGTTTATCAGACTTAAGACCTGGATGTCCATCCACTAAATGATCTCTTCTGATCTAGACTGCAAATCATGTAGGCCTCTTACAAATTTCATAAATAGAAAGGAGGCAGACATTGGCCACATCTGTAGTTTCTGCCCCCAGCAAAGATAAGCCAACTGGAAGAAGGTGAGAGAAAGCAATTCTTTATTTTTCTTCTACAATTTCTCTCCTTAAAAAAAATAATTTTTAAGTAACTTAAGTAACTTCTGTATCCAATATGGGGCTTGAACCCACAACCCTGAGATCAAGAACCCCATGTTGCACTGACTGAGCCAGCTAGGTGCCTCCTCTCTCTCTCTCTTTTTTTTTAAATTGAAGTATAATTGACCTATAATACCCAATTTGTTTCAGGTATACTTCAAAAGCATTTGATATTTTTATATATTATGAAATGATTCCCACAAGTCTAGTTACCATCTGTCACTATACAAAGTTACTACAATATTATTGACCACCTTCCCCATGCTACACATTACATCCCCATGACCTCTTTCAACCCCCACTCTGGTAACCAACAATGTGTTTCATGTATCTATGAGTCCATTTCTGTTTTGTTTTATTTGTTTGTTTATTGTTTTTTAGATTCCACGTATAAGTGAAATCATATTGTATCTGCCTTTCTCTGCCTGATTTATTTCCCTTAGCATAATACCCTCTAGGCCCACCACATTGTCACAAATGGTAAGATTTCATTCTTTTTTAATGGCCGAGCAATACTACATTGTATATATAACACCTCTTCCCAACCATTCATCTATGGACAGACAATTGCTTCCAAATTTGGCTATTGTAAATAATGCTGCAGTAAACATAGGAGGACATGTATCTCTTTGGATTGTGTTTTCATTTTCTTTGGATAAATACTCAGAAGTGGAATTGCTGGGTCATATGGTAGATCTATTTTTAATTTTTTGAGTAATTGGGGCACCTGGGTGGCTCAGTGGGTTAAGCCTCTGCCTTCAGCTCACGTCATGGTCTCAGGTCCTGGGATGGAGCCCTGCATCGGGCTCTGTGCTCTGTGGGGAGCCTGCTTCCCTCTCTTTCTGTGTCAAATAAATAAATAAATAAATAATCTTTAAATTTTTTTGAGAAACCTTCATGCTGTTTTCTAGAGCGGCTACATCAATTTACATTTCTACCAATAGCGTATGAGGGTTCCCTTTTCTCTACACCCTTACCAACACTTATTTTTTTGTCTTTTTGCTAATAGCCAATCTGACAGGTATGAGGTGATATTTCATTGTGGCTTTAATTTGCATTTTCCTGATGATTATTGATGTTGAGCATATTTTCATGTGCCTATTGGCCATCTGTATGTATTCTTTCAAAAAACGTTTCTTGGAGTCCTCTGTTCATTTTTTAAATTGGGTTTTTTTAATTATAGAATTTTTCTTCTTAAGGCTTACAGCAACAGAATGCATGTGTGTACTGTTTTTATATTATATTCACCTGATGCCTAACATTTTTCTCAGCTAATATGACTGCCAAGAATTCAAACATAGAAATGGGGCTTCTTTTGTGGATAGTTAACTTGGTAATGTGGAAGGCATCCAGGCTTTATAGTCTTAAAGTATTTGAAACTTGGTTTCTCCATTTACTTTGGGCACGTTACATAAATCCTCTAAGCCTTTATTTTCTCATCTCTCAAACAGGGATAACAATACCTGTTTTTCAAACTTGTGAGAATTAATTGGGGAATGTGTATAAAGACCCTGGGGTGGGGCACAGGCTCATTAACACCAGCTCCTTCCTGCTACTCTGTCCTGGTAAGGTGTCAGGGACCTCTTGGACACGTGATAAATGTTAACTGATCAAGTTTAGTAGAAATAAAAATCATGCAAATGGGGATTTTTAAGGGCCTAGACTTCTTCTTTTTCATTTGTTTTTATTTTATTATGAGGGAATATCAGAACCCTGACAATGGAGAACAAAGACACTGCTGTTCACACATAATTGAATTACTTAGAGATGAGTTCTAAGAGGGCTAAAATGGCTCCTTAAAAACACAGTTAAATAATCCTAAAAATACACAGGAAACCTATTAAATATCAAACATATCTTTAAAAAAATAATATGGTAAATCCTCCCAGAGCCACAACTCAGTCCCCTAAAACAGACACGTCAGGTAGGCAAATGCCAATTCTTTCATGGTACTAGAATATCATTTATTAAATTACTTCTTTTATGGTGCTCTGGTGGCCCTGGGACTAATGCGCCTCATAAAGGTTTAAGTTAGAATGAGAAAAAGGACTTGCTCATCTGATCCTTTATGGATAATTATCACTAATTGCACAAATCTGGTTTGCGTTTGTTCATTAAGTATCTCCAGTGGTGTTGCTTTGTATACAGCCCAATTCTGGGATGCACACACCATCTACACACAGAACGTTTTTTATGTTATTATTCAGTTCAGAATTTTAATTAAATAAATGAGAATCAGCTCAATAACAAGGCAGCCACAGCTTTTAAATAATGAACATGCACTAGTGTCCTTGCTTTACCTGACAAATGATGACAAAGGACAGGCTGGCATCATCATCCAGTCTGGCAACAACTATGAAAAAAAGAACTTTTTAATTTCTTTCTCTAAAATTTTATTTTAAAAAGTGAAATATGGCAAAAGGCAAGTACTCTTGTGTATTATAAATCATCTCCTAGCTAGGGAGAGACATCTGCTGGAAGGCTGCCCAGGGCACACCAATTTGTTCTCTTTTCCTAAATCACTATTAGGGGGCAATTACTTTTCATCAGATTTAAGTTTATTCTCTACAAGCATTACAAAAGTGCTTCTGTATCCTGGAGTTTAAAAATATAAACACAGTACACACTTAAAATGCAGTATAGGTAGCACTGACTTCTGATCAGAAGATTGTCTCGTCATTAATGTTATTTTTTTTTAAAGATTTTATTTATTTATTTGACAGACAGAGATCACAAGTAGGCAGAGAGGCAGGCAGAGAGAGAGAGGAGGAAGCAGGCTCACTGCTGAGCAGAGAGCCCGATGTGGGGCTCAATCCCAGGACTCTGAGATCATGACCTGAGCTGAAGGCAGAGGCTTTAACCCACTGAGCCACCCAGGTGCCCCTCATTAATGTTATTCTAAAACTATTCTGTGATCTCTTCATTCTGGACATCTTGGCAGCATCACAGGAGTCAATCTCTCCGTGTGCATGGGTTTAGGTATACCAGATGGCTCTAGCTTCCCACTTACCTCAACAATCAACATTTTTTTGGCCTCCAAGGATTGATATCTCCCTTCCCTTCTCTCCTCCCTCATTCAGCCTATAAATATGGATAGGCCTCTCCTTTTTGCAGCTACTCACCCTCACCATCTCCACCAGTTCCATGCCTTTAAATGCTAATGACTCCCATATTTATATCTGCAGCCGTGGCCTCCCCCTGAACTCCGGACTCAGGATATACAACTGTCTGTCTATCATTTCACCTGAATATTGAGAAGGCACTTCAATTTTAACGTGTCCAAAGTAGAATGATTGATTCCCCCTACCACCAGTACTTCATGGCATCCCCATTCAGGCAGCTGCTGCAGCCCCAAACCTCTGAATTATCTTGGATTCTCTTTTGCCTTTACATTCTACCTTGAAATCATAAGCATATTCTGCTGGCTCTTCCTTGGAATATTTATCCAGTCCATTCACTTATCACCACCCATACTGCTACCACCCTGACTGAAGTCACCATCAGCTCCCTGCACTACTGAAACAGACCTCAAAACTTGCCCACTTATTGCCCATATGACTTCCAGAGTTTATCTAACTCCCCCACCCCCCAAGCCCCTGCAGAAGTCATAATACTCTTTGGCTTAAAGTTCTTTAGAGGCTTTCCATTATACTTAGAGTAACATGCAGAAACCTAACCATGGTGTCAGGTACAATCGAACTCTACTCATCTCTCTTACTTCATGTTGTATCTTTCTATCTTTTTCTTCTCCATTCACTATACTCCAGCCACAGTGGCCTTCCTCTGACTCCTTGACCATGGTAAGGTCCTTCTCACCTCAGAGCTCTTACTCCTTCCATTCCTTCAGCCTGGAACATTATTCCCCCAGGCCTTTGCACAACCAGTCTCTTATTATTCTGATCTTGCTGAAATGCCATCTCTTCATCCTTGGGCATTCTTTCCCAATTTGGCCCACTTTTCCCAAGCCACTCTCTATCCATTAACTTATTTCTATTTCTTCTCCAACACCTAGAGCTATCAGCCATATCTGTTTATTTACTTGTCTGGTGTCTATTTCCCCCACTAGAATATGAACTGAATATAGAGCAGGAGCCTTGGATATAATCCATGTGTCTTAGCACATAGTATGTATTTGTTGAATAGATACTTTGAATGCCTTCCTGACCAACATATTTACATAATAATGTATAGACATACAATATAATAGAGTCAAATACAGCAACTAAAATGCTTTATAATAATTTAAAATAATGAAATCATGCATTTGGCCATAGGGCTCAAGAACTGGGAAGGAGGGGCACCTGGGTGGCTCAGTGGGTTAAATCCTCTGCCTTTGGCTCAGGTCATGGTCTCAGGTTCCTGGGATTGAGCCCTGTGTTGGGCTCTCTGCTCAGCAAGGAGCCTGCCTGCCTCTCTGCCTATTTGTGATCTCTCTCTCTCTGTTAAATAAATAAAATCCTTAAAAAAAAAAAAAAAGAACTGGGAAGGAACTTAGAAATTATAAGGCAGCCTCCTGACTTTATAATGTCTTGAGGATCTGAGAGGGTCAATGAGCCACCAACAGTTCACAAAGGGAAAGAGGCAGAGTTCGGCCTGGCCGGGTCCCTGGATTTGCAGCATCCAATATAGTGGGCTGCTACTTATTATATATTGCACACAAGCAATTGTACAGAACTCACTGACAACACAAGAAACACAAATTCAGCATCAAAATACACAGACACTATGCACCATTAACAGTATAATTTTGAAGCATAAATTTGATTTATCTTAAATGAATATGCTAGTGTTCATAATAAATGGTAACCTTTTAATTAAAGTATGCTTGCGTTAGAATTTAAAATACGTTTCCAGGGACCGCTGAATGACATGTCACTAGAAATGAGACCAGGAAAGTTTTAACTGACACTTAGTTTCTCTCCATAAACGTCTATAAATATCACTTCCAGAAATCTTTATAGCTGCATCTCATTGTCTGGGTGTCTTTAGTTAAGAGACAGAATGATGTATATAATTCAGCCCTTTTGAGTACTTAGGGATTTCATAAAATTGAGAGAGGCCTACACTACTTAAAATTTTTGAGACAATTGGTATTTTTTTTAGTAATAAAATAATTGAAATGGGGTTACCCAAATTATGCTATACCTTAAATATTTATATTGAACAAATTGACATATTAACCTCCAAAGAGTGCCTTATAGTTCATTATAGGATTTATAAAATATGTTTATCTCTCATGCATTTAGAGCTCTGTGATCTACTGCAGGGACATACACTGTGAAATTGTAAGAGGAACATCTACGCCGTGCAATGCTGTCCATGAATCTCTGGGACACATATGTACAAATAATGGTAAAAATCTAAGCTTAAAGTTCTTTATAAAAGTGAGGTCTGAGCCAAGTGGCCCTCGTAGCGCCCATGACAGGTCTCGTATATCTGATTTTCTTTGCTTTTTACCTTCATTCCAACCACAAGCAAGAGATGTGGAGAGAGGAGGGTGGAGGATGGGGGAGACGTTAGCCTCAAACGTAAGCTAAAATCGAGCGTACAAAAAAGTGAGGGAAGGATAGAAAGTGTTTGTCTCAGAACTGGAAAACCAACGAACCAAATAAGTAAAAGTGACTGATGTGACTGTCTGCATCTCTCTCAACCCACTCTCTCTCTGATTTTCAGGGGGAAAATGAGTGGCTGTTTGGGATTTAGAGTCACTGTGGCCTAATCCTGAATGAGGACAATCTGCTTTGGCCAAATCCTGACGTGCACATTTCAGCCATGGACTAAAATGACAGCAAAATACCCATTTATTATAAATACCCATTTATTATAAATCCCCAGAGGCCTTATCAGAGTTGCAGATGGGTGTTCTGAAAGGTCTACTGGGTTCCTGAAGGGTAAGTCACAGAAGAAATGAAACCAGAACTGTCTTCTCAAGAGCTAGGGAACAATTTGACAAGCAATTGTGTGTGTGTGTGTGTGTGTGTGTTAGAGATGCATATTTTGAGGTGTCTTTCGACTTCAGAAACCAGCCCTGCAGGACTGGAAAATAAGCCACCTTTTAATTATTCAAAGAGACCCCATTTCAGATCTGGCTCACTCTTTCACCTAGCCAAAGAAAAAAAATGCTTGGAAATTGCTGCATTGGTGGTCCTATTCATCTTTTTAAAATGAGGTTATCCATCTAATAAGCTTTAGTTCTCCACTGTTTTTTACAAGAATGGTGTTTAGTCAAAGCTAATGATATCAGGGTACTTGAAACATCACATGAATTAATTGAGCAATATGAATGCTTCACCACATTCTCTTTTTATGTCTTTCAATATTAATTAGGATCATTTCCCATGGAAAGTAGAGGTCCCAGGGATGACTTGGATATACAACTTTTCTACTCCCAGTGGGCATATTCCACAGAAAGATTGGTTTTGGTTAGAAATCTGTTTCTAAGATTTGCCCAAATCTATGATATTTACATATATTTGATTTTAACACACTATAAGCAAAGGCCAGTAGGAAAAAGAGACTGTGATAGTAATAGAAATTCAAAGAAAAGGAGATAGGAAAAGTAAAAAAAAGTTGTTTAAACTTACTCATAAGAAATGCAAATTAAAGCCATATGAAATACCACTTTTTTTTCACTTCCCAGATTAGCAAAATCCTCTAAGTTGGATAACATACATATTGGTCAGGCTGTGGGGAAACAGAAACTGTCACACACTATAGGTGGAAATATGATCCAGTATAACTTTGGAAGAGGTCATTTGATGATATTTATCAACATCATAAATGCATATGCCCTCTGACCCAGATTTCCACTAAGGTGATTTACCTTACATATACATTTATGCATGTATAAAACAATATATGTAAAAGGATATTCATTATAGTAATTTTATAATAGCAAAATATTGGAAACAATTAAAATGGTCATGAATATAGACTGGAAACAACTTACATGTTCACAAATGAGGGACTAGTTAAATAAATTAGAATGAACCCATAAAAAAACTACCATCCCAACTATAAATAAAGAATGATAAACCACTTCTTATGCTAAAATGGAAATATTCCCAAGATATATCTTCTCAGTGAAAAATGCAACAAAGAAAACAGTGTGCACAGAATGCTGTTTTGTTTTATAAAGGAAAGTTATGAATATGAATTTATATTTGCTTATGTTTGCATAAAGAACATCTGGAGGAATTCTAAGAAACGAGTAAGAATGATTTTCATTTTGTGCATGTAGTGGTGGGATCTTGTTGGCTGGGGGTTATGGAAGAGAGTGAATTTTTTCACTATATACTTTTTAATATGTTTTTTATTTCAAACCATCTGTTTATCCCAGAATCTACCTATTTATCTGTTAAAAAAATAAAGTACAATTGATTAAAATGTTATAATTTCTGATTTTCCAAATATATACTGCATCTATGTTACTGAATACACTTAAATTTTCTCTGGCAGCTTTCTTTGCCAAGGAAGAGTTTTAAAATACCAGAAGATAAGCATTAAAGACATTTCATGAATGCACGTGCATAATGAAACATTTCTAAAGACCCACTAATGTATTAGTGAGTTAAGTTCCTTGAGAATTAGCATTGATTAAATGTCATACTTGTAAAACAATTAGGAACTAAAGCTTATTAGATGGGGACCAACTGAAAAAAGGCAAGTACCATTAACATCTGGATTAAAGGACAAACATGCAATGTTCATGCAGCTATCATATATCATCTTTGTGAGATAGGTTAAAAATCTGTTTATTTTATTGTTTTTACAGGTTTTTAACACTAGAAAGTTAAAACTCCTATTACTCTAATACTTTTAAAAATGATGTTCAGGCATGTATGAACCAAAGGTATTTAAAATATTCAGATACAAAAGTAAAATAAAGGGCATTTCCTCCAAGTTTGTTGTTGTTGCAGTTATTTGAGGTCTTGCCTGTATAATTAAAATACAGAAAGAGCCCAATGTATCCATATCAAGATAAAAGACAAAATTACATAAGCTAAAATGCCCACCTTCAATTCAAAGGAAACACTGTGAATAGAGAAACAATTTAGGAGCCACAGGACAAGAGGTACTACTATGTAAGAGTCCTATTCCTCTTGTAAGAAGCAAACAAAAAAATTACACAAGATATGTTTAAATGAACTCATAATGGCCACAATTCACAATTTTAAAAGGATACACTGGGGACTAGGTACTGGATCACAGGATCTCATGGGTCAATGTGCAGTAGGAAAAAATGGACCTAAGTAAAGAGAACCGTTCTGGGTGGTTTGCTTTGGTCTCCCTGAATCACGAGTACACATCAAGGATCTTTTGCTTTCTTCCTGGTGGCACCTTTGATGAAAATAGCAGCTCACGGTGTTTGCACTCAAGACCCATTTCAAAAGAACAGAGAGGGAAGCTTCTAGCATTTGCCGTGTATCAGCTAATAAAAATAAGAGCAATAAATGAACACTGAAGGTGAAATCAATAAAGACAATAAAATGGTCAAAATGTTAAACTTTTTCATTTTTACCTGCTCTGTCCAAGAAAATCAACGAAGATTTAAAAAAACAAAGACTTGAGGGTTATCATCAAGCAACAACCTTATCAAAACGGTTATAAAAAGCAGGTGAATAGATAACTATATTCTCCATTGAAAGAGCAAACATCTGAGAAGAGATCTCCACATAGAGAGCAGAGCAAAGAAGGCAATTAAGAAATACTAGTTTACTACTATATGGTTTTGTTTGTTGAAGGAGGAGTAAAAGTAATTCATTGCTTGGGATTGATATTGCTGCCTCTTACAAACCTGCTAACAGAAACAACTCTTATTTAGAAAGCACATTACAATTTTAACTTTACATCCATTCTCCCATTTGGTGAGTTGGTATTATCATCACTGGAGTATACAGAGAGACCAAAGCTCAAAGGCATTAAGTTACCTGCACAAATTTGCACACATAGAAAGTAGTGGGGCAGATTCAAACTCAGTTCATGACTCCACAAATTCTAAGCTCTCTGCTCCACAGATCAAGTAATGATGCCCTAGTAGCCTTCGTGAAATGAGGCTTTCAGTTCCCTTCTAGAGTAACCAGCCAGGGAGGAACAGAATTTTGTTTGTTTGTTTTAGGCATAAATTTTATTTTAATTTTTCCCACCTTTTTATTTTATTTATTTTTGTTAACATATAATGGTATTATTTGTTTCAGGGATTCATCAGTCTTACACAATTCCCAGCACTCACCATAGCGCATACCCTCCAGCCACCCCAACCCTTCCACATCCCTCCGTTCCAGCAACCTTCAGTTTGTTTCCTGAGATTACGAGTTTCTTACGGTTTGTCTCCCTATCTGGTTTTATCTTGCTTCATTTTTCTCTTTCCCCCCATGATCTTCTGCCCTGTTTCTCAAATTCCACATATCAAGATCATATGATAATTGTCTTTCTCTGATTGACTTATTTTGCTTAGCATAATACTTTCTAGTTCCACCCACGTCATTGCAAATGGCAAGATTTCATTTCTTTGATAGCTGCATAATATTCCATTGTATATATACACACACCACATCTTCCTTATCCATTCATCTGTTGATGGATATCTAGGCTTCTTCTATAGTTTGGCTATTGTGGACATTGCCGCTATAAACATTGGGTTGCATGTGGCCCTTTGGATTGCTACATATGTATCTTTGGGGTAAATCCCCAGTAGTGCAATTGCTGGGTCACTGGGTAGCTCTATTTTCAGCTTTCTGAGGAACCTCCATGCTGTTTTCCAGAGTGGTTGCACCAGCTTGCATTCCCACCAACAGTGTAGGAGGGTTCCCCTTTCTCCACATCCTCGCCAGCATCTGTCGTTTAATGACTTGTTAATTTTAGCCATTCTGACTGGTGTGAGGTGGTATCTCATTGTGGTTTTGATTTGTATTTCCCTGATGCTGAGTGATGTTTTTTTCATGTGTCCATTGGCCATTTGGATGTCTTCTTTGGAGAAATATCTGTTCTTGTCTTCTGCCCATTTCTTGATTGGATTATTTGTTCTTTGTGTGTTGAGTTTGATAAGTTCTTTCTAGATTTTGGATACTAGCCCTTCATCTGATATGTCATCTGCAAATATCTCCTATGCTGTCGGTTGTCTTTTGGTTTTGTTGATTGTTTCCTTTGCTATGCAAAAGCTTTTTAT
The DNA here is from genome assembly GCF_022355385.1 of Mustela nigripes. Lineage (NCBI taxonomy): Eukaryota > Metazoa > Chordata > Mammalia > Carnivora > Mustelidae > Mustela > Mustela nigripes. Next base: position 50,077,577 of record NC_081562.1, on the reverse strand, counting down.
CCTGATAAAGCCCCAACACTTAATTTTTGCCCTTGCTTCCCTTGCCTTTGGCGATGTCTCTATGAAGAAGTTGCTGCGGCTGAGGTCGATGAGGTTGCTGCCCATGACGAACAGTATTTTGACAGTCTGTGCAAATGGTGTACTGAGGGAACTCTCAAAAACAGGTTCAGTGTTAGTTAGAAAGACACATTGATTCATTGTCATCATCCAGGATCCTCAATTCCCTGCACCCAAAAGGCCAATATAATTTTGAACCATGAGTTGAGCAAGGAATCGATTTCCCTTTGATTCAAATTCCTGAGTAGGCTACTCTGGAAACCTGGGAAAGCTTCGCTCTCATCTTCTGGACATTCTACTTTAATATCAGACAGATGTTAACAATTAGAGATGTTCAAAGAACAATAAACAATTAAGGAGTCAGCATGATTGATCTCATACTGCAGGTAATTGCTCTCTGAGGACATCGTGCCATTCTTGAGAGCGAGAACAACAATCAGCGCTTCACAAAGCTGCAGACCAGGGCTTTGAAAAAATTCTGGCCTTCTCCTGAACTGCTCCTTCCCGCCACCCCTCCTGCAACCACCCACCTAAAGCCTCTTTGCCTCTTCAGCTGGAGAAAGTGGCAGAAGGGGCTTCTTCCTCATCAGAAATTAAGAGTTGGGCTTTAGAAGTTCTTCTGAAGTTTGTAAGCTGGTGCACGAGGTTATTCACTCAGAACATCTGTAACTGGCTCGAATATACACACTCCAAAAGTCCCAAAGGCAGCAAGTAAATAATGAGTGAAATAAAAATCCAAAGAGATTATTGTGTTTAGAAAAGTTTTACCTTTGGGAAAATGTCTTGTAAATTGCAGGACATAGTTATTCCATCAATATTTTTTTGATATTGTGGTAAAATATACATAACATAAAATTTACCACCTTACTCATTTTTAAGTGTACAGTTTAGTGGTCTTAAATACATTTATATCGTGGTACAACTAAAACCACCATCCGCCTCCTGAATCCTTTTCGCCTTATAAAACTGGAAGTCTATAGCCTTTAAACAACACCTTCCATTCCACCCGCCCTTCAGCCCTTGGTAACCTCTATTCTACTCTCTCTCTTCATGAATTTGTCTATTCTAGGTATCTCAGATAAGTGGAACCATACAATATTTAACCCTTTATGTCTAGTTTATTTCATTTAGCATAGTCTTCAAGGTCCACCTGTGTTTTAGCACATTATCATACTTCCATTCCTTTTTATGGTTGAATGATACTTCCTTGTATGTATATACCAAATTTTTTTACCCATTCATCTGTTCATGGACTTTCAGGCTGCCCACCTTTTGGTTATTATGAATAATGCTGCTATGAACATTGGTGGGCAAGTATCTGTTCAAGTCTCTGTTTTCAGTTCTTTTGGGTATATACCTAAGAGTGAAATTGCTGAATCATATGGTAATTCTATGTTTTATTTTTTGAGGAACTCAAATTATTTTCTACAGTGAATGAACCATTTTGTATTCCCACTAATAATGCAAAAGGCTTCCAAGTTCTTCACATCCTTGTCAATATTTGATAGTTGTAATTTTCCACTGTTTTTATGTTTGGTTTTGGTCTTGAATAATATCTGTTCTAATGGTTTAGAGGTGGTATCTCATTGTAGTTTTAATTTCACGCCCTTAATGATTAGTGATGTTGAGTATTGTTTCTTTGGCTTATAGGCTATATTTATATTTCCTTTGGAGAAATGTCTACTCAAGTCCTTTGCCCATTTCTCGATTGGGTTGGTTTTTATTTTTGTTGTTGTTGTTGAGTTGTAGGAGCTCCTTCTATATTTTGGAATATAGTAATCCTTTATGAGATATATGATTTGCAAACATTTTCTCCTACTCTGTGAGTTGTCTTATCATCATTCTATTGACAGTGTCCTTTGATGCATGAAAGTTTTTAATTCTGATGGAGTCTAATTTATCTATTTTGCTTTTGATGCCTATGTCTTTGATGTCATACCCAAGAAATCACTGTAGAGATTCCATTTGATCAGTCTCTGAGACCATTTTCAGCAGCATTCTTAGATTACTCTGCAAGCCACCTATAATAAATTTATTTATTTATTCCCAAATAAATTCTAAAGAAATACAATGTGATAGGCTAAAGAACAAAAGATGCATGGGTGACTTCAAATTGGCTCCCAATTGTTTTTAAGGTTCAAACTGGATGGCATTGGTTTTCCTTCATGACCTGACCTGACCCCTGCCTACTTCTTTAGCCTCATCTCACCCTTGCCATCTAACTTTTGTAATCCTGAATTCCCTGTGCTCTGGAATATTCTACGTATGTCCTTTTACCTGCCTAACTTATATTCATCCTTCAAGTCTTAACCCAGTCAGCACTTTTTCCAGGAAGTACCTCATGATCTGTCCCAATTTCCAACCAGCTTCCAGCTGGCCAGGGGGTTGATGTGCTAGCTTTGAGATCCTGCGGCATCCCATGTGGTGTCTATCACAGGATTTGTTCTACAGAGTTATTATCCATTTAGCTCCGTCCCCCTTTAGATCACAAATTCTATGCAGACAGTAACCTTATCTATAATTTATTTTTATCACTATATCCTAAGTATCTAGAACAATTCCTCATACATAGTAGATGCTCAGTAAATATCTGATGAGTGGATGAATAAACCAGACAGACAGCTTTTCCAACCCAGTGTTCTATTTTTAGTTAAAGAAATCTGTTCATGAGGAGACATGGAATTTAAACATTTAACCAAATATCCCTGCTTTTCTCAATAACTGCTTCTCTGTGAAGTTTATCTAACAAACTTTAAGTGTTTTAAGTACTTTAAAAACATTAATTCATTTAATCTTCATAACAGCCTGATGAGGCAAGTATTATTTGTTGTTTCCAAGGAATGAAATAAGAGCAGAGAGATGTTTAGTAACTTGCCAGTGGTCATAGAGCTACTAACCGGACTTGTGCCCATTTAGAGTTAGTCACCCTGTACCATCTCTTGGTTGTGGTAAGTTCCAACTAAATGTGAAACAATATATACTGGAACATTTTAGACTTACAAGGATCGTCAAGTTCATGATGTTTATGATATCGTCAACTTGGCTCACATCCTCCTCAGACTTATAGTCTGATTTACTTTGTAGGAACTCTGAGTTTCCCAACTGGTACTCATGCATCTGTCAATCCTTCACTCCTTTAACTTCCTCTGTGAGAAGCTGAGCTCACTTCCTCATCCCTTTTGGAGGCTCAGCTCCTGGAAATGTTGCAAGTACAGATGGATCATATTATCTTTAGGATTAAAAACAAAATTTCTTACTTGGTTTCTGCTACCTCTTTGTTTTCAATTTTTAAAGATTTTTATATTTATTTATTTATTTGACAGAGAGAGAGAGAGAACAAGCAGGCAGAGAAAGAGGGGGAAGCAGGCTCTCCGCTGAGCAGACAGCCCAATGTGGGACTCGATCCCAGGACTCTGAGATCATGACCTGAGCCAAAAGGAGAGACTTAACCCACTGAATCACCCAGGCACCCCTTTGTTTTCAATGTTATCAAGATGTTCAAATAACTAGCTAAAATGTCCCTTACATTCTTTCTTCAACCTCAGCTGATAGTACGTCAGCTTACAAGTTTAAGGGATATTTGAAATCTTTTCTCACAAATTTATTATCTTTTGGTTACCGTCAACAAAACTCATTTTCAGCCACATTATTGTTATTATTACACAGCAAGGTATCTCTTTAAATAGAGTTCCTCTGTCCCTCTGTCTCTCCCTCCCTCATTAATTCATCTGTCCAACTAGTGATTTCAGCACTTCCAAGGTGCCAAGCACGGTGTTAGATGATGGAAACGTAACTCTTACCCTGAAGAAGCCAGTGTTTTTCCCCATTTAAAATGGTTTGTTCAAAGCCATGCAAGTTAAATAATCCTATGATTTTAGATATTAAAATGTAATAATGTAAGAAAATAAATTATAATCACTTCTCTTTTTTCCATATTCATGTTTGTCCTCTCAAAAACTAGAATACAGTTGCATAGAGGTCAGTACCATTACCTTGGTTTGAATAACTCAACAAAACATCTCATTTTGGAAAGTATAAAAATATGTAACAAGGTGATTTACAACTTTAAGTTAAAGTACATAATAGATAGCTAGAGTTAAGAGTTAATCTCCTTAAAGCTGAGAAGAGAGAAAAAAATTAGAAGTAAAGTAACATTTTAGGGCAGGATGGATATATTAGAAATTTATCATTGGATAGACTGCAAAACATCTCTTGCATCTGAGTAATAAATAAAATTTATTGATTCTCTGACTATTAGAGAAATAAAGCATGTAAAATAATCATTTATGCTAAGGACATAGAGTAAAAAACCAGAATTATTCTCTGCAGCAAGCACTAGGCTGATGGTTAATAGCACATACAGCCACTTTTATACCTCTTGCCCTTTTTAATCTATCTCCAAAGAAAGACAGTGGTTATTATTTGGTTTTCCCCATGTAAAATTTCTCATATAATGCAATAAATCTTTAAAAAGTTACATGAGAAGTACATTTTTCTTTCAGGATTGTCGTTCATAGTTAAGAATGCTTGGAGGTATATTTCATTTACCATGGACAACATTTCCAATTTAACTTGTTCCAGAGAATGTAACATTTGCAGTTAATTTCCAATATAACATTTAGAAATAGCTCAAAGTGAAAATCCATTATTGGCTTTTGCCCCGTTTAAAAGCCAAATGCAAATGAAAACCAAGGCAAGACTGTATTTTGCTTTTGGATCATACATTTTGGTTGCTTTTCCAGAAAACTGGGTTTGGTGTAGGCAGCAAGCTTGCGATGTCATTGTTCGTTTTACATGTGAGTCAGGAAGGTCTCAAGGAGGAGAAGACTCATGTTAACAGGTCAGGACCTTATTCTTATGGATCTGCCATTCTTATGAATCCGCCAGATGGGTGGCCATCTTGTCTAAATTACATATATTATATTAGCTTCATTTTTTGCTAACCAATATAGTTCAAATCCCCGCTTTCCTATTTCTATCAGCTTCTCATTATGGATAGCTTACATTATGTTTTGCCCAAACTGAACTGACTCTCTGAGGTGGTTCATGCATCTCACTTGCAAATGGACAGATATTCACAAACGTACTTTCCCAGAAGAACTGATGACCAGTGGGTCTTATGACCTTCTTTTTTGAGTATTTCTAATGTTAAAAATTACTACACTAATTTTCAAAGGGACTTATAAAGTAATAAAATATTTACAAATTTAGATTGAAATACCTTCATTCATACTATTGCATCAAGAAACCATAGTTGGTATTAGTGATTTTTTTTTAAACGTAATTACCCTCTGACAAGATGCATAAAATGAGGAAATTCAAAATGATAGAATTAACCTTGGAGTTTGAGGCAATATGTAGTTTTATAACTGTAAGAGTGTAATGGAAAACGTCACTGAGGTGGAAAAATTTTGCAAACATATATTTTAGATGGGAAGTCTAAAAGGGAATCATTTTAAGATAACCTATCAAATTTGAGGAGTTAGGGATGATATAGATAAGACATTTACCAAAAATATAAATAGCATAAAGCGTATACAGAGAGATTTGCAAGTATCTTTCATATAGGATTCAACAAATATTTATTTTAAGCCTACTAAAAATTTCAGATACTCAAGAGTCCTGAGTGGAAAGAAGGAAGCACCATGGGGTAGGGAATGCCCCTCTGTGAAGGCGACATGTGCTGAGATTCAAATGAGGACCTCTGGGGAGGAGGGCTCCAGGCAAAGGCAAGAGCAGGCATACCAGTCTCAAGTGCACATGAAAAGTGTATTTTCACAAGATGAAACCAGACAGGGAGATAAACCATAACAGACTCTTAATCTCAGGAAAGAAACTGAGGGTTGCTGGAGAGAGGGAGCTGGGAGGGATGGGGTGTGGGTGATGGACTCTGGGGAGGGTATGTGTTATGGTGAGTGCTGTGAAGTGTGTAAGACTGATGAATCACAGACCTGTACCCATGAAGCAAATAATACATTATACGTTAATTTTAAAAAGTATAATTTCAAAACCAAATGCTGAAAAGAGTCAAACAAAAGTTCAGTTACAAATTAATGTATCCCTAGAGAGCATATATGTTGGACATGACAAAATATATGTATACACATGTACATGTATATACAGACATATATGTATACTAAATATGTGTGCATACGTAATTTTCTATAAAGAAAACTGAAAGTAAATTTCTTCAATGTCTTGAACATAAGCCAGCAGAAGCTAGGAATAGCTGGCTAATTCATATCCTGAAAACATTTGTTTACATTTGTCCTAATAAATCTGCCTTGTCCTTATTTCTCTTAGCCTTTCTTTCTGCCAGTGTTTACTTTCTGTCCCCTTATCCTGTGAGCCGGGGAAGCTGAGAAAGCCTACTGTCTCAATTAAAAAGAGGTATAGTCAGTGTCACAAATCCATGTTTCACAGTTCTGGAAATGAGCACAGAATCTTGATGAGACAGTGCACTGCTTTCTTCTATGGAGGTGGCTCTGCAGGTGGCAAAAAGAAAGAGCACTGGGCTGGGACACCCAGGGACTTGGCATGGATGCGATTTTGCCAGGATTCATGCTCTCGTGCTTTCTGACCATCCTGCCTGGTCCAAGTAATTCATTTGCATGGACATTAAGCTCCAAATATCACTGCACACTGTGCCTTCCCATTTTCTAACCACAGGTGCTTATAGATCAGGCTCTTGCTCAACCTGCCGCTGGCTGCTAAGCCATTATCTGTCCTACAGAGCCTTAGGAGAGCTGTACTCTTTCCTTTGATAAAGGATACTTAGATGTTCTTTGTCATCACTCGGGACAGCTCAACAACTGACACTGTATTACTTTTGGTCTTCATCAGATGGTTTCTTTGTGGCGGGGAGCAGTGTCTAAACTTAGGACTTTATACTTCTGTATTAGGAAGGCGACTGCAACCCAGAAATTTAAGCACAATCACCTAGTCCACCAAATCTTTTATCTTGGACTAACAGACTCCTAACTGGTTTTCCTGACTCTTCTTCAATCATCAGACCTCTATCTGCAGAACAAAATGAAACCATCAGTCCACCTGCTTATTCACTCATTGTCCAAGAAATATCCACAATATCTATTGAATATCTTCCATGTGTCAAGCACATGTCTTACAAGTTTCAAAGTGACTGTCAGGACTCGCAGTAGTCAGAGAGGGATGAATCAGGTAGGTTACTATAGGGAACAAGTGACTTTTTGTCTAATTTAGCAGCTATTTCTTCCTCTATTAGCACCTCCTGATGGATATACAGACAGATGGACATAGATATGCATATAGATACCTCTATCCACCTATCTACCCATCCACATGTGCTAATTCCAACATCTGTGCATTTAGGTTTAATTGTGCCCTGAAGCCTTAAGGCCAATGATGGAAACACTGACAAACCACAAAACGAGTACTGAGGTGGAAACAGCCAGCTCTCTCTGGAGCAGCTGCGTAAACACACACCCACCCAGCACTTGCCAATTCTCCACTATTCTTCAAATGTTACCTCTTCAGGGAACACTTTCTCTCCTTCTCCCCAGAAGGATGACTTCATTTTATTCTGCTCTTCATAGATTATGAGGTCACAGATGCCAGAGAGTATGGCTTGGCCATGTTTGTATCTTCCAGGGCTTACCATTGTGCCTGTTAGACTGGATACAGAGTATTCCTTCAACAGAAATGCCTCGAGTGCCTCTATGTCCCCAGCCCTAAGTGGATGCAGGAGGTTCAGACAAGAGCAAGGCTGGGCCTGTCCTTGAAGAATTCACCAGGGTGGCTAATATCTACAGAGAACTGGCCTTCAGAAGGAAACCTGAAATAACTTGTTCCATTTCTCATTTTCCCCTTTTCTCCATGTCCTTTTCTGTCACCGTACTCTCGTTAACTCCCCATCCGAGCCTAATACAAATGTTACCATGTCACTTTTCAGACAGCCTTGCCAGTTTCCTTGTTACATGTTCTCAAAATACCTGTATTTCTCCTGCATATCAAGGAGTTCTTCTCAACCAGGAATGATTTTGGTCCCCTTTCCTGAGGACATCTGGCAATAGCTGGAGACAGTTTTGATTGTTACTACTGGGGGGGGGGGAGGTTGCTGTTGACATATAAAGGACAGGGATCCTTCTAAACGTCTCACAAAATACAGGACAGTTCCCTATAACAAAGAATTATCTGGCCCCAAATGTCAAGAGCTTGAGAAACTCTTACAATAAATCATCACAGTTTAGAACTATTGATCTACCTTTGTCATTCTTTGTCCCCATTAAACTTTAAGTTCCAAAAGGGAGAAGCTAAGTCTGCTTTGCATCATTATATTCCCAAAGACTTTCAAGTAGTAGGGACTCAACAAACACTTGTTGAACACAGTCTTTAAAAATATGTTAAATCTGCTCCCTGAAACAGAATACAGTATTCAAGCAACTTATCCTTTATTGCAAGTATGTATATTAGCATGAAACATTAAATTCTTCCTACTCATTTACCATTTCCTAGAAACAAAAGTTGTTGGTTGCATGGCTGTATTTTGGTCTAAGTGAGGAGGCTCCATTCCAAAATGAAAATATCACATATGGAACTATTTGTTTTAAATTATTAGAAATTCTTGGGAGATTGAAAAGATGCATGAAATGCATGGTTCTAGATGCAATAATGCTTCATAAAATTTGCAGTATGCAAAACTGACAAGTTTCAATGACACAACTGGCAGGAAGTCTAACATGCAGGATGCCCAGCATGTCACACAGCGATCAGAGTGGCATCACCAAAATGCCCCTGAAATAAATGATAACACAGATTTCTATACTTCATAACTGCTCCCTCGGAACAATAAACTTGGATTCTACTGAGCTGTGTCTTCAATGAATGGTAGTTCTAAACCCTCTAATTATAATCTCGAGTCAAAATATTTGCCTTAAATTTAACTCAAGTGAACATTAAAATGTGATTTTTATATAAAAGTCAATTTCTGGAAGAGCTATGATGTAAAACCATTTGGAAAAGGACTCAGTTAATTATTAAACTGACTCTGAAACAATGTATTAAAACACACTACTTTATAAAAATAAAAAGTAATTCGTTTATAAAGGACACTGTCCTTAAAAGCATGTTACAATTGCACACTGGACCTACTTTCATCCAGAGATGTTTACCTTCTCCAAGAGGCAGTGAATTATTTAAATATACACAGAACCTTCATTTGAAAGCATGCTAAACCATTCATCTTTTATATTTCCCTGCTGACATTCTGTAAGGAAAGAACACTTTAAGATCCTAGTTTCGAAGAATACAAACTTACTTTTGACTTTTAAAAATGGACATTTCCCCCGCCCTGAAAAATCTCGAGGCACTGGTAGTCACTCTGTCAAATATAGGTCATGGCTTTGGGGCTTTTTCAGGCACCTTTTCTGCTTTTGAGTTTGGCAACTACAATGCACAAAGACCTTTTTGCTAGGTTCTGAAGAAGATGTGGAAAATTCCAGAATCCTTATTTTCCAATACCAGCTCAGAGCCTCCCTGGATTTGATTTCTTCTGCTCTCTGCCCTCATGGTGCTTAAACTCTTGTGAGGCAGAAAAATGTGGACTTCAGTCCTCAATTTGTGCAAAAAAGATATTTTAGAGTGAAAGAATGGATCTCATTTGACAAGTGAGAAAAATAAGGCTTAGAGAAATTAGCTGAAAGCGTCTTAAAATAGAGGATGCCTTCCTGCATCTTTTCAGGCTATATGTTCAAGATTTTATTGTTCTATCGTGGGACTACATAGCCCATGAGGGCAGGGAGCAGAGACTTTTTGAATGAGTCAGTAACATTTTACGTATCACAGAGCAGTATCTGCTTCTGCATCTCATCATACTTTCAGTGCCATAAAAGATGTTTCCCACTAGAGTAAAGTCACGATTGAAGGAGAAATGTCTATTCTTAGGATTTTATTGGGATTGCCTTGTAGAGAGGAAGGGCCAGAAAACATTCCGGCTAAATCAAATGTCTATATATGTTGGCTGCATTTATTATAATAATTGGGAATAGCATATGAGGAAAGTAAAATTTCCTATTACTCTAGTGATAGTAAGATAATTGGAAAAGCTATTATTTCCTTGGTCATGGACTTGATAGGAAAATCTTAGAGCTGGGCTATTTTATTTTTTTTAAAGATTTTATTTATTGGACGGACAGAGATCACAAATAGGCAGAGAGGCAGGCAGAGAGAGAGGAGGAAGCAGGCTCCCTGCTGAGCAGAGAGCCCGATGCAGGGCTCGATCCCAGAACCCTGAGATCATGACCTGAGCCGAAGGCAGAGGCCTAACCCACAGCCACCCAGGTGCCCCAGAGCTGGGCAATTTTTTATTCATTTCCCCCCCACACATAGTATCTTGTACATTCTAGGTTGCTAAATAAGTATTTGTTCATTGGCTTTGTTTACTATTTGATAAAAGGGATATTAAAAGTGCTATTCAGGGGCGCCCGGGTGGCTCAGTGGGTTAAGCTGCTGCCTTTATCTCGGGTCATGATCTCAGGGTCCTGGGATCGAGCCCCGCATTGGGCTCTCTGCTCAGCAGGGAGCCTGCTTCCTCCTCTCTCTCTGCCTGCCTCTCTGCCTACTTGTGATCTCTCTCTGTCAAATAAATAAATAAAATCTTTAAAAAAAAAAAAAGTGCTATTCAAATAGAACATGAAAACTTATAAGAAAAATAAATACTAGTTATATGCAACTTTTATTTTTATCACTATAACAGCAATGCTAAAGACCTTTGTAGTGTATCACTGTTTTCGTTGCCATTTTTCTCCATTTATTAAGCATTAGGCAGAAGATTTTACTCTTTGTCTTAATATAATGCCAACCAGTATAGCCACCTAACTTTCTATGTAAAAAGGGAAAAGGGCAAATGAAACTGTCCTTGTCATTATTATGGGAGACTGGTGACAAACTATAGAATGGTGGTCCCACCATGTGAGTCAGTGATAGAGAAATTTCTATCTAAGCAGAAGATTGTCACAAACTCTCTTAAGGTGACAGAACTACAGCAAAAATGGAATGAACAGGTATTAACACTGAATATGGGCCAAGGGCTGGTCCCAAAATGCAAATACACAAAACAAATCCTAGAAACCCATACTGAATCCAAGGTTAAAACCATTGTTTAAGGGGTGCTCAGTGGGTTAAGCCTCTGCCTTGAGCTCAGGTCATGATCTCAGGGTCCTGGGATTGAGCTCCCCATCGGGCTCTCTGTTCAGCGGGGAACCTGCCTCCCCCTCTCTCTCTGCCAGCCACTCTGCCTACTTGTGATCTCTGTCTGTCCAATAAATAAAATCTTTAAAAACAACAACAAAACCCATTGTTTAAGATAAATGTGCATATTCCTGCTCTGAATCATTATGTATTGATCAAATGTAACACTCACAGTCTATGGAAAGCCTATAATCCTTATGAATTGGTATCAATTCCACTTAACAAACAAGAAAGGAAAAGCTCAGGATGGGTAAGTGACTTGCTCAAGGAATGGTAAAAGGTAGGATAAGAAACCTATCTGTTTGTATAGCAGATAGAAGCATGTCTGTAATTTGTTTTTAAGTAAGCCCTATGCCCAACATGCGGCTTGAACTCATGACTCTGAGATCAAGAGTTGCACGCTCTACCAACTGAACCAGCCAGGCACCCCAGAATGTCTGCCATTTTAAAAGATGACCCTATATAAGTGAAGACTTCATCTCAAATCTCAAAAATTAAAAAAGGATAAGTGGAAAAAAGAGGGAAATGGGTGTTTTGTAACTTCTGAATACCTAAAGATGACCACAGCTTTTGTCTTTAAATCGGTAAAGACATAGATTAAATTACCACTATCCCCATTTTACTGAAGAGTATTAATTACCTGAAGTTAAATAAGTTGCACAAATTTTCTTAGCTATAAGTAATAGCATTAGAATCTGAATGGAGGAAGTTGGGTTCCAGAGGCCGTGCCATTGTCCACTGTGCTACGTGATGTCTGACCACACCCTTAAGCAATCTCTGGCTTCATCCATCTTTATTATCCTTTATCCTTTACATCCTATCCTGATCCTTTATTAGTCTTTTTTTTTTAAAGATTTTATTTATTTATCAGAGAGAGAGGGGGAGAGAGCGAGCACAGGCAGACAGAATGGCAGGCAGAGGCAGAGGGAGAAGCAGGCTCCCCGCCGAGCAAGGAGCCCGATGTGGGACTCGATACCAGGACGCTAGGATCATGACCTGAGCCGAAGGCAGCTGCCCAACCAACTGAACCACCCAGGCGTCCCAATCCTTTATTAGTCTTAAACTGAAGTTGCCAATGGCAGTCAAATCACATGTTGTAAGTGCACCTGAGAGTAGGATCTTGAAGGAACTCTGCACCTTCAAGTTCAAGAGACCAGAGCCCAGGTAATCCTCAGATAAATGGGAAGATTCATATGTATGAGATTCATAAACTTTCATTCAGTTTTTCAAAGAGGTGTAAAATGGTTTATGTTTTCCTTCAAAAATGGTCCATCTCTGCATTTTCCTTTTGCGTGGTGTTATATTTCATGAGGCAACAAAGGCTTCATGTCTTCCATTCCTGATAATAAGAAGTGATTAATCACAATCACCTGTCACACTTAATTGAGCATTCATTCCACAAAAAGATTTTCTACAAGCTCCAAAGAGAAATTTACATTTTAATGTCCACAGATAAAAAAGTATAGCAATATGGGTTACTTTTTTTTTCACTATCAAAACCATTTTCGAGAATTTAGACTGTTAAATAATCATTCCTTTTATGAGACTAGCTCCAAAGATACATATAAATTTTGAAGTCTATAGTATTATTTAACAATTTTAGTGCTTTAAGTTTTGCAGCCGATCATGGAAGACTTGTTCTTATAGCTTTCTCTGCAGAGTCGTCTTACTTATAGGGAAATCCCTTTACAAATGGTTCTCCATTTACAATGCTTCAGCTGGAACCTCATATTGGTTTTATTGGAAATGATGAAAAATTACTCTGCCTGGGACACAGCGTTAACAATCAGGATTGGAAGTGAACTACACTCTTTTAGCTTTAGAAAAATTTAGACTTAGCATATTTCCTTTTAAACAGTTTTTCCCAAAGAGGTTTAATAAAGCAAAAACCTTTTAGAACTTCAGAACCTGAATTTTGCAAGGTGAAAGGATTCCTACAGGTTATCTAATTCGATCTGTACATTTAATTGGCAAATAAATTTCACCCAATTTACAGAGTGAAAGAACCAGGACTAAATTTAAGCCCAGGGTATGGGCTGCCATTGTGCCTTCTTCCTGTGCTTTTCATGTAGCTCACATGGGTGGGAGGGTTCTCTGGTCCTAATGACAGTGATTTCTTTCAGTCTTTCTTCATAGCATTTATGACAACCTGGCTGGTGTTGTATACTAACTTGGTTATTGTCTTTCTCCACCAGAGCAAAGAATCTGTGGCTTCTAAGGGTGTGTCACAATGTAGGACTCAATAAACACTTGATAAATTATGTTTAAAATTTAATACTAAACCTTCCCCCATCATTTACATTTTATTTCCTAAAATATCCATGTTTGCTTTAACTAGAATTTTTTTTTTAACTTATTTATTTGACAGACATAGATCACAGAGAGCGAGGAGGAAGAAGGCTCCCTGCTGAGCACAGAGCCTGATGCGGGACTCCACCCAGGACCCTGGGATCATGACCTGAGCGCAAGGCAGAGGCTTAACCCACTGAGCCACCCAGGCACCCCTGCTTTAACTAGAATTTTAAAAATTAAATATCTTAATGTTCTCAAGGTAGAAGGCTTCTTAAATAAGAAAAGTCATAAAAGGAGAAATTAATAAATTCTGCTACATTAAAATTAGGGGTTTCTGATTCAACAAAAACCCACCATAAAGAAATTGTAAATAAGAGTCACATATCAAGAGAAGAAAATTGTCACACATATAAGCAGCAAAAGATTAGTGTCCGGAATACACAAGGAAGTGCTAAAAAATCAAAAAGGAAAATAAATCCAAATTATGCATTAGATTAAAAAATGATAAAAGATATGAATGTATATTTTAAAGAAAAGCAAACACAAGTGCTAAGAATGGCCAATAATGACCAATAAAAATAAGATTGATACTCAACCTCTTTAGTAATCAGGGAAATAAAAATTAAAAACCACAGTAATACATACTCAAAAGAATTGAAAGCCAGGGCTCAAGCAGTGCACCGATATTTGAACACTTGTTTGTAAATCCACGTTCATTACAGCATTATTCACGATAGCCAAAAGGTGACAGCAACTCAAGTATCCATCGACAAATGAATGGATAAACAAAATGTGTTTTGTTTCAAATGGAATACTTACAATGGAATATTATTCAGACTTTAAAAGGAAGGAAATTCTGACAGATGCTATGACATGGATGAAAACGTAAAGGCATTTATGTTAGGTGAAATAAGCCAGGTATGAAAAAGACAAATACTATATGGCTTCACTTATACGAGGTACAAAGAACAGTCAAATTCATAGAAAGTGCAATCGTGGTTGCCAGGGTCTGGCAGGAAGTAAGGATAAAGAGACACTGTGTAATGGGTGTGAAGTTTCATTTTGAGAAGATGAAAAAGTTCTGCGAATGGATTATGGTAATGGCTGCACAATGATAAGACTACTAAATATCACTGAACTGTACACTTAAAATGGTTAGAATAGTAAATTTTAGGTTATATATGGTTTACCACAATAGAAAAACCATAAGATATCATTTATACCCACTAGTTGACAAAACACAAAACAAACCCCCCCCAACTTCTGAAAATATCAAGTATTTATAATTACGATGGACTGAATTGTGTCCCCCCAAAATTCATACATTGAAGCTCTGACCCTCTCCCCACCCCGTGATTGTATGGGAGACAAGCCCTTTCAGGAGCTGATTAAAATTAAATGAGGTCATAAGGGTGGCGTCCTGATCCTATCAAACTTACACCCTTGTAAAAAAGAAGAGATACCAGAGAACTTGTTTCCTCCCTCTCCGCTAGTAAGGACACAGCAGGAAGGCAGCCGTCTACAAGCCAGGAAAAGAGCTCTCACCAGAAACTGAACCCTGGTCTTGGACTTGACAGTCCCCAGAACAGTGAGAAGATAAATTTCTGTTGTTTAAGTCACCTAGTCTTTGGGATGGAAGCCCAAGCCGACTAAGTGATAGTGGAAAAAGGGGAACTCACATGCGGCTGACAGGAGTATATGTGGGGATAGTCTGGTCTAGCCAACGTGAAGGGGGGCACACTCATAACCCAGGGCACGGTGTGCACTCCAGAAAAACTTGAGCATATGTGCAACAGAAGATTAAGTACATGGGAGTTAACTGGGACAGCTTTTGTACTAGCAGAATCTGCAAACAGCCAGAATAGACACTGAGAGCAGAATAGAAACTATAAAGGAAAATAGCTGAGTAATAATTTGAAAAACACAGGATGGTATTACTCCTGGAAAGATAAAGGAACAATGACATCCTTGAGGGGAGGACAGAGGGTCCACATGCTCATCAACATTCTATATTTTAAGCTGGGTGGTAAGTATGTGGATGTCTTACTACTCCTGAAAACCAGCATATCCATTCTGCAGACTCTTATTTTATAGAATATTATTAACAATTAAATAAATGAGGGGTGCCTGGGTGGCTCAGTCAGTTGAACATCACTTTGGCTTAGGTCATGATCTCGGGGTCCTGGATTGGGCCCCGTGTTGGGCTCCCCACTAAGCAGGGAGTCTGCTTGTCCCTCGCCCTCCAAGCCTCCCCCTGTTTGGGCTCCCTTTCTCTCTCCCAAATAAATAAATAAATAAATAAATAAATTTAAAAAATATTCTTAAAAACCAATTAAATAAATGAAATTAATGACAATATTCAATACCAAAGGCATATAGCTTAACTACATTTCATTCATATCGGTCCAAAATTTTGGATTATAATTTTATCTCTCTTCCCATGTTAGGTCCTTATGCTTTTTTTTTTTTTTTTTTTTTTTTAATTTACAAAAGATGATAAAGAGTTAAAGAAAGTAACTGTATTCAGTTTAAAGATCTCAACTTTTCATTTTCTCCAATAAGAAAGTGAGCATCCTGGGACCAAATTTTCCTTTAAGACCACAGAATCCTCTACTGATCTCACAGCCCTCCTGGTCTTGCTTAGGTCTATCATACAACTTCCTGGCGCAAGTGTCTATCATAGGCTAATGCAGGAGAGAGAGACATGGAAGGTCAAATAAATAGCATATAAAACTTCAACTTTCAGGGCAAAATGGGGACAGATAACAAAGCAAGCAAAATTCTGATTTAATAAATTACCTGCACTATCTAAAAGAGTTGTCTAAATAAATCACAATTTTACCAGAAGTGCTGTACCATCTACCAAATGCAGTGAGAACAGTAAAGAAAAATCTTCTCTAAGTTGTCAACCAAGACTCCGCATCACATATGCAAAGTCCAAGGGCCACTTCGAGATATGCCACAGGCTTATATACACAATTGTCAAAAGCAACTTCCGCCTTCGGGGTGAGAATGTCATTGTTCACATGAAAGCATGCAGTGTTTTGTTTTTGTTTTTGTTATGGCTGGAGGTAGGAGTGAGGAGTTAGAGCGAATGAGACAAATGAACAAAGAGTTAAAAAAAAAAAAAAAGAATGTTGAAACCATCAAGAAATGCTATATTTTACAAGTTATCCCGCCAGAGTAAATAAATTATTCTGGGGGCACCAGGAATATGACACAGAACTGTTTCAGGTGCATTCACATTTACCATTTTATTTAATCCTCAATATATCATCTTAGATAGGAATTACTTTTCCCACTTTATATATGAAGAGAGAGACACAGACAGAGATTAAAGAATTTGCCCGCGGTGACAGTGTGGGTAAGTTAAAAGTGTTGGAAGTCAAACCTAGCTCTTACTCAAAGTACAGTACTTTGTCCACTATACTATTTCATTATGACTGCCTTAACAATAATTTTTTTTAAATGACAGCAAATAGGCAGAGGGAATTAAGAGGCACAAATTTCCAGTTTTAAGTCACAGGATGAAATGCACAGCACAGGGAAGGTAGTCAAGATGACTGTAATAACCGTGTGTGGTCTCAGAGGGCAAGTGGACTCACATCACTGTGTGTATAGAATTGTTAGATCATTAAGTTGTATACATAAAACTAATATAACATTGTGCACCAACTATAATGAAAAACAATCAGCAAAAAAAAAAAAAAAAAAAAAAAAAAAGCAAAAATAACAAGTCAAGAAGTAATTAGCCAGATTCTTCTCTCTCCTCTCAGACTCTTCTTTCTTTTTGGTCATATTCCTGCTTATTAGTTACTAAGAGGAATCACAGAAATAAGACATGGAACCAACTTTGTCAATTTTGGTCCTTCTTTAAAATTCAGATCATGATGTCCAAGAGGAGTCTTAGGATTTCTTTCTTCTTTTTTCTTTTTTGTCTCAGCCTTATATCCTGTAGTTTTATTTATGGGCCACGTAAAGTGTGTGTGGTGCAGCGTTGGCCCAGAGTGGGAACTCTGGAATGAGAAGGGCTGGGTATAAATCCAGAGGCAACACTTACAACTCTGTGCCCTTGGGCATCTTCTATAACCTCTCTGTGTCTCAGTATTGTTGAAAAATGAGGATTTCATCTCATGGTATGGTTTTGAGAGTCAAATAATATAATGTAGGTAAAGCATTTAATAGTTCCTGACAGATAACAAGAGCTTAATAAATGTAGGCATTACTATAGGCAGCAAATATACATGCACACATACTAATAAATGTTAGGGATTGGTATTATACTATACTAGTAGCACAGCTTATTACTAGTAAAGCAAACTTAGGTGCCGAGGTATGGGGGCAGGAACACAGCAGAAAGGATTAGGCAGAGGCTGAGTTTGAGGTGGGTTTTGAAGAGTGAGCACAAGTCAGATACGAAGAAGGTATGTGTACTGGGGAGCAGGGTCTTTCAGGATGAGGGAATGATGCTAGTGAAATCACAAAGCATGAGCTTGCGCAGTGTGTGGGGTGGGTAGGTGGGGTACCACACCCGTGTCGAGGGACCAATCACAGTGAAGTAGTAGGAATGGAGATCACATTGAGGGAGACCCACAGGGATTGGATAGTAAGAGGAAAATGACTCTTCCGGGCAGGTAGGCTGTGAAAAGATGAAATGTTCTAGGAGTTAGAAAGAACCACAGAAAAGACTGATAAATAATCCAGCATAAAATGTCCACTTGAACAGCGATCAAACTCTTATTTCATTTACAAAATTTGCATTTTCTAGTATGAAGATACTAGAGGTATTTCAGAGGTACAGGTGTAGAAAGAAAACACCTGCATCAAATATCCTCATTGCTATTTTTTCTATTAAAAATTGCCACACACGAGAATGAGTGAAATCTGTTTTCTCATGACACATATAAGGAGCTAATGACTTTAGTACAAGTGCAGTTATATTACCAGAATTAAAACCGAAGTTAAGACAAACTTGAAGGAAATAGAATTTTAAAAATATCTGTCTGTATCCATCCCTGAACTGTGAGTAACCTCTTAAAAAATGCATGATGTGCCTTTCCACATAGCTATGCCTGTCTCTAGAAAGTTCTCCTTTTTCCTTTTGGTCCTCTATCTTCTACTTTGGCCTTTAAAATTTAACGGAAGCGTCATTTTCTCTGGGAGCCTTTTCCAAGCCCCCAATCTGCTTTAAATACACATCCTTTTGCTCCCAGCTCTCATGCATATACCCATCTGAACAATTAAACTACATCACAACTGTTGGTGTTACATTTATTTGCAAACTGTGAGGTCGGTGAAGCTAGGGACCATGGTTATTCAGAATAGAGTTTGTGCATGACCCTACGCTCCTAATTACAAACATGTTCCTTAGCATACATGTGGCATTAAATAATTGTATGTTTTTCATTACTTCAACATCAGACAAGCACAGACTGAAAAATGAATTCATTACCCTTAGACTAACAGGATGACTTCCAAACAGGTTTCTTGTTTCTCTACCTGAAAAACTACAAATTGAAAACATGGCAAAATGCCCCAAAGGCATCCGAGGCAGTACAGAAGTCTCAGAAAATGTCTCTCGAAGTTGCTTTGGGCCGTGGTATAAACATGAATTCTTTCCTCCTCAGGTGCACTGAAACTCTACTTCGGTTTCCAGATCAGTCCACCTCCAGATCAATAGTTATGATTTTTCATTATTGTGAAAGAAGAACAACTCTCTCATCCACAAAATAGGCTGTTAACAGCATTACTGGATCATTTTCTCCACGTACGAGCATAAAAACGAAAAGGGGAGTATTCAAGGGATTAATGTTTCAAGGTAAAACCATACAGCGTTTTGCCATAATCTTTCAAGAGAATCTCCTCTCTGGTTCTCCCAAAGCACATTTTCTATACCAAGAAAAATCACTTGAATTTCAAGGCAAAAACAGACCAAAAAAAGTGCCTGGAAATATTTTGTAAAACTTCAGTGCGGAAAAGTTCCTTACAGAACAGGAATAGAAGAAGATTACAGTGAGTTAGTGGATAAAAAAAAAAAAAAATTCAATGCTAAGAGTGTCAATAACTTTTTGAGAGGCTCCTCCAAATTTGAGCTCGATGCCTAAGATATGCCAGAGGGGGCTGCGTGTGGGAGCACACAGTGGGTAGACTCACATTTCCCCCTCATCTTAGATTAAATATAGCTTTATTAGACACATTGAGGTAGTCATTCTTGAGGGTTATTTTTCAGTCTAGCTCAGTTCCTTTAACCATGCCAGGCTCCGCGGAAACAGGAATAACAAGAGCCAGTGCTGGTACCTCACAGAACTCACAGAAACAGACACAGGCAGCCACCTGTGGTGAGTGCGAAGCTCCACGTACGTGATACCACAACAGCTGCTGTGGGCTCTGCAAAAACGGTGTAGCATCTGGGTTGAGTGTGAGCGATGAGCCTAAAAAGCGTCCAATCAAGTGAAGAAGTATGGGCATGGGTCTCTGAGAAGTCGACCCAAAGAAATCATCAGTTGAGAATCTGGTGAAGAAGTGAAAGGATCCCCAAGCGTGGTGGTGACATTATGGGTCATCTCTTTCTCTTTGGGGATGTATCCTGTAAAGGTCTTGGTGTTATCAGCCCTGGCATTGTGTAGAACACGCTCATGTTGGTCCAGTGAGACAGGGAACTAAGTATCACCCCTCTGAGTGAGCAAATCATATACTAGATTAACAATTTTTAAAAAGATGGAGAGGAAGGCAATATTTTCCATAACAATCACACTGCCAATGGAATGAGAGGCCTAGAATGAGAACAACAAGTCATAGACACACACAACATGACCATATTGCTTCCTTTGCCACTTCCTTCTTCGATACGAATGGACTGTGTCCCTCAGGGCCAAGTTACAAGGGTAAGTACAACAGGAAATAAGACAGAGACTCAGGTGGCCCTGTCAGTCCAGTGGGAGGACAAACTGGTGAGCAGATTCTTACAATGCAGCGTTACATGGCACCCTAGGGAACGCTACAGGTGGGAAGGGAAGGCACAGTGGAAGCAACCAAACTGGACTTTGTGAGAAGAGGCAGGGAAGTGGCATCTAAACTGAGGCCAACCAGGGCGCCTGGGTGACTTAGTGGGTTAAGCCGCTGCCTTCGGCTCAGGTCATGATCTCAGGGTCCTGGGATGGAGTCCCGTATCGGGCTCTCTGCTCAGCGGGGAGCCTGCTTCCCTCTCTCTCTTTCTGCCTGACTCTCCGTCTACTTGTGATTTCTCTCTGTCAAATAAATAAATAAAATCTTTAAACTGAGGCCAAACAGAAAAAAAGGGGGTGGGGAGGAGAGAACTCCAGACTGACGGACCAACATATAAAAAGTAGAAAGGCAACATGTACACACTCCCTGGGCTGGAAGCAGCTCCAGACAGCCGGAACAAGGACCCCCCTGGGAGGTGTGTGCACGTGCGCCATAGCAACAGAGAAGAGAAACGGGCTAGGTTCATAAGTAGGATCCAGATCACCACTAGCCCTGAGAACATATTAGGGACTTTAAGCTTTCTTTTTAGACTAGTTGGGGGGAGGGCCATTACAGAACCTGCAGCGCACAAATGACAGAAGTAGATCTGTACTTCCTGAATATCCTTCTTCTGCAGGGTGGATGACAGGTTGGAGGGGGCCATGCAGGGCCCAGGAGGGCAGTTAGGAATTTAATCTAAGTATTCCAAAGACCAACATTTGGAGATTGTTTAGAGTAATTTTAAAGCCCATTTGGAAGAATAAACGAGTAAGAATAGATATGACTCCTAAGCTCTTTATCCTCTGTCCTAGCTAAGACATTAAATTCACTGTACAACTACTGTCATTGAAATAGAGTGATAATAGTGCAGAAATGGAGCAGACAGGTGGTTGGAACAAAGACTCAAGAAATATATGGGAATTTAGGTCATGACAAAGTGGCAAGTGGAATTGTTTAAAAAACTAATTGAGCTTTAACTGTACCTAACAACAAAATAAATTCTAGAGGAAGTAAAGATTTAAATGTACTAAACAAAAACAGGTAAAAACCAATGTTAGGCAGTTCACAAAAGGAGAAGAGCAAAGGCTCAGTAAACAGGGATACCAACTTTTACCCAGCAGACTGGCAAGAATGTAAAAAGATAATATTCCTGGACAGTGAGATTATAAGGGAATCAGGACACTCCCACTCCCTTGAAGAGAATATCAAATTGGTATGTCCTTTCTGGAAGACAGTTTAGTAATATAAATCAAACTCTTAAAAATGTGCATGTTGTTTGATCTAGAAACCCCATGCCTAGGAATTTATCCTAAGGAAATAACTGGACAGCTACCTAAACATGTATGTACAATGGTGGCAATTGCAACAATTTTTAAATTTATTAATAATTTTTAAAAATTATGTTATGTTAGTCACCATATGTTAGTTTTTGATGTAGTGTTCCAGGATTCATTGTTTGTGTATAACATCCAGGGCTCCACATAATACGTGCCCTCCTTAATACCCATCATTGGGCTCACCCATCCCCCCATCTGCCCATCCCCCTAAAACCCTCAGTTTGATTCCTGGAGTCCATAGTCTCTCATGGTTCGTCAACATTTTGAATAGATACTAGTGACAACTAAAATGTCCTGAAACAATGAAGTACTGTAGAACCATTTAATGTAAAGATACAGAATGATTTTAATGACATGAAAAATATTCGCAGCTTATTGATATTGATAAGTGAATAATCAAGATCACAGAACAGAATGGATAGTACCATTCTATCATAGGTATTTGCACTGGAACAAAAGAGGGAAGTTTATATAGAACTGTTGACAGTTTTCTCCATTGAGATTAGAATTGATTTCTGTTTTCTCCTGTGTTTTCTGAAAATTTATTGCCAGAACTACTTTTATAATCAGAAAAAAGGCCCTCTATTTCCCTTTACAAAGACGTGTCAAGAATATTGTTGATGGCAGAGTTAACTCAAGAGGAGGCAGGAAAGAGCATGTGCCTGTGTCATATTCCAAGCCATTAATAAGGGCCTGCAGTGTCTCCTTTAGATCCACGGGAAAAACTGGACATAGGAAGACTTTCTACAACAAACCTTCAAAAAAAGATATTTATCCCAAAGGTAGAGATGTCATGAAAAGAAGGGGCACCTGCACTCCAATGTTCACAGCAGCAATGTCCACAGTAGTCAAACTGTGGAAGGAGCCGAGATGCCCTTCAACAGATGAAGGGATAAAGATGATGTGGTCCATATACACGATGGAATATTACTCAGACATGAGAAAGGATGAATGCCCAATTTTGCACCCATGTGGATGGAACTAGAGGGAATTATGCTAAGTGACCTAAGTCAAGCAGAGAAAGACAATTACCATATGGTTTCACTCCTATGTGGCACATAAGCAATAGCATGCAGGACCACAGGGAAGGGAGGGAAATCCAAAGGGGGAGAAATCAGAGAGGGAGACAAACCATGAAAGACTCTGGACCCTGGGAAACAAACGGAGGGTTTTAGAGAGGAGAGGATATGGGGAGAGGGTAACAGGGTGATGGGTATTGAGGAGGGCACGTGTTGTGATGGTCACTGGTTGTTATACTTAAATAAGGAATCACTGAACACATCAAAAACTAATTATGTACTATACAGTGGTTAACTGAACATCATCATAATAAAAAAAGATGAAAATCCTTGTCAGAAAAGCCAACAGTCTTACTGACTAAATTACAATATATTTTACAGTTCGATCGCATGGATAATCTAGACGGCTGAACCGCACTTTCACACTCAATCCCCATTATCATGCTTGCCTATTGATCAAACCATGTCAAATATTTATAATACAACGTGGGTTAAAGAATTATAGTTTTCAGGTGCTTGGGTGGCTCAGCTAAACGTCTGCCTTCAGCTCAGGTCATGATCTCAGAGACATGGGATCGAGTCCCACATTAGGCTTCCTGCTCAGCGGGGAGTCTGCTTCTCCCTCTCCCTCTGCCCCCCCATTCCCTCTCTTGCTCTCTCTCTAACAAATAAATAAAAATACTTAAAAAAAGAAACGTTTTCTCTCGTGTAGGGCATGCCACAGTTGCATGAATTCTTGTGCCATTTTATGTTTTTTCACTTATGAAAAAATAAAAAGCTGTTTGATATACTCTAACTTTGCCTATCAAGCCTAGCATGTATTATTATGGTGAATGTTGTTTTCATAATAATTCAAAATCAATAATACTACATGCCACCTTACTTTTGTAATGTATGGCTTCCCATGTTTAGTGAAGAAACAGGCATTCTTATTATTAGTATCAATATTATTATTCCTACTTATACAGATAAGAGGAGGAGGTGATATCCCCAAAGTTTTCAAGGTCAGTCACAAATGCAGATTCATACCTGATTTTACTTTCCTGGTGGTAATTTTTTTTTTTTCTGCCTTCTACAAATAAGACTTTTTAAATGAGAAATACTAGAGTTGAATAATTTTATTTTCCTGTAATCTACATAATGCAGAATTTTAAAATTACAGAGCTCATAAATTTCAGTCTCCTGATCTTATTGAGAAAGAAACTGAAGCCCAGGGAGAGGAAATGACTTCTCATATCTCAGCTCATTAGCAGAATAGGAACCAGACCTCAAGTCACTTATTTCCATTATAGTGTTCATTGCGCTACAGAGAGAAACTGAGGACCCTACTATAGTCATGACGATTTAAGAGCAGTTCACGTACATTTAGTTCCCACAATAACCCTGTGAGGTGTTACTACTGTTATTCCCATTTTGGAGAATTTAAGTGACTTTGTAACACCTTTAGTCATAGAGCACAAGGCTTTCTAGCTAAGGCCAGAGCTTTTGCACTCTGAAATCAAGGCTCGGGTGTGCTTTCTATAACTAACTCTCAATTCGAAAGGAGCCATTGCTGTAAAGTTTTGGAAACTTAAAACTATATAGCAATCTTATAAAAAGATTCACAAAGTGTAAGATAATTATTTTCCAAGAAAAAAATCTTTTCGATCATAGATCTTCTCAAAGCATAGGCTTTCTATAGATAATGAAAACTGAACTCAGAGAATAATGAAAGCTTACCACTGTTTAGTTTAGCAAGAAATTCGAGAGGGTTCTGATCCAAGTTAACCTTTGTATCATTAATATCAGGTGGCTTACAGCTTAAATAGAAATCATCAATGTAAGCGTCTAGGGCTTCGGAGGCAGAGAAATACGGCTTTTCTTTATACTGGATGGAACCATCAATATTAAAGGAGATGCTGTTGAAGACTAAAGTTGCTGGAAGAGAAGGTTCAGAAGTGCTAAAGTGATGTTTCTTAACTGACGTTGCCATGACTTTTTCAAACTGGGCTGCAATGTCCATTCATCTTTCAAAAAACCCTAAACACAGAAAAAGGTAGACACGATTTCAGTTAAATAGGGCTGGGTGATGATATAGAATCCTTGCTACTCTTTGCATCGTGTGTATTTATTTTCTTACAAAAGCAATTGCTTTTTCTCCCCTTCTATGCTTTATGTATATTGAGCTCTCAAGCAATGTTCACCGATTAACAGTTTTACTGACATGGCCAGAAGTAGAAGTTGCACTTGAGAAACAAATTAGGGAACTAGAATATGAGCTTTGCCAGGTAAAGCATAACACAGAGGTTTTACTTTCCTTTGGTTTTAGTTTTACTGCATTGGATGAGTAATTGAGGAGTCTTGAGATATTTTTATTTGCTACAATAAAACAGGACAAGCCTCCAGAATCATGTTGTAGTTTTTATTCCCTATGCCTGTTTCCACTCCATGAATGGGACAGGGGAAGCCATGTAAGAAGATAAGAAAACAGGAACAGAGGACCCTGGTACAAAAATGATGTCAGAGACTGGGAAGCAAGATGAAGTGTGTGTTGAAAGGAGTAGATTTAGTAGGACATTGGGTCCTCTGATCTTCTAGTACTCTGGCCTTCAAGCAAGAGTTCAGCTGCCATGAGCCTTTGTAGTCCCACCTTCCATCAACCTCTTCCTCTCCACAGCAACTATGAAAAACAGGTGCTATCAGTAGTCTCATTTCCAGGATAAGAATATGACGGCACAAGGAGATGAAATAGCTTGTCTGAAGGTATAGAGCAAGGAATCAATAGCTAAGGTTGGATTCCAGTGGTTGGATCTGAGCTTGAACTTAACCACTGCACTAGACCACCAGCCCCACCGTCTCAGGTGTGCTGGAACTGCTGGTGTGACCTGTGATCTCTAAACGTCAACTTCTGGTAACATGCCAGAATTGTCTGCCAAGGTTGGGTGCCTGAGTTCCGTGGTGTCTCATTTCTCCAACATTTAAGAGCATTCACTGGTATGTGCGAGGGGAAATGCCATTTATTTGATAACAACATATAAGTAATGCCAAAGAGAGAGTACTCACTTTTCAGTCCTTTGAAATTCAAATGGATACGTTGTATTTTCAGAATGTTACATTACATGACATCATAATGCCCCAAATTTCCATCTGTGGAGTATTGTTTTGTTTCCTCTAATGTAATGAAGTTATACCGATGCCTCAGAACCTGAAGAAAACTATAGATCCTCTTTCCACAAAAATGTACAATGGCAGACACAAATACAATGGGCTCTAAGATTCTGGTAGCTCATTCACAGTCCTCTTGCAGCTGAACCCTACAGGAAGACTTTCTATCCAAAGGAAATGATAGACACGGGAAGAAAGGAAGGACAAGAAGGCTAATTAGGAAAAGAACAGCAAGAAGATTCTTACCAGGAACGAAACAAACTAACATGGCACCATCTACTCTTGGAAATATGATAAGAATATATATTCTGTTATTTTAAAGGCTTAGCTCAAAACGTACTCTTCGTTTGTAAATCATAATCATGGTCATCTTTGTCGTCCTCCTCTAGATCTGTGAGTATGAACTGTTACTAAAACAGATGAAGGGCTTTAGAACAAAGGAAGAAGTAGGTTAAATTCAGTTCTATCTTTCACTAGCTATGTGCCTCTATCCCCTCCCTAATATGTGATTTCTTCCTTTTTAAATTCTGCTTAATAATACTTCACTCATAGAGTGGCTGCTTTGATCGTCTGCTACTTTGTACCAGAATGGTCACAGAAGGGTTAAAATACTGAAATACTTTCAGGACAGCTGGTAAAAGCTGCTGCCCTTCAGATGTAACCTCCCACCCCATGCCTACCTCCTGTACCAGCGCCTTCTTGCTACCTCAGCCCTGACCCACCTCACCCGTAAGCCCTCAGACCTTCCCACAATCCAGCAAGATAAGGGGTACTTTCTGGCTCTCTAGGACTCTGCACCAGCTCTGGCTGATGTCCCTTCTGTCTGGCCAGTGTCTGGCCATACAGATTATTAAATGTGTTGAATATCATCCATGAGAAGATAATGGTATGCAGAACCTGTTCATGTTTTTCCTTTCCTCGTCCTTAGTACTTTGCCTCACCCAATTCATACGAATCATAGCTTGACCTACATGTCAGGTGGATATGTGTCGTATAACCTCTCTAAGTTCAAACAAAATAAGGAGTGGATGAGTATCCCAGGCTTTCCAGCCCATGGCAGTTGCTCGATACAGGTGTGTCGAACTGAATCTCAGTCAAGATGTTCCTTTTGCTATAAAGCATTCCAGCCTGATTCCTGCAACCGTGACAATGTTCAGGAAGATCAAGTTCTTTGGGTTTATGAGTAGCTGCTGAGAGAAACAAAATGGGCAAATAGGATAACGTTATCAAGTCAAGGATTTAATGAGAGGAGGGTTCAATGCACAGAACAAGAAGCTGATGAGGGAGCTGGTGAGATTATCATCCATGGGGTCAATATTTTTGAGGTTCACTTACAGCAAATCCTTAGCACCAGACTGTCCTATGTCCATCTCTAGCTCAAAGTCCAGTTTTAACTGGAAATTTAAAGGTGTTTTCTGTATCACCTAATTACATGAATAACACTGTAAAGGAAACTTGATATTTACGTATTTCTAAAACAATATAGAGGGAAAAATCAATGTGTGAGACATGTTGATAGTCCTGGTGAGTGAACCTTATTTATAAACTTAGGTTTATTTCGTGGCTTCCATTTTATCATACACATGGTGATGTGCAAATTCATTCTCTTGGATTTTCACCTCTTTTTTTTACTTGTAGGGGATAAGCAAAGAAAGGAATGACTACTCTTCTAGTTTAAAAGCAAGATGACCATATGCAATAACTAAGAGAAGAAAAAAAATCAATAATTTCCTAAATAGAAATCAAATAAAATGCAGATTGTCTGGCTATTTCCCCTGGCAATTTCATGTTTGAAGTTGGTCCACCTCTATTCTCTTTGATAGTATTTTAAAAAATGTATTCAATCTATAAAACCTCAGAGACCATCCATCAACCAGGAGGCAACAGATTCCTGAAGAATATAGAAGATTTCAAGTAGGACTAGAGAATATTAGCTCTGTCTTCCTTATTACTTCAGGTCACATCAGACTCAGTCAAAGAAGTGGAGTCCCTCGATCCTGGGCAGGTAGAAAGGTTTAGAGATTTGCACAAAGTTCAGTTTCCTTCTCTCATTCAATTCAATTAAACACAAAATTATTGACTGCCAATGCGTAAGGAATCATGCTAAGTGCTGCATAGGGATACAGTGATGGATTAAACTTTATTTCCTCACAAGAAGCTTATAGTCTAGTAGGAAGGATAAAAGCGGCACATAAATAAGTGCCACCGAGCACCCCCAAGGGTGACTGGAATACAGAGAAGAGAAATTACCTCTGTTTGATGGAATTTGGGAAAGTTTCACTTTAGACAGACTATTTAAACTAGGACTTGCAAAAGAGGTAGGATTTAGAAACATGGAAATGGGGGAAAACACAATCCAGGAAGAAGGAACCACATAATCAAAGGCAGTGAGTGAAATAGAGATACAAAGAGAGACACCTGCTTGCATGTCTAGATGGAGGACTAGATCTGATTTTCTTGGGTTGTCAGGTAGTGAGAGAAGAGGGTAGAAATACAATCTTCTCTACTGGACAGCCAAAGTGGTGAGCTTCAGGGCCAGGTATGATATCTACCTTACAGAAAAGGAAAACTGAGCCGCAGAGAGCTTTGAGAGTGCTCTCAGGGAACAGATCTAGTGAGTAGCAGATCTGAGACTTAGAACGTCAAAGGTCATATTCTTTCCACCGCATCCCCAGGTTCACCATCTACCTGTCTTCCCCCAAGAACAGCTGAGTAAAATAAGCACAGACTTTCCTGGCCATGCCTTCCCTCTGTACCTGGTGATGAACTCCAAATCCAAGTGAGAGTATCCTGCCCTACCTGTGCAGCAACCAGAAGTCTGTACCCCAGTTTAGATCATTGGTAGACTAATGTTTTTGAAAGTCTATTTGGGCGTGGGGGT
This sequence comes from Mustela nigripes, assembly GCF_022355385.1. NCBI lineage: Eukaryota > Metazoa > Chordata > Mammalia > Carnivora > Mustelidae > Mustela > Mustela nigripes. The sequence goes on along the minus strand of NC_081562.1, from coordinate 50,048,637 downwards.
GGAGGGCACCTGGGTGGCTCAGGTCATGATCTTGGAATCCTGGGATCGAGCCCCACATCAGGTTCTCTGCTCAGTGGGGAGACTGCTTCCCCCTCTATCTCTGCCTGCCTCTCTGCCTACTTGTGTCAAATTTACTCTGTCAAATAAATAAATAAATCTTAAAAAAATAAGAAGAAGTCGAAGAAGAAGAAGAAGAAGAAGAAAAGAAAGTCTACTTGGGTCATCTAGTCAATGGGATATATTACTAGCCAGAGCCCATAGATGCCAGCTATCTCAGGATGCTTGAGGGAGACAAGAAGCATCAGGGCAGAAATATTCCTTAATCTTACGGGTTTTGTCCAAGAAATGTAGTAATCAAATAAAACGTGTTTTACTCAAGAGAGATTATCTTCTCTGTTGTCATTCTGATTCTGATAAAGTTTTGAGCCTTCAAAGATCAAGCTATAGACACGCTATGCTTCAGAATTTGAATTTTAGTAGAATAAAGTCCCTGCAATGCAACTTTACGTTTCTCGGTATGGAGGGCCTAATGGAAATACTTCACTCATTACATTAATCGCCAGACACTGTGACAATACCTTGTACCTGTAATACCTTCTTTGAAGGACAGCTTACACATATAGTCACTATTATTAACTATTCAGATTTTAAACCACAGGCTGATTCTTAATTACCGAGAAAGAATTAGAGAGGAAACCAGTCTTTGAAACACGTAGGACTTCACAGATCAAAATGTTCTCTTTGAGGCTTGTTCAGTAGTAATTTGGTACACGGTAGACAATGGGCAATAATGTAAACTGGTGCTACCCTTGTATTTTGCAGTTTGGGGTATGTAATATATTATTTTGTTTATTATTTACAACAGGTGGAGGTGAAGAAGAAGAGAGAGAGAGAGAGAATCTCAAGCAAATTCCCAGCTGAGCGTGAAGCCGAATGTGAGGATCGTGACCATGAGATCATGACCTGAGCCAAAATAAAAAGTCAGACCCTTAACTGACTGAGCCACCTCGGGTCCCTGGGGTATGTAATATTTTAGGTTAATAGCTTATCGCAGTGTTCTGTCACAATCTTTTACAAACCCAAATAGCAACCCTTATAGACACATGTAAAGAATAAATACTTATAGTAAATGCAGAAAGGTAATACAGAGCAGAGTGTCAGGCGTCTGGCCCTGGTAGCACACTGATTAGTTTCACAACTAGCAGCATGACTTGGGGCAAACTACCCAACTTCTCTGTCCCTAAACTTCCTCATCTCTAAAATGGTAATAAGAACCAATTCAGGGGCGCCTGGGTGGCTCAGTGGGTTAAACCTCTGCCTTTGGCTCAGGTCATGATCTCAGGGTATGGGATCAAGCCCCGCTTTGGGCTCTCTGCTCAGCAGGAAGCCTGCTTCTCCTCTCTCTCTCTCTCTCTCTCTGCCTGCCTCTCTGCCTACTGTGATCTCTGTCTGTCAAATAAATAAATAAAATCTTTAAAAAAATTTAAAAAAAGAACCAATTCACAGCCCTGATATAAGGTGATGATATGGTTAACATGTAGAAAAATGCCTTAATATACATGGAAGGTGTTCAGTAAATGGAAGTTGCAGTTGTTATTATGATTGCTTAATATACATTAGTATGTATCACCTACTTGTGATAGGACCTCTTGCTAGAATATTCATTTCCCATGGGGACACATATATTTTGTGATTTCAGGGAATTCTACCCTGCCCAGACAAGCCGTGGTGTAGCAACTTTGGAATATTAAGCACCAAAATAAGAAGCCTAGAATTCCATTCATTGTATCCATTAATCTCCTTAAATTCACATTCCATAGATAAAAGGATTATCCTAAAGCAGGATCGATACTTGATTCATTCCACATTCTAGAATCTTCTGTAGAGCCCAGGAAGCCTGAGGCTGGAGGAGAGGCATCAGCAAAATTTAAATTATTTCCTAAATTTTAAGCTTTAAGAGTTATTGTGTTCTGCTCTAGGGACTGCTTTTCTCTCTATGTCATTTAGCGTTTTTTCCCCCAAAACATATTCAGTTTCTCTTTATTTCCAAATCAGAATACCCACCATTATTGTTCTTCTAATGTAGATGTGAGCACTTCAGCAAAAATAGCTGCCAAAAGGCTTTAAAAGATTTTATTCACTTTAATACGCCATGACTAATTGGGGAAAACAGCAAACAAGCACATTAGGATCCTATCTGTAGGCCTGTAACCACTCACTGGCACATGGGCGACACGTTCAGTGGATTGTATTGGGTAATGAGGAAAAAATTCCTTTGCTTGGTGGAAATCTCTGTGAATATAATTGCAAGGAGGAGGAAAGGAGTTTTTACTCAGGGTTTCTAAACTAGAGAATATCATCCATCACCTCTGAATACATTGTTTTTATTATGGAAAAGATATTAGAATCAGAAAGGGAGCACATGCACTCTGCATTTTGAGTTTTCTCAGCAAAGGCGGTGGCATCTGGAAATTATTGTGAAAAAATTAAAACACTAGGAAGTAAAGGGGGTTCCGGGTAAGTTTAATGGAAGAGAAGTAAGGGGGTTCTGTTTAAGTTTAATGGAAGAGAAGTATTCTACTTTTGGGGAAAAATGAACAAAAATTTCTTAATACAAAATCAAATGAGGAAAAACAAATTCTTATTCCACTACTCCTATGTGTAGGCCCTACAGTGGGGGCTACAGAGAAAAACAACTATCAGAGATGCCTTTGCCTTCTTGGAGATTCTAAAACAGTGGGAGACAGAAGCATGATTTTGAGATTTAGCAACTGGCATGGAGCAATTTGTGTTAAGGTGACGAGTAGAGTCAACAAGTAAAGCCTTGCACAGGCGGTGCTGGGCAAAGTATCCCACTTGCAAGCTGAGGCGCCATGTCCTTCTCTCTCCACATGCTTTTCCCTCATTTGACCAAAGCTGATTTGACTAATGAGAAGTCTAGCCTTTCCTCTTAGAATCTGATGAAAGATTTCCACTTCTGGGACTCTGACTTGGGACTTTCTTTAGGGCCTATGTATGCCTCACAAATGGCAGAAAGGCACAGATGAGGATTATAAAACAGGCTACAAGCTTTTCATTTCTAGTTCATTTGATCTATGAAGCAGAAATGCCAGTTGCTTGACCTGAAAGATTCGAGATACAAAGAATACTAAAAACAAAACAAAACTCCAACATTGAAGTATTTTAATTTGGTTGTTCTAGGGTAAACTTTATTGTGCTCACAATTAATTGTGTCAGAGGAGTTGCAGTTGGTGAATGAGTGATGGCTCTGCCACTCTTGGTATGAGCTGGGTCCTTGGTTCCTTGATAGTGATTCTAGATCCCAGGTTCTCAGTTTTCACACATAATTTTCACTGAGTTTCCAAATTTACAAAGGAATCAAAACCCCCCATGAATCACTTTCCCTCAAGTATTAACATGTAATCAATCTAACTACTACTCTATTATAATTTTCCAAATATCTGTTTTGCCAAACACCAAGCTACTAAAACAGGGCATGTTATAAATTTTAGGTACCTTTGTAAGGTGAACAGCTCACATCTTCACACAATTTTTAACAATTTTATACTAGCCTACCTATCTCCTAAAAGTATCACCTAATGTGAATACTCATTTGGGAAACAGAAGAAGCAAACAATCTATCATCTCAAAATTAGCGGTTCCTCCATTTATTAATCTGATGTACTACAAGCTTTATCCCAGTATTAACTGTTCTTCAGTTTCTTACACGCCTTGGCATGTCAGCATTTATGACACCAAGATGATATCGAACTCAAAAAATTGTTGACCGATGCTAGACCTAAAGGAAGAAACTATTTGCTATAAGAACATGGCAAATCTACCATAAATCCCATCCAAGAGATTGTTTCTTCTGCTCATACCAAACACATAGCAGTGAAAACTTAAAACAAAACTAAGAGAGCATAGGCACACTTCAAAACAAAATAAGCATCTCTGTGGCCCAAACTTCGAACTGAAATGTACACTATTGGGTGGAAACTGGAGTGGCCTATTGGGCTCAGGGTTGGATAGACTGTAGTGGCCTGATGAACACATAGAATCTGAGAGAAACGAGATTAAAAGCCCATGGATGCAGGATGTCAGTGGTTATAGGATCATCACATGAGACAGTGAGGTGGAACAGGCATCCCTGCTAGGGGGCAGAGGTTGAAGATGCTGTGACCACTACCAGGGCTGTGATCGCTACTTGGTTGCAGAGGAGGGAAGGAGCAGAGCTACCAGGCACCAGAGCTAAGCTCCAGATTTAAACTCTCTCAGTCACAGGAAAAGAAGCCCTAGCGGTCTTATAAAAACCTGCTTCCCAATGGTTGAGCCCGGGAGGACAGAAGACAACTACAACAATTTGGGATAAGAAGAAGTGATCTTGAGGAAAGGGGGAAAAGTAAAAAATCAAAACAACAACAACAACAACCAAACCAAAACTTCCATCAAAGATGAACCTGCAGACAAAAACCATAATATAATACCAAAGTGAATATAGTCCATGTCAAAAATATAGTAACAACAGAGAGATAGATCAAGTTCTACAGAAGAGGTGGGATTTGAATCATACTTGCAGGAAGAAGTTTTGGAAAGGTAGAAAAGGAAGGGGCATTTTGTGAAGAAGAAACATCATATGCAAAATCATGGAAGTTGGATGTGGAAAGTTGCTTGCTTTTTAGGAGGCACTGGAAGGTTGATAAGATACCTTGGAAATGTTGGAAAAGGGAGACATGCTTTATAAATTGAGATGGGGCCAAACTATGGTGTGCCCAATTGCCATGGAGAGATGCTAAATGTGACTTGTGAACAATGGGAGCAGGCAAAGATGTGATGAGGGAGTAACAGCATGGCAATAGGAGGAAATAGAGGGGGAATGTGGTGGCGGCCAGACATTTCAGGAGGTGCTGAAAGTAGTTAAGATATTAAAGGAGGATGTCTGTGCCATAATGATAAAACAAAAATGGAAAAAAGATGGTTCTAAGGTAGATTTCATAAGTAACAGATTTGGTTAGCCACGGGGGAAAACCAAGGGGGAAATTTTAAGTATTTCAGGTCTGGGAGTCTACTGCCACTCAAACAGTGGTGAAAATTAGAAAAGGCATTCCCTTAGGAATAAATTTTTAATAAAAATCTAATTTAGTGGTGCTAGTATTTTATATTCTTATTTCTTTTATTATTTATTTAAAAAACTGTAAGCAGGAAGACGGAGAAAACATGGGATGGCTTAGCAGCCACCACCAAGACTGAACAAACGTTGACGAAATCGCACCAGATATTTTTAAGGAAATAAAGTGTTGCAGATACAACTATAGACCAACATCTCCAACTCATTTCCCTCTTTCATCCCCCAGAGGCAACAACTATCCTCAACTGGGTGTTGTTATCTTTCAGCTATGGAGGTTTTTGTATTTTTCCTATAATTGGATATTTTTATAATATATACTATTGCTTTGTGTGCCTTAAAAATTCACATAAAATCATGCTGCATTTTTTTGCAATCTTTTTATTTCTTTTTTCCTCACTATTATGCTTTGAATATGTGTTAACGTTGATACAAGTAGACCTAGCTTACTGATACATCATATTTGAAGGAAATTAGATACACTGAAGGTCAGGTGGGAGATTAGAGCTGTAGGTGCTGATTTGAAGCCTATAAACATACAGAGAATAATTGAAATGTGAGTGCAGCCTTGTTTTCCAGGCGAGGATGAAGCATCCTCTAGACTCTGAGTTCTTGGAATGCAATGACCCTGCATTACTCATCTTTGAAAGCCCCACAGACCCAGTCATGATGTGAGATTCCATGAAAGTCTGCAAAATGAAGGAATGGACAAATAAACAGCGTCCTCCCTCCCCTGCTCTTCTTTTGCTATAAAATATACATTGCACAGTTTGGAAACTGGCAACCAGAGGCAAATTTGAACTATAAGTAAACTTTATTAGCCAACACAGTATTATTTTTTCAATAGAATCAACATTTTAAAACTGTGAGATTTCCCGATAAAAAACCCAGACACCTGGCTTTTATTTCAAAATCTAAATATCTGATAATGACTGGCTTGTACTTCTGCCTGGCATGAATCGAGGTGAGTAGCTGCAGCCACCTTTAAACAGGCCATATGTTTCCAGCATGACACCACCCCTTCCCACGGTGGCTCTGACACCAAGGCCAATTGTCAGTTACAATGGATTATTGCTGGCCCTGTTGTTCTCCTGATGGTGGGAGATATTTCATTGTATCCTAGCCTCTGAAAAGGAGGGGATAAATAGAGATGGACTGATAGGGCCCAGTGCTTCACACCAAATTGGAGAGAACACGGTTCTTTGCAAAAGTGAAGACTATATCCTTAGATGTTTAACGTACAATGGTACACCCTGACAGAGTGTCTAGGTCGGACAATCTAGGTCGTGGGGAATGGTATTTATTTATTAAATAAATATTAAAAATTTGGATTCTGTTGGCATTTCAGTAAGCAATCCAGCCCTCTCTTCTTAAATACTTTTAGAATACAATACCTTTACATGAGCTATAAAGAAAGAAATTTTCTCTTTAGTGTTTTAGTATTTATTTTTGCACAGTTTTCATCCCAATAAAAAATCCTCCCTAATAAGTGGGAAGCCTTCCTAATCTCTGTTTTCTCTTTTAGATTGCCCCAGATGGGAGCAGTCATAACTCTGGTAGAGCTTTTTATCAGCACATATAATAATTCTAAAAATTGAAATGTGTATGGTTTTGATTTAAATAAGAAAATACGGGAGTGGTTCTTTTAACTCTAGCTCTAGCAGATCTGCCTCATCAAATTGCCATCTTTAAACAATGTGAGACAACTCTGGAATAACAACTTCTCAGTCCAGGATGCACCACCAGGAAGGCTCCTGGAGGGAGAAAGATGACAAGCTGTCGGTATACAGTTGATCCCCAAGAAAAGTTACTCTTTGACTATAGGAGGACCCTCAGTAAGGCAGAACACTTCTGTCCTTGGGAGTCACTCTGGGGGCCCAATTCTTACAGCTGGACAGAGTACAGCATCAGAAAAGGTGGGGGACAAGGAGGCTCAAGGTTCTAGGTGGGGTGTCCTTATGGCTGAAAATGATACTTTGAGCTTTATTCTGATCTTCTGCTCGAATGAATTAAGTCTTTCAGGTGGTCCTTTACCTCAATAGAAGGTTATTTTTATTGAGGAAGAAATGGTGTTTGATTAAAGTAATTTTTTCCCAAGCTTAGGAGTGGAGGAGAAGCAGTTCTAAAAGCTGTACCGTCCCTTATCCCATGTTTATATGGGTTTAAGTGGGTTTATTTCTAGCTACAACAGTTTCTTTTCACTGCATTTTAAGGATTTACCCCCTACATTTAGCGTGTATCAAGCTGCCCTGAGAATTAATAAAATCTTTATTATTGGTTAAGAGAAAGACAATACACAAAGCATGATAGCCATAATGCCTTTGAGACAACAGGAGGCACTCTATTTTAGATGATTTTAAGGATTATTCTTAAATACTGTTTTTTAAAAAAGCATTTGTTTTGAAGATCCAACTTAAATTTTGGTTCTTACAGAACCAAAAGATATTTTAAATTTTATAAGTAAATAGTTTACCATCCTCTCTCACCTTAATAAGGTGATTCCTTCCTGGGATGGCAAATTCTCAATTTTAAAATGTACTTACTAATGAAATAAGTGGTACATAATTATTTGAATAGTAAATAAACAATATTACAATGAATAGTTTTTATTTGACTGGTATGTTGATGCAGAAAAAAACCCCAGGGAGACAAAAGAAATCAATTAGAACAATGGAAACAATGCACATCATTATTGCTACTAGCAATTAATAAATTACTTGAGAAATTAATGCAGCTGAAGCTAACTGTAGATCTGAATGAAGCCTCTCTGAAGCAAGAAATGGTCCTTGTAATATGAAGAAATGCCCAGTAAGTATGGTACTAAATAAATTTGTCATCTTATATTCTTGTAATCCATACCTCTATGGAGCATTTTGGAGGTGTGACTACATTTGGATATGATAAGCAATTAACTTAAAAATCCCTCATTTAAAAAGCAACTCCTGGGGCACCTGGGAAGCTCAGTTAAGTGTCTGACTCTTGTTCTCAATTCTGTTCATGATCTGGGTTGTGGGATTGAGCCCTGTGTTGGGCTCCATGTTTAGCAAGGAGTCTGCTTGAGATTCTGCCCCTCCCCCTCTGCCCCGTCCCTCAAAAATAAATAAATAAATAAATATTTTAAAAAAAAAAAAAAGCTAGCTCCTGAACTCTTTGGTTTTCTTACTGAGCTCTAGCAATACTGTCCCCTTGATGAGACATATAAACCAAGTTCATTGTAGCCCCGGGGCCTTTGCATTTGCTATTCCCTCTATGTAGAATACTTTTCCCTTAGATATCCACATGGCTTTCAGGTCTCGGCTTTCAAGGAGGCCATCTCTGACTATCCTACCACAAATAGTGCCTTTCCCCCACACCCCCCTTTAGCTCCCTACACAACAGTATGAGCACGCATTTATTTGCATATTTATTGTCTGACTCCACCATTAGAAGTTAAGCTCCATAAATGTAGGGACAATCCTTGTTTGTTCACTGCTGCGTAAACCCCCATCACCCAGAGCTTCATCATTTAGTAGGTGCTCAGTTAATAATTGTAAATGAGGTTGTCATTGTACATTTCTTTTTAAAAACAACTTTGCTTTATATCCTTCAAAACAAAACTTTTAAAAAGCTACACGTCCATACATATGTAATAATACAGTGTCACACAATCCTTGAGGATTTCCATTTCATTCATTCATTTGTTTGTTTATTTATTTATTTATTTTAAGAGACAGAAAGAGCATGTGATCTGGTAGGGAGTGGCAAAGGGAGAGAGAGAATCCCAAGCAGGCTCTACACTCAGCGCAGAGTACCACCCAGGGCCCAATCTCATGACCGATCACACCAGAGCCAAAAATCAAGTTGGACACTCAACTGACTGAGCCACCTGGGCTTCCTAATGTACTATTTCCATTTTATAGGCTACTAAAAAGGAATGCATACCAATCTCTATATAGATTCTAATTTAACATAAACTGTATATACACACTGAATTCAATCTAAGAAAACAATTTTTTTCTCCTTTCAAATGGTTGTTTCTGATGGTATATCTAGTCTGTGCTCTAAACTTGGATATTTAAAAGATATATTCCCTGAAGGGCCCAGATTTGTACCTACCATATACTCACTAGAGGCTCAACTGTTAACTCTTGGTGAATTGTTGCTATACAATTTTCCTATAAAATCTCTCTAGCAGAAAAGAAAATGAAGTTCTATCTTGCTTTTAGATCAGAAAAATGGTCTTATATAGCATAAACTCCCCAAATATCTCTCAGGATAACACAAAGGTCCTACATACAAAATAAACAAAGGCTTGTCTTTCTATTAAAAAGAATCCAATTGCTTTATAAAGATAGCCATCAAATAAATCAGTGTTCATGCTTCTCTAAAACTAAACTGTCCAGTCTTTTCTATGATTGTTCTGCAGGGGCCTAACCTGCAGATGATTCAATAGCCTCAGTCCAACTCTTCTCCAGTGAACTGTTGGCCACTTGTGAGGCAAAGCTGTCTTTACTGTGACCTCATTAGAATCGTCCTCATCTATCTTCAAGCCTTAATTCTATTACTAAAATGTGCTCAAGCATCCATACACTAAAATAAGATCAATATCATAACACACCATACTACCTTTTTTTTTTTTTTTTAGATTTTATTTATTTATTTTGAAAGAGAGAGACACAAAGGGCAAGCATGGGTAGGGGAGAGGGGCAGAGGGACAAGGAGGCTCCCTGCTGGGCATGAGGCCAGACAGGAAGCTTGAGCCCAGGACCCTGAGATCATGACCTGAGCCACCCAGGTGCCCCTACCACGCCACCTGTTATAATGATGTGCTTATCTAGTCAAATGAGTGGCAATATTCTAGTATTAGAATATATATCACATTGTTCCTATGTCACAGATAAACATTTAATGGTGTTTGAGGCGAGGAAGAAAAATAATAAAATGTATGAATTATCCTCATTGATATTTTATTTTATTTTTTTTTAATTTTTTTTTTTTTTAATTTTTTTTTTTTGATAAACATATATTTTTATCCCCAGGGGTACAGGTCTGTGAATCAACAGGTTTACACACTTCACAGCACTCACCAAATCACATACCCTCCCCAATGTCCATAATCCCACCCCCTTCTCCCAAACCCCCTGCCCCCGGCAACCCTCAGTTTGTTTTGTGAGATTAAGAGTCACTTATGGTTTGTCTCCCTCCCAATCCCATCTTGTTTCATTTATTCTTCTTCTACCCACTTAAGCCTCCATGTTGTATCACCACTTCCTCATATCAGGGAGATCATATGATAGTTGTCTTTCTCTGCTTGACTTATTTCGCTAAGCATGATACGCTCTAGTTCCATCCATGTTGTCGCAAATGGCAAGATTTCATTTCTTTTGATGGCTGCATAGTATTCCATTGTGTATATATACCACATCTTCTTGATCCATTCATCTGTTGATGGACATCTAGGTTCTTTCCATAGTTTGGCTATTGTGGACATTGCTGCTATAAACATTCGGGTGCATGTGCCCCTTTGGATCACTACATTTGTATCTTTAGGGTAAATACCCAATAGTGCAATTGCTGGGTCATAGGGCAGTTCTATTTTCAACATTTTGAGGAACCTCCATGCTGTTTTCCAGAGTGGCTGCACCAGCTTGCATTCCCACCAACAGTGTAGGAGGGTGATATTTTAAACAAGAACTTATTCCTCAGCTAACAGCTTATTAATGAAAACTGTTTATTATTAATCCAGGTTCTACTACTAAAAATACGTTTATATTATACAACTATAATACTTAAAATGTTTTTATTTCATAGGAACATAACACTATACAATACTTATGTAAAATTTTACAAAGCACTCTCACATATATTTCCCATAAGCCATTTTTAGTTCAGTATTTCATACAATTTCACATTCTAACACACTTCTATTTTCTGCAGAGATGTGTGAATAGAGGCTAAGTTATTAATTATAAATTCAATTTTATTTATTTATATATTTATATTTACTGATTGCCTGATATCTTCCAGGCATTTTGCTAGGTGCTAGAGATACTGAGAGGAGTAAGATATGGGCCATGACCTTTATAGTAGTGGCTGTTTAGACATGGAGAAAGTAAATGTATTTTTGCAGGGCATCCAATAAATTTGCATGTACATGTTTGTATGTATATATATATGTGTATGTGTATTCACAAATATACATAAATCACATACATATATATTATGTATATACATATATAATTATCATATGTATATCATCTGATCTCCCCACATAAGTCAATAGTTACTTATACTCTGAACACAGATAAATATTGAAGTTGGAGTAAATGTTATAATTTTTAGGAAAATCAAAGCTTAATATGCAGATATATGGTGACTTTCCTAGAAACAGAAATATGCTCAAGGTTCCAGCTGTGATGAAAGGTTCATGGCCTTATAGAAACTGAGTAATATTTTGGGGGGAAAAATGGCTCCTTCACAGTAATCTGAAAGCAGTTGCCCTTCAGAGTCAGAAGCAACCTATGTAGCTGATTTGAACTTCCTGGGCTGAGTAACCGCTGGGCAGAGAGGTTAAAGATCTGTCTATGGAGATTTTGGATCTTGAGGAGATTTTACTCATCTGGAATTCCCAATGAAAAAGGTCAAGTGCTGAAGCAGTGAAACAACCAAAGTCCCTAGGAGTTGATTTCTCAAAGTAGAGATGACTTCTCTCACAAACCACCACCACCACAAGAAAAGCCCCACTAGCTCTGAGGGCCAGGTCCTGTGGAAGTGAAACCCTAGTTAGCCTCTGGAAAAAACAGGAGAGGTGGGAAAGAGACCCAGTGCAAACTGTTTTCAGTTTAACTTCAGGACTGTCTAGAATAAATTCATCATCATCTTGATCAGAATCCCAGACAATCTTTATTTCAGTATCACATGCTACATAACATATTCTACACTCAGTTTTGCCTAAAATTTCACTGAAGTGATAGAAAAGATGAGATCACATTTTCCCCCCAAACTAATGTTTTTCTGAGTTCTCACTGAGTTTTACCTTAAGCATTAGCCAAGGACCAACCCAAGCCTTTACAATGGCCAGTGCCCTATTTATATAACTACCAACCTATGTTTCTTTCCATCTCTGCCCTTAAGAAAATTTAAATAAAATTTATCCTAAATTTAATCTTCAGCACTCAATATAATTATTCTAAGATTTCACCATATGTATCAGTTGAACAGTGAAATTTCGGGCAGGTAGGATTTAGATAAAGCAATGATCTCTTCCTTCCCATAAATCACACTGCACCTTTCTTACTCTAGATTCAGAGGAAGATTTAAGACCTAATATTCTAAGACAGTCGTACTCCTGTGCATGTAGGGTGACGTTAATTGTGTATCATCCTTGGAAGATTTAAGAAAACAAACACTCCAAACATGTTCACTGTCCTGTGTTTCAAATGAGGAACCACCAGGCAGAGAAAGCAAAATGTCCTTCTAAAGAGGTTTTCCTTTTAACTATGAGTAACTAATATCTACTAATCTTGATGGACTGTTCTTTTCCATTTCACTGTCTGCTGGAGCCAGGAGTCCTGCTTCCTCCCCTCCCCCCCTCCAGGTTCCTTCCCCATTTCCCCATCTACTCTCCCACTGTACAAGTTCAACAAGTATGAAGGAAATCATGCGTAATCCCTTTAACTTCCCATCTTTGCAGAGTAACATATTCCTTTGGAGCCGGGGAAGGGTTCTAATAAATTGCTGCTAACAACTTTTGGCTCACAAGAGGTTCTTGTGCACTGTAATCCGAGTGATAAGGTCTCCAGGAGGGAGAGCAGATGCACACATTTCTTTAGGTGACTGGGTGATTACTTCGTGATGCTTTTCCCACATTTTATGGCTTACAGGTCTGCCTTTTCCTAGGATTTGATGAAAACAAAACTAAAACAAACCAAAAAACCACAAACTCTTTAAAAAATTTCTATCACTTACCAAAATGTTGAAAAAGATCTCAGGAAAACACCCCTTCCTCCAAGAATTGCTAAATTTCTGTCCCAGGAGGCTGTGACTTTTGTGTCAGACCACTTACTGTAATGACTTTCTTTGGCATAAATCCTTTGTGGTGGGCTGTCCTTTCAAAGTGGGAAACCTCCTTACCTTTCATTTAAAGTGCAAATCGACGACTCATTTTCTTCATTAAAAAGAAAAAGAAAAGGGAAGCCTGGGTCCCTCAATCTATTGTTCTACATTAAGGAGCCAGTTTTCCACTGTTAATTACTGCTCTACCCTTATTTTATCACACTAAGACGAGGTAAGACTTTTTGTCATGTTCATTGATCTTTTTTGCCTTTGATTCTATAAACAGGAACTATCTGTAAGTCAAGCTGTACACTCTTGGATTAAAGCCCAGGCTATTAACACTTTTTCAAAGGGTATGCCATAATACTAGAGTGAGAATCATTGTGGATAAGAATGCTTGTTTGACAGATCAAGTTCTAATTCTAAATGGAGCAGCATCCCCTTTCTTGTTAACCTTCATCAAGATAACTTGATAACGTTTTGTGCTCAACTGGAATTCTGCCCATAGGTTCTAACAAATTGAAAGATGACAGTATGCCATTATTTTATTACCAGGATATTTCAATTAATTATTGCTATAAAGAATTTAGCATAATATATACTTACAATAAAGTACTTATATTTGGCAGACATTCTCTTATATACAAATGAAAAACGAAACCTCTCCCCCCCTAAATTTACTTATTCAGCTCTCTAGGATGAGGGGAGCTTACTTTGTAGAGAACATAAGTTGCCAGACTCCTCAGGAAGTAGTTATATTGGAAACGAGACAGTATAGAGGGGTCTGTTTCTTTCCTTGTCTGGGTTGGCCAGTTTGTAAGCGTTGCCTTTTAAATGTTATGGATTCAAATCACCTTTTTTGTGCTTCACGGCACAGAACTTAGATGTTTCATGGAATTGACCTGAAATGATTTGACAGGTTCAAAATGCAGAAGCTCTGCACTGTGGAGGTGTCAGGGGTAGGGGAGGGAATTTAATCTAGAAGCAGACATCCCTGTAGTTATTTTTGTGTGAAAGTGGGAGGCTTGTGTCTAGGATAGAATATGTCAGACTCCCAAGTTTCTGTAATAGGACATAAACTATGCTTTCTGCACTTCTAAACTCTAAATCACATGACTCTAATTTTATAAACAATACCAGAGAATACTGGCACTTGAAGCAATTCTTAGAAAATTCACCTTACATATTTGCCTAGACTATGTTTGAAACAACTAGTTTTGAAAGCTACTATCTAAGGCTTTACTGACGACTAGGGCTTCTATGTTGGCTATGTTCCAGTCTGTATTGAGGTAAACTAATGTGTCCCCAAATCTGGTTTCTGCAGTTGAGTATTTAATTGAAAAAAGGTCCTATCATCAAATAAATTGGGAAAATACTGGATTAAACAAAATTAATTAGCTTTATTTCTTACTGGATTTCTAAGAATCTTTAATAGGCTAATATAGTTCTACAAAAAGGAGATCAGAGTTTGTTGCATTTTTCCATTTCTTGAACCCATTTTTGATGGAGTGACTATTAACATCTAGCATAATTAGTTTTCCAAAGAACAAAGGTTGGGAAATGCTCCAGAAATCATTATGTCCAGATTCTACTACAAGCATTTTCTGAGAAATCACTTCTCTGCATTATGATATCATACCATGACTTTGGGTTTTACAGTGAGTCAGTAAAGGAAAAAAGTTTTTTACTTTTTTTTTGTTGTTGTTGTTTTGTTTTTCTTTCTTTATTTGAGAGTGAGAGAGCATGAGTGTTAGCGTAAGAGCAAGCGGGGGAAGACGCAGAGGGAGAGAATAGCCAAGCAGACGACCACTGAGATTGGAGCCTGATGTAGGGCTTGATCTCATGTCAGTAGGATTAGTCTTGCAATAATTGTTCTTGTGCAAATTTTTGAGTCATATATTATTTATTTTTGCATTCTCTTTCCTAGATTATAGGAAATATACATATATGTATATATAATACATATTAATTAATATATATTAATATTATGTTATATTATATTATATAATATATAATATTATATTATGTTATGTTAATTAATATATATAACATGCATATATGTATATATACATGTAGTTTTTTCTTTTTTTAAAGATTTTATTTATTTATTTGATAGAAAGCGAGATCACAAGTAGGCAGAGAGGCAGGCAGAGAGAGAGCGGGAAGCAGGCTCCCCGCTGAGCAGAAAGCCCAATGCGGGGCTCCATCCCAGGACCCTGAGATCATGACCTGGTAGAGGCTTAACCTGCTGAGCCACCCAGGCGTCCCTGAGGTAGTTTTTTCTAAAAGTGCATGTTGGATATAAATTGTCTAAATCATTGCATGTCTAAAGATGTCTTTATTTTAAAAGCTCACCTTTGATTAATAGCTCAAGGTTTAAAAGCATACCTTTTCAGAACTTTCAAAGTGCCAAAAATCTTTTTCTAGGATCTAGTTTTACAAAAAGTCTGATACCAAGTGAATTCTCATTCTTTCATAGGAAACTTATTTTTATATCTCTTGATAAGCTCTTAGGAGCTTCTATATTTTTTTCATAATGTCCTAGGATTTTAAGAGAATTTGTCTAAATCTTTTTATAGTCATCTTGTTTAGGGCTCAATGGGCCCTTTCAATCTGAAAATATTCTTTAATTTCAGTAATTTACATCAATCATTTCATTATAATTCCTCTTTTTTTCTTCTGCTCATGTCTTTTTAGGTTGCTGCTGTGTCTTTCTCATTGATCTTCTTCCTATGCATTTACTTTCTTCAAATATGTACCTTTATTTTGTCAACTTTTTCTTTTAATGAATATTTATTTCAGGAGTCCTATTTTTATATTTTAAGAATTCCATGTATTTCCCTTTTGTCCCCTTATCATTATAGCTGAGCTTGTGTCGTGTCTTCCTAAATGTTTCTGAGGCTGGTAATCAGAATTTTTAAAAATGTATCTTTATACCCAAATTGCCTCCTCTTTCTTCCTGACATTTGCTAGCTCTCAAACATCAGCAGTTATCAATTTACATTTATTAATGAAGAACTAGGTTGCTTAATACAAGTAGCTAGTGTGAGTTAAATAGGTATGTTTTCGGAACCAAATTTACCTCAGAATGACCGAGCATGGTAACTGGAAGGATTTACGTGAAGGACTGGAATTGAGATCAGACAGCAAAGCAAAAGAGCATGTTATAGCTGCCTATTCCTCACTAACTCCTTCTGAAAATGGGGAGGGCTTTCCTCTGAGGGTCATCATTGCAGAGTCATAAATTCCTTAAAAGACTGGTTTTCTAGTTTTAGATGAGGAATAATACTATAATGGAAGGTGGGTGAAGGGGAGGGGACTGACTTTCTCAGCTGCTCCATCCTTCAAAAATATCACCTTATTTTCTAAATCCCTTCTTCTTCCTCACGTCCCAAACCACAGAAAGTTTGGAGCCTGTTTGTGCCCCATTGCCAGGAAGCATGTGTTCCTCCTCTATTGTTCTTATATTTGCTCTGGACTGTAATGTCTGCTTTGGTTTATCTATTTCCATCTTTCAGAAATTTCTGAAAAATCTCTGGTCTCTTGATACCATTCCTCCCATTTTTAGAACTGTCCTATTTATTTTCATGCTGACATTTGGGATGTAGCTGAGGGAAAAGTTTTTGGCCAATGTGCCTTGAGCCCCTAATTCTTACACAAAACTTAACACTTGGGAGGCGTACATTTAAAACAAATATCATCTACATAAGAATATCATTAGGAATTAATATTCTTGGAAATTGTCTTGATTCTGAGCTTTATAACTAACTTTTCACAGTTTATGAACCAAATTTACTAAGAAATCATTTAGAAAACAAAGGCAATAAATTCATTTTTGATCTGTATGAGGTGACCTAGCTTTAGAGAACGGGAGAGACTCAATTCAATCAGAAACTCTGTGGGGTCCTAGATAGTCCCCAGATTGAATCAATTGGGAATTCTGTCATGCAGAATTTAACAACAGTTTGTCCTTCAGCCTCCAGCTCCCTGGTGCTATTCCTGGATGCCTGCCAGTATCTTCCCCTAGTCTGTCCTTCCCCTAGACTGCAGGCTTCAGGCGGAGGAGGGAGAGAAGGTGGGCATGGAACACCCCTCTTGTTAAAAGAGAAATTGGGAAATTAACAGGTGTGAGAGAATGCTGAACCTCCTTGGAATAGTCCTGGGGCTTACTTCCTGATGTAATATTAAAATGTGAAAAAATATTTAAAAAAATCAAGACCTCTGGTGAAAGGAAAGGGGTTATCTGAAACATTTCAGGTCCAAAGTAAACATGCAAGACTGATTAATCCAGATCATTAGAAACTAACATTATCCATTGTGGGGCGCCTGGGTGGCTCAGTCGGTTAAGAGTCTGGTTTTGGCCCAGGTCATGATCTCAGGATCCTGGAATAGAGTCCCGCTTCAGGCTCCCTACACAGGGAGGAGCCTGCTGCTCCCCCACTTGTGCTCCATTTGTCAAACAAATAAATAAATCCTTAAAATAAATAAATAAATAAATAAACAGCATCCATTCAATGTGGTATTTTCTTTGCACCAAATACTGTGTACTTGCGGTTAATAAAATGATCAGTAAAGCACTATATATTAACTGCAAAGAATTAATAGTCTGATGGTTGTATGCAGATTAACATATAATCACTATTCCATATAGAAAGTATAATGAAAGACATCCATACAGTTTTTATGAACACCAAGAGCAGAGGTATCTATCCAATGGCGTGCTGGTAAATGTTCAACAACCGGCTTTCTGGGGCATAGGCTTTGCCCATTTCTATGGGATAAATACTCATGACCAGTTTCAAGTTGATGTGCAGTAGCACACCTTCATATAGCGTTTCTGCCATACTGAAACACCAGACTTCAAGAGTACAATTAATAAAATGCAGTAAAATAATAACTAGCTAATAGTCAAAAGGTGATGAATTTAGAGTATTTATTACCTTTCTTTTTGATATAATTTATTTAATTGTAAGTTCATATAAAATCATGCTTAGTAATAAATGTGCTTCACAACCAGCTCACAAAACTCTTGAAAAACTAGCTATTGGTTTGTAAGCCAGTACAAGTGGGCTCCAGCAAACTGCTACCCACAACTAAGGGATGGGGAGGCAGACATCCTGCAGGATACACGTGAGGGTGCAACACTTTACCGTAAACAGGTTTATGTCCATTAGGATTGGAAGAAGAACAGTAAAAAAGGGGAAGAGGGAGTAGGAAGAAGAGCTGATGATGCCCAGAAGAACAGTGCACTTCATGTAGCCAAAGCAACACAACTTTATAACCCTGATTTTTAAAGTATGCTCTTGTGGTTTTTTTTTTTGTTTGTTTTGTTTTTTTGGTTTTTTCTTAAGAGAGAGAGAGAGAGAGCATGAGAGGAGAGAGGTCAGTGGGAGAAGCAGACTCCATGGTGAGCAGGGAGCCTGATGTGGGACTTGATCCCATGACTCCAGGATCATGACCTGAGGCGAAGGCAGTCGCTTAACCAACTGAGCCACCCAGGTGCCCCTAAAGTATGCTCTTGTTAAACAATCACCTTCTGCTTAGCAGGGAGAGGATGGGAGGCATCAGTTGGCCCTCAGTGCCTGGAATGGTAAGGACAGGAAAATAACATGGAAATGAAACATGCTTTCCATCCCTACTGGAACATTCCTTCTAGTTTATGATACGGTGTTCCATCATGGGGGCAGTGGCAGGGGTGGGGGATGTTTCAGGGAGGACTTACAATGGATCACTAAAAGGAAGACCCAGTGAAAAATCGTAAGTTAGCAGTGGTGCTCATTACTTAACACAGAGCAGGGCGGCAGGTGGGCGGGGGGGGGGGGGGGGGGCGGCGTGACAAGGTTTGCTGAGGCTCTGGTGGTGTTCTATGGAATATGGGTGATCCAGGAGTCCACAAGTGGTTGAGTCAACTGTCACTTTTAAGCTATATTTTAAAAACTCTTATCAATATATATATATACTCAAATATGTTATAACCCATATAGGGCGTTTTTTATTGCAACTGACAGAAAACCTGTCTCTAGTTTAATTTAGATGTTGGGGAAAACTATCAGCTAATGTCACTAAAGAAGTCTAGGGGTAGAGCTCAAGTTCACTCAAGGTAGTTTTGACCAGAGGCTCAAGTAATGGCACTGGGACCCACTGTCTTTTTCTCTTGGCTCCATTCCCATTCTCAGAAGGGCTCTGCCTATGGTCACAGGAAGGCTAGTCTATTCAATTTCTCCCTCCCAGGCTACTAAAATTCCTGGGCTTGTCTCTGGCCAAAACACATCTGATTCCAAAGGACCAGTTTGGGGTCTCTATGAAGCTGCCTAAATGGTTAGGTCCCCAGCTCCCAAACTCAACTGCACAACACAATCACCCAGGGTATTTTTCAAAAATTCCTATGCACAACACTCACTCCCAGTCGATTAAATCACAGTCTCTGGGGTTGATGCAGGTGTCACCATTTTTTTTAAGCTCTTCAGGTGATTCCAATGCAGAGACAAATTTAGAAACCACTGGATTAGGAACTCCTAAGAATATGAGTTTTTAGAATCTCCTTCTCATTCACTAAGAAAGTCGGTTAGGTTAATTTCCTTAATTCCTTCCTCAAAATCTTTCTTCCTATGCTTTCCCATCTCTGTGATAAAATGTTCCTCTGTTTGCCCAGCTTGGCATCCATCTGTATCCTCTATTTGCATTCTGTTCCCCTCCTCTCGCCCTGCCTTGCCTGACTCCAGGAACAATCCTTTGTCTGCTTTGTATCTTGAAGTTCATCTCTCTGCTGGCTTTTTCCTTGAGACCTTGAAAGACATGCTCCTATCTCTCTTATTCCATAATACCCTTCCCTATTCCCTGTGGCCTCACCCTCTACTCCTAGGGGCTACTGCCCAGCTGGCCTCCCCTCTACTGTCCACCTTACAAGAGTGGGCTGCACTCTCAGCCTTATCATCTGGCTGTGGACATCACTATTCTCCTGAAACTGTTCTCTCAGAGGTTAGCAATGACCCACTTACAAAAGTGAATGCCTGTTTCTTTTTCTCTCTTTCTCACTGAAGGCTGCTCTCTGTCCCCTTTTTGAAATACTGTCCTAGCTTTGCTTTTTTGGCCATTACAGCATCCAAATGTTCCTTCCCTCCTCGTTTTTCTTTCTGCCACCTTAGTTAGCTTAAGAAAGCCTTGGAGAAAATGGATATGTGTCCCAAACACATTTTTATAGGAAATATGTATCAGGAGACTTTAAAGCAACTAAGGCAACAATTTGGAACACAAAAGAAATTCTATAAAGATGCTCAACACCACCATTTATCAGAGTGAAAATCTGGAAACAAACTGGGGAGATATGCTAATTATGGTAATCCACACAATAGAATACTATCAATCTACTGTAAATTTTCCTACCACAACTGTGTGTGTTAACGTGCACAAATGGGTAAAATTTTAAGAAGAGAACAGAGGGGCAAAAGGATGTATTACACACACAACAGAACTTCAAGTCTTATTAAAAACCATGCAGAATAAGTTGTAAATCAACTTGGTTGATTTCCCCAAGGTATCCATTTTAACACTGGCAGCATATCTTTAGTGACATTAGATTTCACCTTATTTTATTTTATTTTTTTAAAAGATTATGTATTTATTTATTTGATAGACAGATCACAAGTAGGCAGAGAGGCAGGCAGAGAGAGAGGAGGAAGCAGGCTCCCTGCTGAACAGAGAGCCCGATGTGGGGCTCAATCCCAGGACCCTGAGATCATGACCTGAGCCGAAGGCAGAGGCTTTAACCCACTGAGCCACCCAGGTGCCCCGAGATGTCACCTTATTTTAAAAGGAATTCAGTTTTGTTTTGAAAATCGAACAGAAAGTTTCCTTGGCACAAATTTTAATTACTGTGCTTTTTAAACAACTGAGTCTGAATTATTTTAATAAGAAGTGTTTTCTCATTTTCTCATTGCCCAAAAGCTTGGTCTGAACTGAGGTGGTCACCACTGCCTAAGAAATATGAGACCATTTTGTTTTTATTGCTTTTATAATGGCAAGGTCAAGGTGTCTCTTTCCATTTGAAAGGTGAAGTAACATCCCTCAAGAAACTAAATGTGACAAACATTGGTTTCGTGACTTTTCCTTTGAATATATGTGGTATTGAAACTGTAATAAAGTAATTACGAAAGAAATGGTGCGAAAATATCTTTTTTTGTAGATTCATAAGCATAGATTATTAAATTTTAGTTGAACATATCATTCTCATGTGTATGTGCAAAATAGTGCCAAGAGACTTCATAAAAGAGAGAAAGAGTGAAAGAAGGATCTAAACATTGACTGCTACCTTATATTCTGAGAAATTTTCAGAATACTATATTTTATCTATTCTCCAATAGTAGGAGATAACTAGAAATATGTTTTCTGCCAGAACAAATGGATTTACTAAGATAAAAAAATTTTGAGGGGCGCCTGGGTGGCTCAGTGGGTTAAGCCGCTGTCTTTGGCTCAGGTCATGATCTCAGGGTCCTGGGATCGGGTCCCGCGTCGGGCTCTTTGCTCAGCGGGGAGCCTGCTTCCTTCTCTCTCTCTGCCTGCCTCTCTGCCTACTTGTGATCTCTCTCTGTCAAATAAATAAATAAAATATTTTTTAAAATTTTTGAATAAATCAATTGCTGTAGTCAATTAAAATTAAATTATTTTGTTATGGCTAACATGAACATAAACCGTACAAAAGTCTTCACATAGGATTTTTAACGTGTAGATGGGGAAACCGACATTCAGTGAGGGCGTTCTCATTTCCGCCACACCAGTGAAAAAAGAAGAGCTGGGGCAGGATCATGTATCTTCTTTCTTCCATATCAATTCTATTTCCCCTATACCAAATGGAATGCCAAGGGATCAGAGATGCATTGCTTTAGTTGGTTCTCTCTCATGTCTAGATGGACACGTATATATGGTTCCCATCCACTCCTACTACTCTAGAAAAATCTGGTGGCAAAAATGAATCACTGAGTCTCATTTTCCCCAAATGTACAAGTTAACACATTAGCATGACTGTCTGAAATCAGCCTTCCTTTTCCCAGCAACCAACCAGCTTTTTCTTCCTGATCAGCCACAATTACGTTAGAAGGGGATGGACTCCCTCTAGTTCATTGGAGGTTATGTGCGGGATAGCCAAATTGTCCCTCGGCAGGACAGGAGCCTCTCGCAAGGAGATAAAGCATTTCTAGTATGCAATGCCTATGCAGAAGATGGGGAGTGGGGGTGGGAAATAAACCTGGAACTACGAGAAGTCTAGCCAGTTTACAAAAGAAAAGGCTGAGACGACTAGGAGTAATCTGGTACAAGCCACTGTTCAATGTAAACGCTCCAGAGCGCTGGGCCAGGAGGACGGGAAGAATTCCATCACACTCACCACCACTCGCAGCACCTGGGGGAGAAGGACACACCCCAGAGATCTGTTTCCAGAATTCACCCTTTCCGACTGTTTCTGTGTTTGTGAGAGAAAGTTGTCCGTGCTTTAGCAACACTTCAAACTCCAACAAAATAAGCAATTTTATTGTGTGAAACAACTTTTAAGTGCATGGGGTATTTTTTAAAATTTTATAGACTGGAATGATAAACTAGCCTTGATAGGGTGAAATGGAGTGATAGAGGCAAAGGAGAAAGGATATGTTTTCAGGTGAGGTTTGAAAAGGGATGGAAAGTTAACGAGGTGAGGAGATACAGTCAAACTGTTCCAGATGGCAGGATCTGACAGAGGAGGCCAGCGAGGGTTAGCAAAAGAAATGAGGATGGGGAGATGGGAGACTGGGGTCCAGCAGAGAGAGGGCATTCTCAACCTAGATGATAATCAATTCTGAATCACGTCACGGAGTGGATGAGGAGCCGTTCGAGGAGAATGCTGGCGCAGCTGGGAGACCAGACACAGACAGATGGGCAAGTGCAGAGGGAACTAAACAGAAAATCTGAGCCTATCAGAAGATGAGCAATCATGTCCAGAACAATGACATGAGCCCGAGGAATTCCTTGGATTAAAAGAACGTAGCAGAAAGGGAAGGGATAAGAAGTCTTTTTCCTTTTCTGTCAAACAAAAAAATTAAATGCATTATTGCAGTTGATTGAGATTGCATATGGGAAATGAATTTCTGAATAGGAAAAAAATTCAACACTGGATGAGGGTCAAAGTATCTTGGAGTTTAGAGGGACTCAGAGGTCACTTGAATAATCCTTTGGAAGACTGTCAGACACGTTGTGAGATTGTTCTTGTTGGGGAGAATTAAGAATGAGATTGCTGGCTGTCTAAGATAGTTGAGTTTCAGTTCTCTCAGGAGACAAGTCCTAGATTAATGTCTGACCTTCCTTTTCAAGCACGATGAGTCTGTGATCGGGGGAAGCGTAAGGAGCAAAGACTGAAGGGAAGAGACTGCGGGTATGATTGGAACAAAGCCTTTTAGTCCTGCTCCGTGTCAGTGGCTAAAGTCATGCCCATGGATGCTCAGGCAGTGGATGAGAAGAAAGGATACTGAGGTTGGGAGGAGAAATAAGGAAGGAGAAAGAGGCAGAGAAAAAGAAAAGAGGCACAGCAGGGAACAGTTGGATGCCAGCCACAAATGTCTCACTCAGATACCCCACTGGGATGCAGGTCAACAGGGCTGCCTGTCTAGGAAGCTAATGGGACAGGCCAGAGACAGTTAATTCTAATTCCAGGCCACTTGTGTGTTTGGGAAGAGAGAGGAAGGGAAGGCAGGTAGGAAATAAAATGACCCTGAGGCCATCTATGATTTTGGAATTTGTAGTAAAATGAAAGCAGAGAATTTTGGACATGAGGTTTGAGCCAGTAGAGAGAAGACGGGAAGACAAACTGAATGGTGACAAAACACAAAGGGTGAAGAGAGCCATGGCCCCCATGGAATGTCAGTAAACATTCATTGGCTGCTGTTGACTTTGGTAGACAGAGGGAAACTGGTGAAAGGAAAATGCCACTGCCAGCGGGACATGGAAGTTCAGGTTCCTGGGCCCCAAACAGTGGTCCCTGAGGAGGGAGTAGAGTCACACCCATCACCACCACAGAAAGTGATGCTGAGCACATGAGGCCAACCAGCCTCAAGGAAAAAGAAATGATGAAACCATGACAGGAGAGAGCGCACAAAGCCTGTCAAAGCTGTGAAAATATATTCCCTTCTCAGAGAACATATTCACTTCTCTCAAGGCCCGTAGCCCCTGGAGGAGAAAGCAGGACTCCCAGATGTAGCAGCTGTGAAGGTAGACGCCAAGAAGCCTTCCTTTACTCACTCAAGAAACTTCCTCTGTCAGATGTGGCTAGAAAGCTGAGAAAATGTTATTTTTGAATTTGGCTCCAAGGCCAGGTAATCAGCAGACAGTCTCATTCTGCAGGAGAGGACAGGCCTAGTGGCAGAAGACTCCACTAGGCCTGTCTCCAGATTTCAGTGCTAGGTGGAAAAGAATGCTTTTGACAATATTTGGTCTATGGGGGGCTCAAAGTTCCTGTCCTAATGGTAGGGGCAGGCCTTTCAAGTTAAAGTTATTTTCTTCTGGTTCTACCTTTGTAGGGGACCAAGAAGGCAAACAGATTGGAAGTTGTTTGAAGGCTTCATAAGAAAAGAAGACTCGATGCCCAAATCTGAGAAGTGTTAAGTTTGCCTAAAACATACTCTGATATAATACTGTGGGCCATGCTTCTGTGTGGGATGATCCTTGAAAATTATTCTCAAATAAAGAACTACTCACTTATTGTTAAAAATATATTGATTAAAAAAATGCTTGATACAAACAACACCCAGAACAAATAATCCAATCAAGAAATGGGCAGAGGACATGAACAAACATTTCTGCAAAGAAGACATCCAGATGGCCAACAGACACATGAAAAAGTGTTCCACATCACTCAGCATCAGGGAAATAAAAATCAAAACAACAGTGAGATACCACCTCACACCAGTCAGAATGGCTAAAATTAACAAGTCAGGAAACGACAGATGCTGGCGAGGATGTGGAGAAAGGGGAACCCTCCTACACTGTTGGTGGGAATGCAAGCTGGTACAACCACTCTGGAAAACAGCATGGAGGATCCTCAAAAAGTTGAAAATAGAGCTACCTTATGACCCAGCAATTGCACTACTGGGTATTTACCCTAAAGATACAAACATAGTAATCCGAAGGGGCACGTGCACCCACATGTTTATAGCAGCAATGTCCACAATAGCCAAACTATAGAAGAAGCCTAGATGCCCATCAACAGATGAATGGATAAAGAAGACGAGGTATATAATGTCTACAATGGAATACTATGCAGCCATCAAAAAGAAATGAAACTTGCCATTTGCAATGACATGGATGGGACTAGAGGGTATTATGCTTAGCGAAGTAAGTCAATCAGAGAAAGACAACTAGCATATGATCTCCCTGATATGAGGAAGTAGAGATGCAATGTGAGGGGTTTGGGGGGGGGTAGGAAAAGAATAAATGAAACAAGATGGGATCGGGAGGGAGACAAACCATAAGAGACTCTTACTGTCACAAAACAAACTGAGGGTGACTGTGGGGAGGAGGGTTAGGGAGAGGGTGGTAGGGTTATGGACATTGGGGAGGGTATGTGATATGGTGAGTGCTGTGAAGCTGTGAAGTGTGTAAACCTGGAGATTCACAGACCTGTACCCCTGGGGCTAATAATACATTATATGTTTATAAAAAAATTAAAAATTTTTAAAAAATGCTTGATACACCTATAAAAATGCCCGCCTAGGATTCTAGCGCAAAAAAAAAAAAATCACAGTCCCTGGCACACACAGGCATCTGCTACATAGAGAGGTGAATGAAGAAGCTAAAAAACAAGTCACCTACAAAGGGTGTAGGTATATGTAGAAAACAGTTTTCCTTTTATTGCACCCTTTTCTCCTTAAGAGAATTAAAAAAGATAACTGCAATTGCCATTGCAATTGTAGGCTACATGAAGCAAGGTTGTTTTGGAAACATGAAGCTCATCTCCCCTCCCCCGCCCAAGATCTGGATAAGGTTCTAGCCACCAGGGGTCTAGTAAAGAACTTGAAACATTTGCTAAACTTTCATGGATAATTCACCAGTCCCACCCATTTCAACTATGCAAATCCTATTCATTTTACCAAACATTACTCTGAGCCTACTACACTGTGCTAAGTATCTGGAGGAGGTGTATTAGTGGCAGTCCTCAGTGAGTATAAACAATATACAGGTTTTTGGGGTGGAGGTTGAGGGTGTGGGAATTGTGTGGCCAGCAAAGAAGGAAACTTCATCCCAGTGCAAATCCACAATCATATCTGCACCACCCCCACCCCCAAGAAAACCCGAAGGAGGACCATTAAGATGACAATTCCTTATATTTCTTGGTTTTTTAGAGTAGCCTAAGAGAAAGAGCACCACAGGTAGGGGTGGCGTTCAAAGAACTAATGAACAACAGGTAGCTTTGGTGGGCCTTGAACCTGGTGTGACTGAACTGTGAGTGGATAGCAAGGAAAGGCACTGCCCCACTCAGGCATACCCCTGCCAATGCTCCAACATCCAGTCCGACATGCAGAGGAGTCAAATTATGGTAAATTGTTTCCATATACAGATTTTATTTTAGTCATCAATTGACAGTATTAAGCTACGTACTGAATAGAAAACAGCAGATACAAAGATTTTGGGGGGAAACAAAATGGCAACTACAAAGAAGGCGTTAATACTTTCTTCATTTTTCCAGATTTTTAGCAACTGCCTTAATAAACATTTAAATCCCCTTCCACTGCAGGCGACCAATGCTTCCAAAAGACTCAGAAAACTGGTAAAAGTTTAAAAAAATATTTGTAATAACATTGTTTGGGTCCACTCTCATTTTTAATATGTAGGACTTATGAAAGAATTTCTGATACACATGAGTAAAAATTATTGTTCCATGATGTATCGTGTAAGAAGAGCATCAACTTCTCAACATCAAGATAGGTAAATGCTAAAATCAGCTAAGAAAAGAACTTTTCAGAATAAGAGTCCTTTCTTTAAAAATCTTAGCCAAAACCAAAACATGAAGGATAGTCTTTTAATAGTGATTCATAAACAGAAATTATGCATTTATTCCAATTGCCAAGGATACCACCAAAACAGAATTTACAACCCCATGCTAACAGCCTAATTTAAAATGGATAGTCTTTCCTATATTTTCCCCAAAGTACCTTTTAAAAGACTTGTTCTGCTATCCAAACAACTTGCAAATGCATTGGGTAAGTTGGGCTATAGTATTTATTCTCTTTCCTGTTATTGACTCAAGATCTATTTCTCACTATTTGCTTTGTGCTTATTCTTCTGCCAAATAAAATATTAATTGCATTTTTAGCTGCACTGCTGGTGATCAAAGAACTCTGATATGTCAAGCTAAACTGATAGAAATAGCATCCATTACCATATTTATAGGTTCAGAGCTCCTAGAGCATAATTACACCCATTAATTACTTGACAGTACTCTATATTACAAGCTAAAAAAGAAAGACATTTGCAGGTACACCAATGAGTACCTGAGTACCAATGAGTATTTTTTTTTAAATAATAAATTCTAAGGAAGATCCTATCTAAAGGAAAGAAAGCAAGAGGGCTCTCATATCTATACGTAGCTAAGGGAGAATTTTTAAGCATTCACTAACTTTGGAACAGAAGGCACACAAAGTAAAATGAGATGGCACAGATCGAGGGATTTCCAAGAAAAGCATAATTTAAATGTTTCAGAGAGATTTAATTAATATTTTAGAGTTCTAAGAGAGATAATCTCGAGCCAGCAATTCATGATGATGAGCTACAGAGCAATGATTTTTACTTTCAAATAAACTTCTTCAAATATCACCTAGGACCAGAGCATTTCAAATTACCTACACTTCTGAATGTGCACTGCTAACACATCAAACCAAAATAAAGCTGTCCTCCGATAAAGCTCATGAGATGTTGGAAATTAATCAAATAAACAATGATTCTGTAGATTCCCCAGCTGTGCGAGTCCTGAAGCTGCCAGCTGCGTTTAGCACATGTATGAGGCAAAGGATGGTAACACACACTTGACTTCTCTTGACCAGTTAATCAGTATGCAAAATGACGGTTTCTCATGATAACTTCAGCACCGGACCCCAACACGTTTTCTTTTCAGCAATGACTGAAGTCGTTAAGAAGATTAAAAAAAAAAAAAAGAAAGCAAGAAAGAAAGAAAAGAAAAGGAAAAGAAAAAAAAAACCCCACACAAGCCAGGTTTCTTCCTGATCTCAGCATGAACACAACCAGGATGGAAGGACAAAAAGCAATGCTGACTCTACCTGTACGTCTATTTATGCATATTTCACGGAATTCTTTGTTGCCTGACAATAAATCGTAAAGGCAGTCATATCTGAAAGTAAAAACCGTTAAACTGTGTTTCTAGGCGACTGCCACAGACGCGAAGAGTGAATAACAAGGAAATCACGGTACCTTTAGTAAGTCGTCTCAGAATTTGGCAACGGCATTTAAAAGAGACAGCTATCATTCTTGCTCACTGCTTTCTGTGGCAAAGTGTACTCAGGGCTCTGCTCTGGTGGCCGCAGAGGCAGCAGCATATGAATTCCTTGCGCACATACCAGGAGAAAGGTAGTCCCAGTGGGGAGTGACAAAGCTTAATTCCTCTTGGCTGATGCAGAGGTCCGCTACATGTCATCTGGCAAAGCTGTGTCATTCACAACTACTACCACCCCTGCCCGCCACAGCCTCCTCCCCCTGCACAATCACAATGGCTTAGAAAGTGAGGCTGTTTCGATAGCAACAAAGCACCAAATTGTGGAAAACAGGGACAACGCTGGGAGAGGAGCCATTCCATAAATCTAATTCTAAGCGCCGAGCAATGCATTCAGTTTGAAGCAAAGGGCTACGTATTCCAGCCGTTTCACTGACCCCCGCTCCCTCTCAGCTCAGCACCAAGTCAGCGTGCTTTATGTGTCTCATTTAACTGGAAATGGTAGTGAAATGCTTGCACCCACACTTCACAAAGAAACGCATATATCATCTACTATGTTTTCGCAACAAGAATGGAAGGCACAAGGGAGGGAGGCAATTTATCTCTGGGATTCAGAACAAAATAGAAGGGAAACAGCCCTATCACAGAGTCAGAAAGACCTATTTGGCACTTTGCAAATCTGTGAGGGGCCCAGGCAGTCTAGGTTTGGAGACGAAATGCAAGAAGAGGTAAGGGAAAGGGCTCAGGCAAGGGGACCATCAGGCAGAGGGAGACCCGGTCCCCTTAACTACTCTTTCAAAAAAAAAAAAAAAAAAAAAAAAATTGGCTGGAAAACAACATAGTCAAGACTGTTCCTAAAGATACCAGGAATAAATATAAACAAGGCCAAGTACTTCTATTTTTAATGTACTTTATTTAACAGCCCTCCCCCAAACCATTCTTCTCATTATGCAAATAAAACAGTCTTGCGACATTGCAGACATTGCAGATATCTGTCAGTATCTCTGCTTCAGTGGAATGAAGAGGAAATTAACAAACCCTTCACAATCCATTCACAAAATGACAAGAAGGCGGAGCACATTTCTTCATCTGCTTACACCAGCCTACTCACCAGTCAATACAAACTAACATTTGCTATGGAATTTTCATAAAAATCCAAGAAGCTCCTGCAGGAGTTAATACAAACATTCAGAACCCCTCCAGAAAAATCACAGTTGGCCAGGAACTTTAAAAACAACAACAACAACAATTAGTCAAAATAAAAAGATATACCACTGTCCAAACTATTTAACTAATATTTCTAGGACTAAATGAATTATTCATACAGTGTTATTTTCTACCCCCAAGGCTGGGGAAAAAAAAAAAACCAAACCCTATCAAACTGGTTTCTAAAATAACTTCCAATAACCCAAATTTAGTCAAAGAGCTTTCTCCTCTTCATTCATAAATTCCATATTAAGTCAAACAATTTCAACTTACTGATATTGAAATGAATATGCTTTCTATTTAGGGTCTAATAGGAAAATAATTTGTGTAAAAAGTAGCTGAATATCATCAGCATTTACTTTAAAGGTTTTGAAAAGAACACAATTCCCTGACCAAAGACAGCCTCGCTAAAGCAGTCAGCTGCCACTAATCAATAGGAAAGTACATTAAATAGATTGTATTACAGAATCGAATTTTTATAACTGCTCCAATTAGCATAAATCTGTTTTTGCATTTCAACCCATCTCATTTTCATCTTTATTAGGTCATCCCTAGTAATCTTCTAGCTTCCTTGATTTTTTTTTTTTTTTTGCTTTAATAGAAATGTACCTTAGTGCTAGAGAATTGGGTTATCAACCAAAGTGAGATAAATATTTATAGTTAGCTCTTTAAAAGATCCTCTCTTAATTTCACCTCTTTCTTTAAATCAGTACTCAGAATATGCCGTCGTCAAATAGCATTAGTAAAATCTTGCCTGTGGACTAGCACCACTCCAGCCCATTTTATTAATGTCTATTCAAATAAAACTCAGAATCATACAGGAATCTCTTGCCCCCTGCTGTTATGCTTACTCAGATCTAATTTGCTTCTTCCTTAAGGCTAAAGTGATCAAATATTTCCTCTTTTACTAGAATGCTCATTCTTTTTTCAAGGCTCTGTCTTCTGGTCCTAAGAAAGATCCTCAGAACTGCTAAAATACCCTACTTTCCTGGCAGTAGAAAAAACCCTACCCTGGAGCCGCTTGAAAGGTTCCTGGAGGCTCAAATTAGGGGAATTTTTTTTTTTTTTCTCTTTGGAAATTATGGCTGCTAATCCATATATATCCTATTAGCCAGCTCAGGCTGAGCTCCAGGAATCTTACAGAAATAGAACCATCTTGGAGTGACCCTTTTCTAGGAAATGAAGGAATCTGCCACGTGTTCCTACCTCCTTCCATTTTTGGTCTCTCTGGTCCTGAGAGATTTCCTCAGGAGCCATTCCCAGCTCTTCCTCCTTATCCGAAACCGTTTCTCCTCTCTTCACCTGACTCCAGCCTCGCCTACATCCTGGACTCTAATGCTGACAGAACGGCTTCTAGCAGGCAAGCTTTTTCTATCTCACAGCTCACGGGCCCATAGGACAGAGGTCCCAAGAAGGCGAGGCAACGGAACCACAGCCTACTAACGTAAGCCGCCCTTGGACCAAGTAACCTACATTTCTCAGCCACCAGTTTAATATAAGTATTTGTTGGTGGAACCCTATAATCAACTGTGTCGATTACGGTGGCTCGGTGGGGGTCTAGATAACACAAACTTAACAGCATGCTCTTGGAGGGTCACCAAGTGGGTGGGGGCTGTAGAGATACAAAGCAGGCAAAATGGTAGAAACTATTTTTCTGACTAAGATCCAAAGTGATCGGGAAATTGATGAAGTTTCACCTTTTTTTTTTTTTAAATCTCAGTATATGAAAACATGTGCTTACTGGATTCAGGGCTGATTACTCCTTTAAAATGATAATTCTTATTTCACCATTTCTTTATAATACTAGTTTTCCAGGCCCCCTAGGTGGCTCAGTCAGTTAAGTGTCTGACTCCTGATTTTGGCTCAGGTCATGATCTCAGGGTTTCAAGATCCAGGCCCATGTGGGTCTCCACACCCATTGGGGAATCTGCTTGAGATTCTCCCTCTCTATCAGCTCTTCCCTGCCCCCTCCCTCTCTAAATAAATAAATAAGACTTCCTGTGTGTGTGTGTTTACAAAGCACTGTCATACACAATGTTTCACTGGCATGACTCTGGTGTGGGGTTTTGTTTCTGGTAAGAAACCTGGT
Source organism: Mustela nigripes (assembly GCF_022355385.1). Taxonomy (NCBI): domain Eukaryota; kingdom Metazoa; phylum Chordata; class Mammalia; order Carnivora; family Mustelidae; genus Mustela; species Mustela nigripes. The sequence continues at coordinate 50,016,723 of NC_081562.1, read as the reverse complement.
TCTCAGAGAGAGAATTCTTCATCAAAGTCACTCAGCCAGTAAGTTGCAAAGAACAGGAAAAGAGTCCAAGGCCTCTCACCTGGGCGGAATATTCTTTCTACTCTTTATCTTTTCACTGTGTCCCTTCTCCACTGATAGAAACGGTTATCTTGATTACAAGGGGTGAATCCAATGAACAAAGAACCTTTCTGTGCAGTTACATTTTACAGTCTACCACTTCGAGCTCCCCTTCTCCCCTGCCCCTACCCACGCCCCTCTTAGGTCCTGCTAGTGTGTGTCCACAACCACCGTGACTGAAAGGACCCAGAAACTGGAGGTGGTTAAGACCACTTCCTCCAGGTTCCAGATCATTATGACCCAAGTGTTTACCAGAAGAGTCCATTCTGACTGGGTGGTATCTTTGTTATATTTGATTTTAAATAGTTTCATATTACTGCCAGTGACAGTATGGTACAAATTTCATCATGGGATGGAGAATGGAAGTGTGGACCAAAACCAAACCAAACCAAACCAAACCAAAACAACATTTCAGACTGGCTTAGGATTCATATATACATATATAAAATTTATATCATATATATCATATATTTATATATATCATATATTTATATATATAATATATAAAATAAATAGAAATACACTTATAAACATAAATATATGATAAATATATAATAATATATATTCATATATAACATATTGTATATTATAAATATAAAATATATATTATATATAACACATACTTATATATTATATATAAAATAATAAATATAAATATAATGTATATAATTTATGTATATATAATAACATTTATATACATAAATTATACATATATATAATTATACATAAATATAATAATGTATATAATAAATATAAATATAAATGTATATAATTTATTTTTAAGTAGGCTTCGTGCCTAACATGGGGCTTGAACTCATGACCCTGAGATCAAGAGTTGCATGCTCCACTGACTGAGCCAGCCAGGTACACCTCCAGCATATTTCCAAAACTATTCTGCAGCACCATCAACAATGGGAACAACCCCCTCTGCCACACAGATGATCTACTCTGCTAATTCTCATCTCCTTGATGCTTCTCTATTGGACTCTTTCTTTGTAAAATCTCCAGCCCCCAAAATAAACACTGCTGCTTATGATTCTTCTGATTCATAATAAATCATAAGCCACAGGTTTTCTGCCATATACCTCTACCTGGGAAATTCATTTATTTTATTTATTTTTAGGATTTTATTTATTTATTTGAGGGGTGGGGAGAGAGCATGAACAGGGGGAGGGGCAGAGAGACAGGGACAAGCAGACTCCCTGCTGACTGGGGAGCATCATGTAGGACCTCAGGACCCGGGATGAAAACCTGAACCAAAGTCAGATGCTTAACTTACAGAGCCACCCACGTGCCCTAGGAAGTTCATTAAACACACACATACACACACACACACACACACACACACACAATGGGGTCAACTCCACAAATAAATACCCCGCTATTTTATATCATTAGAATCAATTTGATTAAAGTACTAACGTAATGTGTACCTTCTTCTTCATGTCAGCTGATTTTGTAAATCTGTTACAAAATATACTTGATAGATCCCACTGGCTTGAGTATTGGGCTCTTACCTTTCTTTTTCATCGAATGCAGTTGATTCTAAATGTTTAGCATGGCGAGGTCATTATTTGGATAGCACAGGATATCTTGAATTTGCTAGTATTGAATCAGTATACTGACTTTTCCCCCCTCACACTTGGTAATTGTTAGGCATCTCCCAAGTCTTGAGGGGATTTTAGAAAATGGTGTTCTTGGAGGTTTCAAAATGTGAGGAGAACCTCCTATTCAGCTACTTATGGACAATCTCACTAGTTCATGCTTAGCTTATGACAATCAGTTGTTTTTCATTTCCTTTTCAACAGTGTTTAAAGTAACTATGATCCTCACACACATTCTAATTCTGGTGACCACCATCTACCACTGAATTCATGAAGTGTGTCAGCGTGAGACCAAACTCTCAGATGGGGCTCCGCACGGAACCCGTCCATGCCGAGCTGCCGCTGAGGACCATTGAGAAGCCGGCAAAGCCAGACCTTATGTGCAGAGAGAGGTTCCAAGGGTGTGGAGATTTGGTGTAATTGCCCAAGACAGAATTTATTAGGCATTTTTTACAAATATTTTATGAGAAAACATTTGTGTGGAAGTAATGATGCCCTTTAGGAGGTGTCATTAGGATATACTGTGGCAAATCCAGGGTGATTAAGAAGCACTTAGTGGCTGTGAGCCTCTGGGGGGCCTGCCTTCAGAGGGAGGGTGTAATGCACACTGTGTGTGGGATTTGCTGATCTGCTCATGGCTCTAATGCTCTTCACGGGGCCAAGGCAAGAAGTTTGCCTCCACCTCACATGAGAAGGCCAGAAAAGCTCCCACCAAGGAAACAACCTTAGAAATTTGTCAGCTGAAAGCATCAGGTGGGAAATGGTAAAGAATGGAGTGTGGAGAGAATGAGAAATAGAGCACACAAGAAAACGTGCCAGAAATCAGCCCCATAAGAGACCAGGTTAAACTGACTAGTTACTGCGGCCCCACGGAGAGAGAAGATGGTATAGTGGTCAGAAGCCCAGGCTTTAGGGGGCGCCTGGGTGGCTCAGTGGGTTAAAGCCTCTGCCTTCGGCTCAGGTCATGATCTCAGGGTCCTGGGGTCGAGCCCTGCATCAGGCTCCCTGCTTAGCAGAGAGCCCGCTTCTCCCCTGCCCCTCTCTGGCTGCCTTCTCTGCCTACTTGTGATCTCTGTATGTCAAATAAATAAATAAATATCTTTTAAAAACAAAAACAAAACCCAGCCTTTAGAATTAAATTGACCGGCTTTCATCCTGCTTTTCCCACTAAATGGCTGTGTCACCTTGAGCAAGTTAGCGAATCTCTCTGCTCTTCATTTGTAAAATGGTGAAAATCCTTTCTTGGCTTGTTTTCATAATTCACTGAATTATTTGTGTAAAGTGCCTAGAACAGAGAATGGGAAAACAATTTCACTAATCACTCTGTTTTTGGTAGGGAATACAATCATATCATCTGGCATTTGGTTATAGGGCCCAGACTCTTGAGGTAGAGCTAGGATTAAGAATCAAAATGATTTGTTTTCCATGAAGTCTTCCATGATTGCAATGGCATGAGATAATCTCCCCTCAACTCCTCAAATGTTTCCTGCCCTCATGTATTTTCCTCTCCTGTTCCTGAATGATGGCATTGCCTCAAATACCGTCAGAGCACCTTACCCGCTTCTGCTGCACTGAATTTACTCCAGGTTCCAGCAGCCTCAAATCTTGGGTCTATGACTCAATCTTGCTCTCATTCCAAACCACATTCCCTGGTCCTTGATTCCCAGATCTGTGTCATACCCATGGCCATCTCAGATTAGCCAGGAACCCAATCTAGCCCCTCACTTTGTCCCCAGCAAGATGCCTTTTCCTCCTTCATGCTCTTGCTGACATCAACACCCTTTTCCTCAGCAGTCAGTTCCTTTCAAGTCCTTCTTTAAAACCCCTCTCAACGCTCTCCCATTCTGACCATGAGCATCTAGTTGAAAGCTCCATAGTTTTGAGGGTTTTTTAGGGCAAAATTAAAGGGTACTTAATATAAATCATCTCATGCATTAGGACAACAGATAGCCCAGGATATTCAAATACTTTGACTATACTGTGAAGATCACCTAGAGGTAAGCCTGTTATCTGAACAATGAAGAAAGGTGGACTATGTCATACAAAAAACCTTCTGCCCAGCAAAGGAAACCACCCAGAAAATGAGAAGGCAAACTACTTAATGAGAGAAAATATTTGTAAATCATATATCTGATAAGGGGATAATACCCAAAATATATAAAGAGCTCATACAACTCAATAGCAAAAAAAAAAAAAAAAAAAAAAAAAAAAAATCTGACTAAGAGTAAGTAGAGGATCTGAATAGACATTTGCAAAGAAGATATAGATGCCCACCAAGTACGAGACAACATCACCAACTGTCAAGAAATTAACAATCAAATCTACAATGAACTATCGTCTCCCACCTGTAAGACCAGCTATTATTTAAAAAAAAAAAGGCAAGAAATAACAGGTGTTGGTGAGGACATGGAGAAATAGGGGACCCTTGCCTCCTGTTGGTGGGAATGAAACTAGTGCAGCTACTGTGGAAAACAGTACGGAAGGTCCTCAAAAAATTTAAAATAGAACTACTATATGATCCAGCAATTCCACTTCTGGTATTTATCCAAAACAAAAACAAAACAGAACAAACAAACAAACAAAAAAAAAACGACACAAAAAAACCCAAGATATAACCAAACCAAACCACTAATTCGAAAATAAATTTGCACCTCCAGGTTCCTGCAGCATTATTTACAATAGCCAAGATAAGAAAACTACCTAAGTGTATGTCAATGGATAAAGAAAATGTATGTTTATATTATATGTGTGTGTGTGTATATAGTATCATATACATATAAGTATATAATGGAACATTATTCAGCTATAAAAAGACTGAAATCTTGCCCTTGTGACAACATGGATGGACCCTGAGGATATTATGCTACACGAAATGTCATACTGAGAAAGACACATATACTGTATGATCTTACTTATATGTGAAATCTAAAAAAACCAAACCCAAGCTTATAGATAGAGAAAACAGATTGGAGGGTAGCCAGAAGCAAGACATGGGGAGCAAGCAAAATGGGTGAAGGTGGTCAGCAGGTATGAACTTCTAGTTATGAATTAAATAAGTCCTGGGGATACAATGTACAGCATAGTGACTACTGTACTCCATATCTGAAAATTGCTGAGAGTAAATCTTTTTTTTTTTTTTTTTTTTTTTTTTTGTACAAACTCTTTTTTTTCCCCCTAGGAGAGTAAATCTTAAAAATTCTCATCACACACACAAAAATTGTTAGTTACGTATGGTGACTGATGTTAACAGGAATTACTGGTATCAGTATGGTGATGCTTTTGCAATGTATTCAAATAATGAATCATATTGTGTACAATAAACGAATACAATGTTATATGTCAATGATACCTCAATTTTTTTTTAAAAAGGGAAATCTAACAGGAGAGGCTCTATAGATATTAAAAAGACTAACTTACAGGAGCAGGGACTAAAGCTGACTTACGGGACTGCTAATTTTCCACACCTCCAGGATGTGTGCAGGGGTTTATGTGCTAGTAAGAAGGCAAGAAACAAAACTAATTCAAAAGCCTAATCATAAGGAGTGTGTGCATGGGAACAAGATCAGATAAAGGGCAGAAATAGAATTTCCCAAGGGGTTTGGCTAAAGTTCTTATACAGCCCACCTCCATACTTAATCTATTATAACCTATTGATTTATTTTTCCCGAGGTCACTAAACACTATCTAACATACTATTTTATTATTTGTTTATTGTCTGCCTTCTGCCACCTAGAGCTTTTTCTTTTTCCAAATTAGAGATTTTTTTTGGGGGGGGGGGAGTCTGTGTTCATTGCCTAGCACTGTACCTAGCACATGGGCAATATTCAATAAAATTTTTGGCAAATAAATAAGTTGGGCATGGGGACTCCCTTCTAGTAGACTTCTTCTTCTACAAAAGATGAAGTTAACAACTTTAGGATGAAAAAAAAAAAGGTTCTGCCACGTTAAGAGCAAATTCTTCCAAATAACAACATGTTTCTTGAAGACTGTCTGTTTGTGGAGGGGGGAGGGCAGAAAGATGCCATGTACCTTCCTTTCCAGAACACACCTCAGATTTATTCCTGGCGCTTCTGACAAGATGATTCATAAGGATCCTGTTGTTCTCCAAATATGAAGAAACACACAACACAGCTAGTTTTTCACTGAAGTCAGAGGCAGCAAGAGCAACCAAGAAAAACCCAAAGTAAAAGATGCTAAAATTAAAAAGAATTCTCTCTGGCTTGGCGAGAAAAAAGAAAGTAGCAAATGCGAATTATCTTAATAGCAGATTCTGGTCTAACGCCCATAATTACGGGCTGTCAAGGATATTATGTATCTCTAAAATAGCAGATGTGTCTGTTTTTAAAACTTTCTAAATCCAGTAGTACACAGCTAAATAACTTTGTAATTCCATCTTCAGCAGGACTTTGTACTATAACAATTAACCTCCAAACTCACCTTGTTGCTTGTTTTAGCTGCTATTTTGACAGTTTTCATTTTGTTGACACAGAAGTTACACCTTCCGTGGTAAGAAAGGCAGGCATTAAAAACAAACTACACCTCCAAGCCACCTCAGTTCTAAGACAATTTACTCATTCAAATAAAGTTGAGCTGACAATATTTTAAGATATCCCAGAGAGACATAACCATCTAAAGAATTTGAATGCAATGAGGGAAAAGGAAGTCTTGATATTATTACCATATCAGACACAATGAAATTGACAGACTCCATCAGTCCTCCAAGCCACGTGCAATACAATTGGAGGACTAATGCCATCATCCACTATAATATTATAACCAAATGACACGGAAATGATGGTGGAAAGTATGAAAAAGGAAAAGTATATATGGGAAATAGGATGGCAGAAGGGAAAGATGTCCTAAGGACACAGAAGTCTCAGGTTAAATTTGGATGTGGTACGGATTGGCTGTTTGATCTTGGGTAAGAGTTCCTGAGCAACAACTTTATGCTCACCACCACCATGGGTCCTGCAAGTACGAAGGTAAAAAAGATGACACTCTTTTTTGCCAAAAAAGGATACTAGTGGGGGAATTTCAACACAGAACACTCTCTACACTCTACACCAGAATTCCAAACAACAAACTACAGAACCACTTTACATAAGACGACATAAAGCCATATGAACTGCTTATCTGTGCAGCATCAAGGCTCACCTCCCCTTTGAAGAAGAGTAACACTTTACTCTTTTACTCTTTGAGGAGCCACTGTCAGTCCATGCAGTGTGGGTGGAGTGGGCACTCCCCTCATCACCCCTCCAGGGCATTAGGTCTGACCAAATGAGCACATGATCCACTTAATCACATCGATTGGTGCAGAAATAGGCAGTCATACAAGCCTTTCTGATGAGCTGCAATCCTAGGATTTTTGTTAGAATGACTACAAAGGAAATATTCTTCTAGCAAGAATTAGGTTAGAAGCCTGGGGCCGCCATCTTATCACCACTTTGGGAGAAGTGACCTTTGACCCGTGCTAAGGCAGAGGAAAATAGTAAGTGATGGAAGATGTTGTTGGAATATCTGGATCCATCCATTCTTGAAGCCATAACAGACTGGACTTTTTGGTTATATTTGTCAGTATTGTCCCCTGTTTGCTAATCCAGCTTGAACTGAGTTTCTGTCACTTGGAATTGGAAGTGTTTTGGTTACTGCTCTTTCTATTTTCTTTTTATAGATTTCTTTATTTTAGAGAGGGGAGGAGGGAAGAGGGGGAGAATCTCAAGCAGACCCCCACTGAATGCAGATCCCGACACAGGGCTCATCTCAGACCCTGAGATCATGACCTGAGTCAAAACCAAGAGTTGGATGCTTAACCAAATGAGCCACCCAGGCATCCTGATGGTCTCTCTAAACTCCCCTACAGTTCTGCCATTTTATTACAATACTGATATTTTATCAGCATTATACTGCAAATGAGATAACAAGAAGGCACTTTGTTGATTTTAAAGTGCTCTACAAGGAATAGGAGGGTTACGAAAATAACTATTCAAATTCAAATAGATACGTATGTGTGTAAATGTGTGTGTGTGTGTGTGTGTGTGTGTGTGTGTACTGAAAAAAAGTTAAGACGCTCCAGGGTGCACACCATTTGTAATAATATAGTGATATAAGAAGTACAGATGCAGAAAACAAGGAAGAGAAAGGTCTTGCTCCTTCTGTGCTTCCTTCATAGGAAATCCCCTTTTTAGCAAATCTCAAAGGTTTCAGCTAACCATTACCTAAGCTGTGTTCCTAAACTCATTACCACACCCCTGAAGGACTCTTTTCACTCTGTTAAAAAAAAATAGTAGCCATTATTTTTCACTTTTTTCCCCATAAAAATAACATTAAGGGCTCCTTGGAGACATCTTACAAACACTTTCACTCACTGATCACTGATTTGAGGAGGAAAAAAACCACGTCAAGTTGTTTCTTTTATTTTCCTCTAAAAGAGGACCAACATTTTAATAATGCCTAGATGGGGACAAGGCTCGATAAAGGCGGAAGGAGAGCAGAAACGAGGAATAAGAGAAAACAAGCTGGTGTGGAGGGATAGTCTACGTTCGGTCTCTCTCTCTTATCGGGCATCTTCTTAAGATCCAGGTAGGTGAGCCCCTGACATCCAGCAAGAGCCAAGTGGGTTTTGGATTCCGGCTGTGCAGTGGGGTGGATAGCTACTAGAGGGTGGCAAAGGATCAGAAGTGAGAACACAGGGTTCAGGTAGGCTGCAGGAACAGATGGGGTGACTGGGAAACTAAGTCCAGCTGCGAGGATTAACTTGCAAAGGGCCCCTTGGAGTTCTCATGAGCTCTTATGCAGCTCAGTCTGCGTTCACAGCAATGCAAGGACTCACTGAGTATCCATGATAGGATCACAGGTAGACAGGTACCAGGAAACCAGGAGTGTAGGGGAAAACCAAGAGAGAGCCCAAATGAAGGAAAGGTGGTGGGGAGATTAGAGAGACCCGCATTCTGACTAGAATTCGGGGATGAGGTCCACGGGTTATGATGACTATTGTCATGTTTTCCATCATCACTGTCATTGCCAGCAGCAGCAATGGCCTGGTTAGCACTTATGTGAAGCTCCCTGGGTACTGGGCACGGTCTAAGCATTGACATACATTGATTTTCTCAGTGAATTTTCAAAAAAAGTCCATGCAGGAGAAACTATTATTGCCCCCTTTTGGCAGTTGAGGGGGTTCCTTCTACTCGCTCACCACACTTTGGAGCAATGATTGTAATTTGTCCAGTCAACTCTTCAGGGAACTGAAAGTTTCCGGGGGAGGGGGGAGTGGGAGGGAGAGACAAAGGCAAGTCTTTGCATCTTGAGGGTCTCGGCACCTAAGACTTGGAGAACAGTCAGTTCTTAATGAGTTTCTTTTTCTTGAATGAAAGAAAGCATGAATGAAGAGGAAAGGACTAGGGGAACAAGGATGTCCTATTCCAAAGTGTACAGTCAGTGTATGCTGGGGTGTAAAAGGCTGAAGACTAACCACACAAGAGCTGTACCTCTCCGATTCATGTGCCCAGAAGGCAGCCCTAATGGAGGCACCTCAGCTCCAGGTAGTGGGGTCCTACCATAGCTTTCACTTGCAGAAGGTCCTTACTATCTCTGGATTTCTCTTCCTTAGCCCTTTTCTTTTTTGTTTTTTTTTATTTAAATTTTTTATTTTTTTTATAAACATATATTATTATCCCCAGGGGTACAGGTCTGTGAATCACCAGGTTTACACACTTCACAGCACTCACCAAAGCACATACCCTCCCCAATGTCCATAATCCCACCCCCTTCTCCCAAACCCCCTCCCCCCAGCAACCCTCAGTTTGTTTTGTGAGATTAAGAGTCACTTATGGTTTGTCTCCCTCCCAATCCCATCGT
>NC_081562.1:49969265-50006748 GCF_022355385.1 Mustela nigripes | reverse complement strand
AAAGCTTTTGCACAGCAAAAGCTTTTGATCTTGATGAAATCCCAATAGTTCATTTTTTCCCTTGCTGCCCTTGCCTTTTGCGTTGTTCCTAGGAAGATGTTGCTGCGGCAGAGGTCGAAGAGGTTGCTGCCTGTGTTCTCCTCAAGGATTTTGATGGATTCCTTTCGCACATTGAGGTCCTTCATCCATTTTGAGTCTATTTTTGTGTCCTTAGCCCTTTTCTTATAGAAGAGGAGTTGATCGCTTCTCGGCCTTTTGGCTAAGATCAACTATAGAATAGAAGCTGAATATATAGACATTCTAGGAAGCATTATATTAACCACGGGCTGGCAGTAGGCACTGCACATGTCTGGCATATGCATTCTGGAACAGTCTGGGGCTTTCTAGTGTGAGGTCACCTGAGGGGTCTGGATGCTTCTGGGGGTGTTGGCTAAGGAAGCTCTAATAAGAAGTGTCAGGTTCTGGAGCCTCTGTTCATTTCTGAATCCTCTCTGGGTTCCCAGAGGCTCCCCTAGATCTTTGGCTTCTCCCTGAGCATCCATCTTGGACGTAGGATCCCAGTCTCTTGGGAGTTTTCCTAGAAGGTTTTAGAAACTCCCTGGCTTCAAAATATATAGGAGAACTACCTCAATGGCCAGCAGACTCCAAATATACCCAACCATTTTCATCACAGAGGGCTCGTAAAAAGATCCTGAGGGATACTGGGAAGCCAGCTTCACATATGAGGCACAGAGGGGAGAGTCTGTGGTCCTGCTCCCAAATCCTTGATGGCCTAAGCCTCTTAAATATCTATTATCTATGGATTTTTAAGGCAGTGTTATTTAATACAATACGAGCTGCAAATGTAAGACCATATATAATTTACTGTTTTCTAGGAGTCACTTTAAAAAATGTTAAAAAAAACAACCCAGATAAAATTAATGAGATAGTTCTCAATTTATTTTATCCAGTAGATCTATATTTTCATTTATCATGTGATTGATGTAAAAAATTATCAACGCAGGTCCCTGGGTGGCTCAGAGGGTTAAGCCTCTGCCTTCACTCAGGTCATGATCTCAGGGTCCTGGATCAAGCCCCACGTCAGGCTCTCCGCTCAGCAGGGAGCCTGCTTCCCCCTTCTCTCTATGCCTGTCTCTCTGCCTATCTATGATCTCTGTCTGTCAAATAAATAAATAAAATATTTTAAAAAATTATCAACACAATTTTTACTATTTTTCCCTCATACTAAGTCCTTGCAATCTGGTGAGTATTTTATATTTATAGCACATCTCAGTTTGGAAAAGCTGTATTTCGAGGGCTCACTAGGCACACGCAGCTACCATATTGAATGGTACAGGCCTAGGACAACTCTATAACAATTATGAAAAGAACTCTCGCTATGAGACAGCATTTTCTTGTAGGACAAATTCTGCTTCCTGTCCTACCCTTTATTTCCTGTCCAGACAAATGACATATCATTCATCTAGTTTCCCCAGGTCCAGACACCTGGCTGTCATCCTGGCCTCCCTCTTCATTCCCATATCCAACTGTCTACCAGGTCCTTCATCCCCCAGCAGCTACTACCTTGCTTTAAAACCACACCCTGTATTGCATTAGTCTTACCATTAAGGTTGCATGAATTTTCCCTATGCTCATCTCAGACCCCTTTGAGTTATCCTTCTGACTTTTGCTATTTTTTTTTTTTTTAAAAAGGTTGATTATCCCTGTCTGAAACCCTTTCAGTCTCCGTGGTAATGCCTTCAAGGATCTTCAAGAAATGGTCCCTACCTTCTTCTCCAGTCTCTCCACTGCTGTTTGTAAAGATCCAGCCACACAGAATGATAAGGAACACCCAGAACACACAAGCCTACTCCAAAATCCATGCTTTCACTTGCTGTCCCACCCTTGCCTGGGATTCTGGGAAAGGCACTTACTACTTACCCTCTTATCTCTGCTACTGGGCTCCCTATGGAAGAGGTGGGTCTCGTTTGCCCTTGACTCTGGAACACTGAACATGTAACTGGAACACTGAAGGCATGTGATGCATGAATGGATGAATAAATAGTAAAATTCAACAGACCTTAGTTTGAGATGTGACTTCATCAATTTCTAGCTACATAGCCTCAGAGAAGTCAACCTCTCTAAACACCAGATTCCTCACCTATAAATTGTGAATTGTAATACTTGTCCTGTCCATCTCACAGGCTTGTAAAATTGTTACATAAATTATTATAGAAAATTTATAAAATATTTACAAAATTTATATATACTAGCGTATGAAATATACAGTTATACACATACACATAGATTTGCCTGGAGATACATGTATATGTCTTCAGGCAAATCTCTCAAGCCATTCCCTTCCTCCCCAATACCCCACCCAAAAGGCTCAGATATTACAATACAATTAATCAACACCAGTTATGAGAAGCATTAACAATCTGAAACATTTATCTGTTACAGATCATTTTCTTCAGGTCAAGAGATTTCTCAATATAATTTTCAGCTGTGAACTATGAATTATAAGTCAATGAGAAGTTTTCAGGTACAGAATTTAGTCTCCCTGAAAATACTAATTAAAGCAGGAGAGGGAGGTAGCTAGCTTTACAAACACGCCCAAAACTAAAGTAGTAAACAGTCTTATAAACGACTTCATTCCGTGATGCATAACCCCTTGTGATAACCATGTTTTGGATACTGTTAGAGATATGAGAAGGCAGCCCTGGGTACATGCCTTGAGGAGCTTAAGCTCTGGTTAAACGAATCATGACATAGTTCTCAGCAGTACATGTGCTGTAGTCATTCAGAGTGAAAAAAATGTGATTAGGGGTTCAGGTCTTTTAGGCAGCCTTCATGGAAGAAACAAGTCTTGGAAGAAAGGCCAAAATTTTTGGTAAGAAAAAAACCACATCACATTCTGTATCAAAAACGCAAAGGAACAGAGTCAAACCATATACATTATATTTATGTGATTTCAGTCCTTTGGGCCTTTCTCTCGGCTCACTCTCTCTTTACACACACACACACACACACACACACACACAATGCTATATTTTATATAATATATTCTCTGTACTTTCCTATTCCACAAGCATTCTCAGTTCTTGGTTGACTCTCATTAGATGAGCATTTTGCCATGTTGAAAATGATTCTTTGACTCAGCATCTACATTTTGGCTGGCTGTTTTATCTGCTTGACCCAAGAAATACAAGGATTGGTCAAGGATAATTCTGACTTTATGAGATTTTTGATTCATTTAACTTTAGAACTACCCACAGCATGCTCAACTCCAATGCTACTAAACTCACAGACTTTCTAGATCAATTCTGATGAAGTCATTTCTCATAGTAAAGATGTTCTTTAAGGGCTGTGCCTTTAGTCATTTATATCCATGGTCCTCACTGAGGACAAGAACACAAACGGTTAGAAACATTACATTTGTGCGAATCCTGTGATGTATATTTGGGCCAATAAGGATAAACTATCAAATGGACACAGCAGAGATTTCTTCTGTAGTACCAGAAAAGAGTCAAAACATTTAATTAAAAGTAAAACAGAGAAGAGCTTACTTTCAAGTTTTAAGGGATATTTAAAAATGCATATTTTTTTTTAATTTTATTTTTTGAGAGAGAGAGTGTGTGAGTGTGGTGGGGAGAGGCAGAGAGAGAGAGAGAGAGAGAGAGAGAGCATCTTCAGCAGCCTCCATGCCCAGGGCAGAGTCTGACTCTGTCTGATGACCCTGAGATCATGACCTGAGCCTAAACCAAGAGTAAAAAAATGCCGAACCAACTGAGCCACCCAGGCGCCCCTAAAAAGTGCATGGACCTTTTTCAAAGGTAGTTAGCTCCCTTAGCTTTTATCTTTCCCATTTTATAGCTCTTTAAGGGTCTTTAAATGGTTGGCTGTATTATCAAGTCCAGAATTCTACAATGCTCCCAGAATGCCCTTGGTCACTCATTCTTCCGTATTTTTGGTTGTGAGTCCCCGTGGTCAATAAAAAATTTCTTTTTACAGGCATTTTTTATTCCAAAGCTACCTTTCATTTGGCTTCATATCTGATGTTTTATTTTCAGGACTGACATTAAAACTAGTCCCCAGGAAGAAAGGTCTTCCACAAATCTTCTCTGCACTTGTTTAGGGAGGGAGATACAGGAGCTGAATTGATCAAAAGGGAGTCACGGAAGGATGAAATATTTTGCAGAGGCATATTCTAATGGAAGTACACCAACTGCTAAGACCCACAGCTTACAGGGAGCTTCATAAACTGGTGAGCTGATGGAAATGCAAAGTTGTAAAGGAATAGCCAAATCTACTCCCCACCCCACCCCACCCCCTAAATGAGGGGCATCTTCTAAATAAGAAATTAGAGTACCATTTGATATAATTCATGGCACAAGACAGCTTTGGAGTAAGTTCCCACCCTGTCCCCTCCTCTCCGTTTTTCCTTATCAATCTCTCAGCAGGGTTTAGGTTTCAGCATTGGCACTGGCAGACAGAATTGTGAACAAGTGCTTTCTGCAATTTACTGCAAGCTCCCATGTTGTAATTCCATCCTTGTCCATCAGACACAGACTCCCGGTTGCTGCTACCCTTAAAGTCAATTCTCTGTCATTACAACTGTAATTTTTCACTTATTTCAGGAGTTCATTTTGTGCAAGCCTTTGGGAAGCCTCCCTCCTCGGATGTGGCTCAGACGGAACAGGAATCTGCGTGGAGAACCAAGCGGTCACTCTCTTTCTCAGCACTGTCATCGTATTCTAATAGCAACCCTTAGACTGCCATGATGACGTCGGGGCCAAACTTGTTAAGAGACAAGGCCATCTATCACCATTATTTGGAAATCTCATCTAGCAAAGGATTTATGATCTGATTTAAGAGGAGATTAAAAAAATACCAAAGATTGGAAAAAGCATGTGTGATGGTGCATGAAAATGAGATGGATTTCCCAAGGGACCTGGGGCTGGCGACACTCCGTTGTCAGCCACATCACCTTGCCAGTGTGGAGTGGGCTTGTCCGAGACCACTAAGCGCCACAGCTTAGAGGTACTGGAAGGGTGATGGGTACCCAGAGCACCACAAAGCAGTCAGAACAGCAGCTGAGAATGTGGGCTCTGGAGCTAAACCGCCTGGGCTTGCATGTAGGATAAAGGCTAAGGCAAGTGACTAAACAGCTTTGTGCCTCGGTTTGCATGTAGGATACAGGCTAAGGCAAATGACTAAACAGCTTTGTGCCTGGGTTTCCCTAGCTCTTTATAAGATTGTTATAAGGATTAAATGAGTCAGGACTTGTGCCCGAAGTCTAGAAGTCTCTAGAACAGTACCTGAGGTACAGCAAATGCTACCTAAATGCCTGCAAAGCCAGTAGTCACCTACCTCACAGGGTTATTGAGACGCTCAAAGGACCTACCATAAATAAAGTACTCGGAATAGTGTGTGGGACAGGGTAGGTCCTGGAGTGTCAGCCGCTGCTATTGTGACTGTTGCTATCACTGTAATAACATTCGTCAGTAGGGATGCCAGTACTAGGATTCCCTAACACGGTCTGTATCCCCATCCCAAGAGAGCCAGGTCTTGAGCTTATGATCCATCAGAGGCTGACGTCTTAACTCAGGTTGTCAAACCGGCAGCTCAAGGGTCACATAGGGATTAGAGGTGCCTCCATTTTGCCTGCGCTGTTTAAAATGTTAACTCGTTGTGCCTTCTAGAAATTTCTTTTTTTTAAAATTTTATTTATTTATTTGAGAGAGAGAGAGAGCATGAGAGGGGAGGGTCAGAGGGAGAAGCAGATTCCTTGCCGAGCAGGGAGTCGGATGTGGGACTCTGTCTCAGGACTCTGAGATCCTGACCTGAGCCGAAGGCAGTTGCTTAACACCCTGAGCCACCCAGGTATCCCTTTCTAGAAATTTCTGCAGTTCATTTACAATTATGGACTTGTGGGTTCTTTGGAAAGACTCCAGAGGTCATGCCACTCTGGGCCTGCATTCCCATATGGCAACTCTCAGCAGGGGGTGAGCAACCGGATGCCTGTTTAGGTATTTGGGGAACAGCTTCAGCAGCTCACCCCACTCCCCACCAGGTTTAGTCCCTTCATACTGCTATCTGCCCAGCCCTTGCAGGCACTTGTGTTTGCTCTTTCCACCTCTACCAGCATCTATTCTAGGCCTCCGTGGGGGGTATGCCCTCATATAGAATGTGTTTTTAATGGCCCGGACCCCAACTGAAACTCTGATGAATGTTAGGGAAACTCCCCTGTAACAAACACACAAACTCATATGCTTATGACACGTGATAATCCAGGGGGGGTCTGTGGAGGCCCTGAATCCCACTCACGGAGAAATTATTCCCAGATTTAAGGGTTTATTCACAAACAAGAAAATTCTATTAATCTTCATCCTCACTTAGGTTCCTATTTTATCTCACAATGTTGCAAGGTTGAGGACATGATTAAAATAAGGGAAATCATGCAGGTGCCCAAACTGAAGGACAAGGCAAAATGCTTTGAAAGGACACCTTCGGTGGTTGATCTGGTCTCAGTGAAATTTTGCAACTTTAAAAGAAAACTAGCCTATGGGCTTGCTATCTCATTTCACTTCCTAAGAACTTCTCAACTCCACCTTTCCTCCACATTCTCAGCCAGGGTCAACGCCGCCCAGAGAGAAAAAGGCAGCCCCTTCTCAAAACACCTTACTGCCATCTGCTGGTAGAAAAATGCCATACTAAGTATGTGTAGTCCTCATGTCTGTGAGAATGCCTCCCCCCACCCCTGCCAAGGCCCCCCCATACCAGGGGTCCTTGAGTAGTGAGTGTCTGCAGCTGCACAACGGTTTCCAGCATGATTTGGTTTGTAAGCCTCCCAGACATGGGCTGACTGTTCCTACAAGAGGCTGGAATCCAGATGAGGCAGCAGAGAGCAGTGCTTACAAACTTGGCTGTTTTGAGTTTTTAAAAGCTTTCTATTTCAACTACCCTTAGACTTCATGGAAAGCTGCAAAAATAGAAGAGAGAGAATTTCCACATATTCCTGACTCACACTCCTCCAAAGAGTTTTGTTTTTGTAGCCCTAAAAACCACGGTTTCGATTAGGATTCTGACCAGATCTTGGAAGATGGGCACAGTGCCAGCACACAAAAAATGCTCCATATGTATTATAGGTTGTTGCTACTATCTGCTAGCATGGCTCTCCTCAACTGTAAATGGAAATGATAAAAACACTGAGTGAAAGGACTCTTTTAGGTTATATATAAATTATTAAGCATGATGCTTGACATAGAGTAACATTAATTTTTGCTGATATCGGTGGTGATATTAATGTTTATTATTTCTGAGGTTTAATGTCTCCCTCAACCAGTTATCTAGTATCCTGTCACCCCAGTCCCTAGTAGTCACTCCTAAGGAGATCCTTCCATATCTCAGGAGGTAGATAATGGAGGCCAAGTCCAAGAAGACCACACTAGGCATCCTAGAAGTTTAGGACAGAACCAACTCCAAGATGAGTATATGACTAATGGGGACGTTCTTTTTTTGTATCTTTTCTGAGACTTGACACCTCTGCTTCCTGGTTGTTGTGTTGTTATTTAATGTCATAAAAGAAAAGCAACTTTTTTTTTAAAATAAGGGAGACAGGCTTTCCTACCCCACTTCCAGACCATCTGTGTCTAACCAAGTAGTGAAGACCATTGGCTCCTGGTGCAGTGAGCTGTGTTAGATTTTCAACAGGAAAAAATAGGCAATCTAAACGGTCTTGGTTCCTAGAACAGGCTCTGACTTTTTAGCACGGAGGAGGTGGGCAGGGCATGTGTGAGGAGGAACCTTGCTCTTAGAAGTGAAAACGCTTTGCTTGAAGCACACTTAAGCTGCTGACACAGCATGCGATGGAAGATTTTCTTTACAGCATCTGTTTATATAAATTCTAACCGGGTGGCAAACTCTTCCCCTCTGCTCTCAGCAACAGTGTGGTGGACAGAGAACACCTGTTCTAAAAATGGACTGATTAGCTCGAGGTTGGCATACACAGCACGGGCTTGGGGCCACACGTGGGGAGGAGATCCTGCCACCTTGTCAGCAGTTGGCTCTGCTTCTCCTCTTGGCACTAGTCCATGTCTACTGCTAATGGGATTGATCCATGGGCATAAATCTGAAAGACCTTGCTAGACATGTGGGAGGTTATTCTATCCCAAACGGCTACTATGTGCAGTTAGGAGTGTAAAAGCAAATGTTTCAAGCGTAGGGTAGGGTACTGGAGGTACAAAATCTACATGATGATCCTTGTCTCTAAGGAGCTTCTTGGGGGGTTAATGACTACAATAGAATGGAATGGAAATACCATTAAATGAATGTCATTTCTGGAATGGAATTTACATTGGCAGGTTCACTTTAAACAAGTAACAATAATTCAACAGGATAGAGGTTCTATTAGTGCTATCAAGAGAATGCTGTAGAAGCATTCTACAGAATTCTCCAGAAGCATTCCTTCCTGTTTGGGAACAAAAGGTGAATGGATAAGTGAGGGAGTAAGGAAAGTGTGGGTAAGTTTTCCAGAGGAGATGGCACTGAAGCTCGATCTTGAAAGGATACGCAGAAGCTTGTCTGTGGACGAGAAGGCAAATAGTCCAGCGTGCAGTGTGGGGCAGGATGGGAACAAAGCTTGAAAGAAATTGAAAGAACTAAGTGAGGAGAAAAGCAAATTCCAATTTAGCTAATGAATCTGGGGAAGCTAATCGTGAGCAAAGCTACTATTATCTCAAACACCATTTTCTTATGAGGATATCACATCACCACACTTCCCATATAGGGGGCTCTGTTCAAATATAGGGTTCTTCCATGCTCAGGAAAGGTCCTTCCAACGAGGGGGCATACAGAAATACAAGGGAACCCAGTCAGCTTTCTAAATCTACAGAAAGCTATAGCTTTGCACGTTCCTTGTCATTTTTAAAAATTTGTTTTCCGATGAGTAAGATGCAAGCCTAAAGTCAAATACTAATCTAAACATATTATGGATGAAGTAACAAGAAATTCTACCAGTTCTCTAATCCCAATAGCCAGAAAGGGCAGAGGACAAAAAATATCATAACTTAGACAAATGTACAATATACTTGAAAAGGACATTTAAAAATAATTCCAGTTATAAAAATTTAGATATGGGGGGGATGTTAGGCAGCCTGCTTTAATAGAACATCGCGGATGCTCAAGAAATATTTGTTAAATAAATAACTGAATAATTTTCTACTTCAGTGGTTTAGAAACTGTGCTTCCTGGAGGTGGCTCTGGGTCCTGTAAATCCCAAAGTTAATTTCTGCATGCGATGGAGGTTTAAACTGGTATAGAGACAAGTTTGACGTAGTACTTGACATATAATGGTGCCTTATGAAAATACGACAGTGAATAAATAAAGGAATAAGCAAATACATTAATAACCAGAAGGATGGGGTTATCTGAACATTACCAACCGTGAAATAAGAGTAAAATCCAAATGAAGAAGATAAAGACTAAGTTCCATTCTCTACTGACCTGCTTCAGACTTCACCTCTGCCCTATGTTACTCTCCTCGGATCAGGAGAAGCATAAAAATGACATTTCCTCCCTTCAGAGGGATATGGGAAAGATAAATGGATTAATATGTGCAAAGCTTCTGGAGTTCATTGGACAGGGACGCTACTGGTATTAATTGCATTATTAGGAGCCTCTTGTGAAAACACACCTCTTGCACCTTTAAACAAACCATTTTTGATGATATCTCAGATACCTTCATTTAGGAGAGGGACCAGACGATGTTGCAATAGGAAAAATTGCCAACAAAACCAACCTTCCTGGTCCTCAGTCTTGGACTCACCCAGGGCTCAGTTTGGGTGCAATCACAAATTTAAGGTGAAGGGCTGGTGGGTGCACAGTCAGCCCGCATGGAGGAGGTGGGAGGCAATGATAAGATAAATGCCTCTTTCTCTGTCCACTGAAAGCCTTGATTTTGAACTAAGTTTCAGGAAATTAAGTGTGAAGAAGATGGAAAACAGTGGATTTGAAGGTATTTTAAATAGTGCTGTTTTTTAAAAATTTTAATTTATAGGGAGTACTGACCCTATTCAAGCTATATTTCTCATGTCAACGTGACAGACAGATTGATCTAATCAGCAAACGCAAACCAAGACCTCTTCGGTAAAGGGAAATGGAATAAAAATAAAAGCCTATTGATCTTTAAATAAAAGCATGAGAAAGAATGAGACTCATCACTGAACAAACTCAACGAGAAATGCCATCAGTTACACAGGCTCATGAGGGCTGTCTCAAAATTCTTCTCGATCACTGTGCTATCTCAATACATACATGGACTTGAATATATGCTGAAAGAATCGACAAATCAAAAACATAACCAGGAATGAGCAAAGATCGTTAAGGATCACAATTAATTGCAAGTGATTTAGAACAAAAATTTTACTTTCTTTATTTTACTCACATTCTTTATGAGAATGCCTGATATTTTAAAAGACACAAATCATGACTGAACAATGAGAACTATATTTGTACTTGTGCTGTATTTTCAACACAGGCCATCAAACTTGAAAATTCCATGATTCTCTCAATTCCACATAAGCAAAGCAGACCTTAACCTATCCCCCTGCTCCCAAAACAGTTCCATTTCAACGCTCTCCTTTCTGTCAGTTTGACCGCCAGTCTTCTAGTCTCCTAGCCTAGAAATCTAAGCATAAACATTCTCTCTTGCTTCCATCCTCTGGAGCCTTGCCATCATGAGAATCACAGAAAGAAAATCTTTGGATTTGTACTGGGAGGGCATTTTTTCATTGCTGAGTCTTTGTTTCATCATTTCTTCAGGGAAGATGATAACCGTCGCCCTCTTACTCCCTGCCCTGCTTGCTGGCTCCAGACCGGTCTTCCACCCTCTCTTCCTTCCGGGGGCTTAGGAGAGCCTGTTGAAGTTATCTGGTTTCTCAGGAAGTCCAAGAGAGGCTTAATAAATGCCAACTGTCCCCATGATCATCACCTTCATCATCACCATCATCATCATCACCTTCATCATTCAGGATTTGCTCACCATTGTCACCAGTCGGTCCTAGTGCAGGCCCACTGCATGCAGCCTTACCACACACATCCAACAAGCAAGCACTCAGGGACTGTGTCCACCTGGCACCATAAGTACCAGGCTCTGTGCATGCAAACGTAAGGTAAGCAGCAGTCCCTAGTCTTATGAAGATAAATCCAGTCCGTGCCCAAGACAGACACATAGAGAGGACCAAAGTGCAAAAATGTAGTAGGATGGTTCCAATGGGTCCTGCATGGCTCAATAGCTAACACTTCTTTATCCCTTTCCGAGGTCAGACACAAGAGAGATGCCCAATAGAGTCAGGCAGATGGAAAGCAGAGCATCTCCGTTGTAACTAATAAACCTCCTATTGGAGAATGCGGCTTAGTGTGAGAATCCAAAGGGCTGGCCAGCCCGTTGTGAGTCAGGCCGACTAACACAGTCCATGTCACAAACACTGCTGAAGAACGACAGCCCCCCATAGGAGGCCCATGCCTGAAGAATGTAAAGCATGAAGTCAAGGCTCCAAAGACAGGGGAGAGGGAGGGGCTCAAGACAGTATGCTCAATTTCCTACCGGAGCTAACCCCCTCCATCAGTCTCCCCACTGTGAGGAAGCAAGCTGGGGGGAGAGTCATGCAGGAAGGGGGTAGAAACTTCCCACCTCCTGCCAGAGAAATAATAGAGACATGCATAGAATATGCAGTGGCAGTGGGAATGAGAACATCACCCAGGCTGTGTGGGACTCGGAGGAAACCGGAGCAAGACTCCTGGAGGAGTTTCAAAGACTAAGGAGGAGATAGGGAAAGGAGGGGAGAAGGGAGAAAGATGCACCACCAGTGGGAAGATCATCAGTGAAGGCAGGGACCCAAAAGCCTGATGGCGGCTGAGACAACAAGCAGTTTCTGCAGTTTCTGTTGCTAGAGCTCTAAGCTCAGCCTGGGGATGTCAAGGTGTGAGGCTGGGGAGATGGACGGGAAAGGGCAGGGCTCTGGAGGGCTCGGTGTGGCGTGTTATGGGGAGCGGACTTCATCCCGGGTGGGAGGAGCTGTTGTAGGCTTTCCATCAAGACATGGCATGGCCAGATTTGTGTGTTTTAGGCAAACTACTCTGGTGATTGCTGAGGATGGACCGGAGGGGGAAATCTCAGTTCATGATGAAGGGTATTCAAATATTTCTAGGAGCCTGAAGTCGGAGAATGCTGTCAGGGTCCGAGAGAAGATGGATCTGAGAACCTCCAAGCTGCCTCCAAGCTGCCCTTTTTCCAACTCACTTGGGATCTTTTCACAGGCTGTGTGAGGTCCCACCATGTGCCAGGCACTGTACTGTGTGACTGACCTTCCTGTTCATCCTCAGACTACCCCCATGATGTGTGTATGAATAGCTCCTGTCGGGCGGAAGAGGAAGCCGAGATTCAGAGAGATGAACTCTAATAAGACCCAGTGAATCAATGGGATTCACATCTAGGCACTCTAATTCCAAAACGTGTGCAATGAACCAAAATGACTCTCCCCCTTTTGACACACATTCATGGTGTCCTGCTCTAGGGCTGATACTCCCCAATGCCCTCCACGTACGAGAGTGTTCTCCCTGGTCTCCTCTGCCTTGCCCCATCCGATCCTCCTCCTTCAGAGCTGCCTCACAGCATTCCCTACTCTGCTGCTTTTCCACTGAGGAGCTCCTTGAGCTACCCACTTTAATTATTCACCATTTTATTTTGAGAATAGGAAATATAAGCACAAGGTAAGAAATTCAAACAATCTAATTAGAACACCATAAAAAGTAAGACTTCTACCAGATCGTTTCTCCAGAAGCAACTACTGTCTGTTACCAATCTAAGGAACACTTCTGAAAAGACAGATAAAAGCAACAGAACCATAAATAGACACATGCTCTTCAGGCTGCCCATAGGAAGGTTTCTCCAAATCCTGTCTTCACTGCTGTCTTCCTCCTATGGATGCTTCCTATTTATCCATAACACAGTGCCCCAGACTTCACACAATTAACCTCAAGTTGTTTCATACATATTAGTCTTGTCTCCTTGAGGGCAATGGCTGTTACACACACATCAGAATGTTAGACACACAGTAGTTGTTCAATAAATAACCTGCTGATTAATTAAACCTCCTTGAATTAACTTCACGCTAGCTTAAATGGTGTATTTCACACAAACCTTTCACAGAACCCATTCACAGGCTTTTTACATGGTTACTTCTGCAACAGCTATCTACTTAATTGGTCATCAATCTCTTTTTAGAATTCCAACTGTACTAGTAGCCAGAAAAAAAAAAAAAGAAAAACATTATTATGGACGCTAACATTACAGTGAATGCAGTCATTTAAAAACCTAAATCTCAAGACGTTCAAGTATCATAGAGCGGTCATGCAACACGAATTCCAGTTCCACTCTGAGAAGTCTGGGCTGTAAATGCTGGGGAAGAGGGAGCAAGGACTTCTTCCGTAGTAACAGGGGTGTTATTTCTGCCATTTCACCCATTAACATGAGGTGAAATTTTAGATTTTAGACACCGGCTCTATTGCTTTCATTGATACTGCATCAAAAGGAGACCGCCAGGCTCATTTAATTTACTCTTCAAGGGAGTGAATCTCAGATAATCTGTCAAAGAAAGACCAAATGCTTCTTTTCACTGTGATTCAAAGATGTTTTCATTTAATAACACTCTCAAATTACACTTCCCTCCCTTAATTTGGGATGTCTTATGCTAAATTCATGTCTTTTATTCTCTTGACAGTTTCCAGTCATGGTTCAGATTCTGCTTTCAAGGTAGTAATTTTTGATCCTTATTTTTAATGACAGCAAAAATTCTATGAATGGGTTCATGTGGATGGCTTGCGCTCTGCATTTTACAAGCCCAAAGAAAATTACATTTCAGAGGAGGTACATATCCAATTACTAGGAAATGAGTTACAACAAAGTGGCCATACGAGGCAGTGTAATAAAGACAATCTCAATTAAAAGTCACCATAGCAGAGCAAAAAAGAGAGACACAATGCAGTGCACATTAATAGCTTATTCAGAAGCTAAATACAGAGTAGGTTGTGGAAACATGAAGTTTCCTTCATGTGCAAGTTAATGAATCATCCTATTTAACAAGAGGTAGAGTGGGAAAGGGTGAGGGTCCCTTCTGAGATCAGTAGAAAACAGTAGTTAGAATTCAAGGAATAAATCAATTCTCAGTGGGGCGCCTGGGTGACTCAGAGAGTTAAGTATCTGCCTTCTGCTCAGGTCATGATTCCAGAGTCCTGGGATCAAGCCCCACATCAGGCTCCCTGCTCAGTGGTAAGCCTGCTCTTCCCTCTCCCACCCCCCCTGCCAGTGTTCCCTTTTTCGCTGTCTCTCTCTGTCAAATAAATACATAAAATCTTCTTTAAAAAAAAAATTCTCAGTAACCTTGTGAAAAATTATTTCAGACAAATCTTGTTAACTTCAGTCCGTTTTAAAGAAAGACCACGAGACAAATGATGTGCAAGTGAGCACAGGCTCATACTCATCTCCTCATTTTGCTCCCATAAATATTATCGTGCCCTAAACTGCGCTGGAGAAAGACGGAGGTCCCGCCTTCATGGAACCTTTCTTTCACTGCAGGGCTGTGACCTCCACGGAAGGGCGGGCAGCAGTCCTCCAAGCCCCGCGGAGGAGACTAACAGTCTGGGGGCAGTGGTGGAAATGGAAAGGGGAGGACACTGGGAGAAAGAGGAGCAGGTGAGGCTTCTGGGCAGGAGCAAGAATATGGAACCTTGACAGAGACCGGCCTTCCCGGAGCGCTAAAGCCATTCCACGAGGCTGAAGCTTGCTGGCTCTGCGAGTGTGCGCGCGAGTGTGCGCACCTGGGAGAGCATGGCTGTGCGCACACAGCTGGGAGCGCAGAGCTCAGGGGAACAGTGGTGGATGTCTATGGTCCTGCAAGATCCTTAAATCCTTCAAAGAATCTGAACTTGACCCTGAAAGTCAGGAACTTCAGGAGAACCTAAAGGCAGCGCCGTGGTGGGATTGTACTTGTACTGGAAAGACAATCGGATGGCACCAGTGTGCGCGAGGAGTGGGAGAAGGCAAAGGAAGAGGAAGGAGGGTGGGCTGGGGAGGCTGAGACAATAAGCCCCGTGGCGGGGGAGGAGCCTGAATGAGGCACACGGGCCAGGACAGAGGAGAAGTAAGAGAGCAGGGGCGCCTGGGTAGCTCAGTGGGTTAAAGCCTCTGCCTTCAGCTCAGGTCATGGTCCCAGGGTTCTGGGATCGAGCCCCACATCGGGCTCTCTGCTCAACGGGGAGCCTGCTTCCTCCTCTCTCTCTCTCTCTGCCTATCTCCTCTGCCTACTTGTAATCTGTCAAATAAATAAAAATCTTAAAAAAAAAGAAGAGAGCAAGCAAGGAATACTGATGATAGAGGCCAGCAGGATGAGTGACGGATGTGAGGAGAGAGGAGGAAAGAAGCTCCCAGAATCCCGAGCCCACGTGCCGGCTGGAGAACGGAGCCACCCACGGGAGAGGAGATCAACTAGGAGGAGCCCGTGAAACAACACGAAGCACAGGCAAAATGAAGAGTATCACCTTTAAAGAAGAATGGGCTGGGTGCTTTTATGCCTATCAGACTCTAAAATATATTGCAAATCTGTAATAATTAGAACCATGTGCAGGGAGAGAGGAAAGGAGGAGTTGTTGTTTCCCAGGGACCAGAGTTTCTATTGCGGACAAATAAAAAAGATCTGGAAGAGGACAGTGATGATGGCAGCACAATACTGTGAATGTACTTAATGGCACTGAAACAGACACCTAAATATGGTGAGAGTGATCAAAAAACTTAAAAATCATGTAACAAGGGTGTGAGGAGCACACATGCGTCAACGAGAAGGAACAGACAGATCTAAAGCTGATCTCAGTGTACAGAAGAATTCAGATGACAAAAAGAGGCTAGATCCACAGAGGTGGTAGGGGGTAAAATTAGCTAACTCCTCCGAAAGATTCAATTTAGATACATTGCACAAATATCAAAATAAACTCCAGTATGATGCCCATAACATGTAAATAAAGAGTATAAAATATCTAGAAAAACATTTTATGTGAACATTTGATCTGTGGATAGGGAAGAACATGCCAAGCATAAAAGCAACAAAAGAAAGAAATGATAAAGAAATGTCTATTAAGAAAGGATGATTAAAAAAATCAAGAAATTTTCATATTAAAAAATCTTACTATTAAAAGAATTAAAAGGCAAGTCAGAACTATAATGAATTTGACAAGAATACAAAAAAGGTTAGTATTATTCCATGAAGAACACATAGAAATGAATAAAAAGGTCACTAAGATCAAATAAAAAAATAGACAAAAGCTTTGAAGAAACAGTACCGTAAGGGACAAATGCAAATGTCCAATAAATATATGAAAAATTTTTCAGCATCACACATAATCACAGAACTGTAAAATTGAACAATGAGATATGATTGCCATCTATTAATTTAGGAATTCTGCAATGGTCATAAGCAGTCTGTACTACATGTACACACCTTGGTACCACAGGCACGAGGTCAGCTGAGTACCACTTCTCCAGAGAGCTCCCTGATGACTTGTAGCAATAGCCTTAAAAATATTCCTTTCCCGGGAACCCTCCTACACTGTTGGTGGGAATGCAAGCTGGAGCAACCACTCTGAAAAACAGTATGGAGGTTCCTCAAAAAGTTGAAAATAGAGCTACCCTATGACCCAGCAATCACACTACTGGGTATTTACCCTAAAGATACAAATGTAGTGGGGCGCCTGAGTGGCTCAGTGGGTTGGGCCTCTGCCTTCGGCTCAGGTCATGATCTCAGAGTCTTGGGATCAAGCCCTGCATCGGGCTCTCTGCTGAGCAGGGAGCCTGCTTCCCCCCTCTCTCTCTGCCTGCCTCTCTGCCTACTTGTGATCTCTCTGTGTCAAATAAATAAATAAAATCTAAAAAAAAAAAAAAAAGATACAAACGTAGTGATCCAAAGGGGCATGTGCACCCGAATGTTTATAGCAACAATGTCCACAAAAGCCAAACTGTGGAAGAAGCGTAGATGTCCATCAACAGATGAATGGATAAAGAAGATGTGATATATACACACAATGGAATACTATGCAGCCATCAAGAGAAATGAAATCTTGTCATTCGCAACTACGTGGATGGAACTAGAGGATATTATGTTTAGCAAAATAAGTCAATCGGAGAAAAACAATATCATATGATCTCCCTGCTATGAAAAAATTGAGAAGCAACAAGGGGAGTTTGGGAGGCAGGAAAAGAATAAATGAAACAAGATGGGATCAGGAGGAAGAAAAACCATAACAGACTCTTACTGTCACAAAACATACTGAGGGTGACTGGGGGAGGGGGGGTCGGGAGAGGGTGGTGGGGTTATGGACATTGGGGAGGGTATGTGATATGGTGAATGCTGTGAAGTGTGTAAACCTGGCAATTCACAGACCTGCACCCTGGGGCTAATAATACATTATATGTTAATTTAAAAAAATATAATCCTTTCCCTCCATCCACTAATTGCATTGTTGGGATCACACCTAAAGAAGTATTCTGAAATATAGCCAAGATTTTTGCATATCATCATAGTCTCTCTCTTTTTTCCTACTTAAAAATTAAGGACGTGTTGCTAATCCTTTTGTTTGTAATACTTTTCCCCATTATTCCTCTAGATCATTTCTTCTTTCCCTTTGGGTCTCCTTGGCCCCTGACCACACCGCTATTCCTGCTATACACGACGTCGGCATCCCAAACCTCCTTTATGCCATTCGTCATGCTCATCTTGTTCGTCTTCCCCTCTTTGGATGTCTAGATGATTAGCTCCATGAAGGTCTTCTTCTCTGTCATATAACCATCACCTAAAGAGAACCCGAAATACAAATACTTTCTGAATGAAAGCATCAATGAATGATCGATGGCTGAGAAAGAGGACTGTGATCAGTTTTTCCTTTTTTCTTGATGTTTCCACAATTGTCTCCCATGACTTTTCAATTCAGACTAACTACAATCAAAGCTATTTAAAATGGCATCTTCATTCAGTTCACCTAGTACCCTCAACAGAAGTAAATCGTGAAAACCGATATACGATTTAAAACTAATAAAACCACCTGCTTCCTACTTGTTCTTAATTTTTCAGCAGGGGGAAAATTGAAAACAAACTGAACCACTGTGCAGCATGGGAGGTGGCTCCCTGTGAGTTAAGCTGTTCAAGTTGTGTCCTCCCCGTGACCTCTGCTCCATCCCCACGGCCCACACATCCTTAGAAATGGCGAACATCAGAACCTTTGTGCCACCTCTGCCAGGCAGAACTGCTGCTCTGAGAGTTTCCCAGCTGTGCCTCGTAGATCGTGAGATCTAAGGAATTATTTATGACTACTGCAGAGGTACACACTTACTTTGACAAGTTAAAACACACCATGTAAATAAGCAATGTGGATAAAAAATATGTTTATACTCTGTCTCTGAAGTCTGATTCAAAAGAGTAAACCCCATCTTTCTTCTTGGAACAGGAGCATGAGGCTTTATGATTTTACTGCCTGAACCAATCCCGATGTAAAAAAAAAAAAAAAATTGTGAATGCGCTGGTCTAATTAGAGGCTCTGAAAATGTCTTTAACAACCCTCTCTGAGCATTAATACTTCTTTTTTAAAAAAGGGGGCTTTTTTGAAAGTGGCAAGAAAAATGGTGGCATGCCCCTTCCTCCACCTTCTTCCTGCTTATTCCTCCTAAACGCAGTTGGAACTTGGTGAATGTCCCCAGATTTCAACCATTCCTAAAGTACCTTTTAGTGCCCTGCAATGCTGGTTATTGAAAACCCATGCATGATGGCTAAAACAAGGCTCCATTAGTTTTAACACGTTACATATTAATGTTATATTTCAGAAGATTGTGCTAAGCAGAATTAGTCATAACCATACAATTTCACTCATATGTGGAATTTAAGAAACAAAGTAAATGATCACAGGGGAGAAAAGAGAGAGGCAAATCAAGATACAGACTCTTAACATAGAGAACAAACTGATGGTTACCAGAGGGAACATGGGTGGGGGATGGGTGAAATAGATGATGGGGATGAAGGGGGGCACTTGTGATGAGCAAGTGTTGTATCGAAGTGTTGAATCGCTGAATTGTGCACCTGAAACTAACTAACTGGAATTACATTAACTAACTGGATTTAAATAAAAACTAAAAAAAAAAAAAAAAAAGTGCTAGCATCAATAAAAGTAACTTTGACACAGTCTACTCTGCTAGTTTTTTTTTTTTCCTTTTTAAATAGAACTGCTCTATTCCAATATGTGTAATATGTGGAATACTGGATGTTAATTGAGGGTCCATCTTGCCTGAGAGAGGTTATTAACAATGTTTTAAAAAGAAAAAGAGAGAAGCAATGTGTATTTACAGAACCGTCCCTATTCCAAGAATACTGTGAAGAGTCAAAAAGGGAATATTTTCAAGTTCCCTTACTACTATCTTTTGAATGTTTAAATTGATCTGGTCCATAAAGTCTCTGAAGCCCACAGCAGCCGGGTGTGTCCTGGGACACAGAGCACACATAGCACATGCACCCCATGGTAAGAAGGCACGGGGGATGGGGGGTTCACAACACTTTTTTTATATCAATACTTGATAAACAGAATTAAGCACAGCCTCCCCACCGAATCGAGTGCAGCAAATTAAAGGTAATTTTGAAAAGAAAAATGATGAAGAAACAATCTAACCCCTAGCTAAAGTTTTATTTGTTTGGATGCTGGGTATCTGCAATGAAAGGAGTGTCTTTTAAGACTCGTTCAAGGTGATGCTGACAGTCTACAACCGCAGAGCTGATTTGTTAGTTCACTTTTAAGTTCTTTAAGGAAGTTTTAATTTGTAATGCTTAATGCTTATTTTCTTAGTTCAAGATCAGGGAGATCGAAGTCAATCCAGTGTTTCCAAGGGATGGTAAAACAAATTATTTTAAAAATAGAATAAAAAATAAAACCCACTCTCACGGAGTAAAGTTCTCACTGAGTAAAGTTCTCAGACTTCTTTTTCTCCTCAAAACTAAGCAATAGCAGCCACAAATTTAAAAGTACATCAGGGAGAACAGCAGCCCCTGGTGGGGGAATCACAACCACACTCACACCCCAGGATCAAGAGATGGAGAAAGCGGGCGCTGGAATCCATATTTAATGGCGCTCCCCTTGTACAATCCTATGGAGTGGATGGACTTGACACTGTCTCAAGGATGTGTCCCTAGACCGTCCTGATCACCAGATTTGCCAATGCAACTTCTACATATACTTCCCCATCAATGCTAATCTTGAGGAGGGCTCTGATGTTATGAGGCAGAATGGGGAGTAGCTGAGGAACAGTGAGAAAAAGGCTGAGGGGCTGGCTTTTCTCACTGATGAGATATGTAAGCAGGTGCTTGCGGGAGCAGCCTGTGCTCACCACTCATAGTCTGTGACTGGTTTCTCAAAGCAGTGATGGTAACGTACTTATTCATCGTAAAATTCTGTAAATTTTAGAAGTTCTTTTCATAATGATAAACCACAGGTTCAAAGATATAATGTGGCTTAATTATACTTTAGGGCTATAGTATTTTTACTTCATTAGAATATTAAAGGAAATTTGTTTTTTTACAGCTCTTAAATACAAACACATGTCTTATGTGTTCAAATAACACTAATTTTCTTTTTTAGACTTTGCATTAAAAGAGAATTAAAACAATATGTCAAGTAGAAGAAAGAAGAATAGAGATGAGTATGTTTACAGAACTGAAAAGACAAGTAAATGTGTGGTCTGTCCACAATGAAAATACATTATGTTAAATTATATTTGTTTAGATTATATGTATATACTTTAAAAATATATGATACTACATTTTAAAATCCACAAATGAAAGCTTATACTCTTTTTCTTTGTCATAAACTATATTTAGTTGTAGCTGACTCCCTCTACTGGCTAAAAATGATACTTTTTGTGAAAATATTTTTGTCAAGATTTTGACACATGAAATAAACATGGTTTGTAGAATCTGACAACTAATAACATTACCATGAGACATGATTTTTAGGACCAGAGGGAAATTAATATAAAAGAAAAGATAACATACCATCGTGAATTAGAACAGAATGAAAAATAAGAAAAATGTTCCCACAGTATTCACTAAAAAGAAAGGGAAATATTAAAAAAAAAGAAGAAGAAAGAAAGAAAAGAAAAGCAGCATTTGAAACCAATTTTAGAGCTTATCCAAATATTTGATAATCATATTGAAGGACAAATAACTTTTTTAAATGAACAAAAAAGAAAACATCTCAGGATCTGATCAGATCTTTTACTTTTTTTTTTAATTAATTACTTGAAAGATTTTTCAAGTATATTTACAAAATTGTCGGTACTCAGGATCAGGTACTACTGGTGAACTGACTCAAGACTCAAAATGATCTTAATGGGGTGGCTCCGTGAATTGACTTCCTTATCTACAGTCCCTGCACCAAACACACTGAAAATGGAAAGTTGCTGAATTTGCTCTTTTGATGGCAAAATCAGACCTGAGTTAATAAGAGGTTATAAAAATCTTTATTAGCCCTACTTCCTATGAATACCCACACTTTTCACTGCAGAAGTATTAGCATGCTTGGTAACCGGGAGCTGTTCCAGGATAATCCTGGGCGGTGGGCATATTCTGTAACCTATAGGTCATACAAGAACCACCGCATTATCTTCCGAAGGCTGAGCGTCCAAAAACACAGCAGCTCTATGGATTTGTGATAAGAGACTGTGAATAGATAGCAAAACTGAACCAAAAGGGGTAAATGCCCATAGGCCCATAGAACCAAAAATTCAACAGCACACAGGCAGGAGAGACACTTAATTAAACAGCATATTTAGTAAAAGGAGATGGGTTAGCTTATAGTGAGTGTATTTTTTGAACACCTACGATTTGCCCAGCCCTTTGTTAGTCATTTTATATAAATTATCTCTAATTTTACAACATGTGTATAAAGTAAAAATATTACTCTCGTTTGACATAAGAAAATTGAGGCGAAGTGAGGCCAAATGATGTCACCCAGACCACAGCAATTACAGGGCCGACCCAGGAACTGACTCCTGTTCTTCCTGACTTCTAAGGCAGCAGCCTTAGGACAGCGCTGCCCTCCAGAACTGGACAGGGAAAGGACTTGAATCTAAATCATGTTGACAATATTGGAAGGAACTGGGAAAGTGCTGCCAGGAAACAGTATTTGTTGGGATTGGAGTGGGTGTGGAAGTTAAAGACACAACAGCTATCCTCAAACATGAGACTTTTATGTGGAAAAAAAATGAACCTTTCTTTCCCCTTAATGCAAGCTATAGGGATTCAGATTTTGGCTCAAGATAAGGAGAGATTTTGTAATCTTCAGAGACTGTAAATTTCAGAGCTTCACAGGGGTAGGGATATTGCTCTGTGTTGTTTACTAATGCACTGAAGTGACTAGAACACAGCCTGTTAAATAGTTGTTATTCAAAAATATCTGTAGAATGAATGGATGAACTGACAGAAACAAGGAGTTGTGAGTCTGTTAGCAGCAGTGATGGCCTTCCAAGGGTAGCTATAGTGCCACTAGTTACTTGCCTAACCTTCCAGTCTTTATTTTGACCACCACCACCAGGGGGGGCTCTTTACACCAAAGTTTCTTTTTTTCTCGGTCTCTAGGCCATGGCTAGCTCAGAACAGATGTTCAAGAAATACTGGTAGGAAGGGGAAGGGAGGGAAATCCAAAGGGGGAGAAATCAGAGAGTGAGATGAACCATGAGAGACTACGGACCCCAAGAAACAATCTGTAGGTTTCAGAAGGGAGTAGGGTGGGTTAGAGGGTAACAGGGTGATGGGTATTGAGGGCACGTGCTATGATGAGCACTGGGCGTTATACTTAACTAATGAATTATTGAACACTGAATCAAGGACTAATTATGTACTATACAATGGCTAACTGAACATAATAAAAAAAAACTTAAAAAACTTAGTAATCATGATCAATAATATTTTAATGCACTATTTTCAAAATAATCAAAATTTATGCAGAAAATCAGGCAAATGATAAACAAAATTTTAAATTAAAAAGAAAAAAAGAAATGCCAGTTGAGTTGACACATATAAATGAATGATAGGTCATGGTTATCCAGACTTGCTATATAACACATTGCATTTCAATAATAAAATCTTGCCTTAGAACATGCATGTAATACCATTTCTTTACATACAACAGAAGGGCTAATGCCTGACACCACAAGATAAGTAGAGCTGGTGTCAACTCTAAGCCCTAAGATTTTACCTCTTGGTCTAGAAATATAAACTCGGATAATCCAAGGCTCAGAAATGACAGCATCACCGTCTAAAGATGATGCTGGTAATGTTACACAGAGTACTAATTCTAAACAGAATCAGACATGGCTCTTTCAGAATGAGAGGAAAATCCAATAAACCCTATACAAATATTATTCTTCTGAGTAGATAATGGCTACAATGCAAATCGTGCATGTACATAACTTTCTAGGTTTTTGTTTTTGGTTTTTTTGTTTTTTGTATAAGATGTTAAATTTAGAATAGTTTTAGATTTATTAAAAAATATGAAGACAGTACCTCAAGTTCCAATATACTCCAAACCCGCTTTCCCCTTTTAACAACATCTCACATTCACGTGGTATGTTTGTCACAATTAGTGAATAAATACTGACACATTATTCTTAACTAAAGTGTGCATTTTATTCTGTTTTCTGTGGTTTCTACCCACTGTCCTTTAACTGTTCAGGACCTAAACCAAGATAACACTGCATTTAGTTTTCATGACTCCCCAGCCTGTTCCTGGCTGTGATATTTTGACTTTCCTTGGTTTTGATAAACTTGACAGTTTCGCAGAGTACTGGACAGGTATTTAATAGAATGTCCCCTGATTGGAATTAACCTGATGTTTTTCTCATAATTAGATTGGGGGGGATGTATTACTGGGAGGAAGATCAAAGCACAGCGTATCAGCATATCGTGTGAAGGACGGACATCCGATGTCCTAGCAACATGACTGGTCCCTGCAGAGCGTCACCTTCCTGAGGAGTCATTTGTCAGGTTTCTCTCCCATGAACTTATCCTTTTCCCTCCTTCCCACACTGTGGTCTTTGGAAGGCAGTCACTCTATGTCTTAGGAGAGAAAAGAAACAGTAGATCAACAAAATGCTCTCTATTCTTTGGGGGATGATAAGCCAGCTGTGGGAACTCTTGGGATAATAAAGAGTCTCTTAAAGAAATAAGTGGAGCTTCATTGTTGAAGACTTCTCCAGCAGAGCAGTACTCCGATTTTCCTTTTAATGCTAAGCATGTAGGTCGGCAATTATGCTTTCCTCATCTTTTGTGAGTCTATCTTATTCTTGAAGGAGGTTCATATTTGTTTGTTAAAACATATGACCACGGTACATGGGTGTGGTATTTCCAAACCCAATCAATTGGTTTCCAAACCTTTATATGAGCTTCCTCACATCTATAAACAAGATGCAGAGAAACCAAGGCACTAAACTTGAAAATTTACTGTTGCTATAACCCCTGAGTTAATGATCCCAAACACAGAGAAGAAATTCAACCCCGTCCCTCTGTCATATACTTTGCGAGGCCTTACGATTAAAGAGAATCTTAACATAAATAATGCACGATCAATAACATAGTACACCAAATTGCATTTAAAATATTCATGCAATTCTTTTAAAAAATAAAACCACAAATTGCAATTCAGATCAAGACTTCTGAAGGGGAAGGGAACAATGTATAAATAAGTCTGAATATCTCTGAAATGAATCTATAGAAGAATCTTCCATAGGTTTCTACCTTTCTGGATCAATGCAGCATGTTTTATGACAGTCGCACAGAGCACAAGAGTTTCTGAAAATACTAGATAATAAGGTGTGTTTAGCTCAGATATGGTACATTTGTCTTCAAGTAATCTGTTGTGACTTTATAGAGGATATCTTTTCCTTCATTCTTCAAATACAGTGATATAATTCAGTAGACCAATATAGAAATAACTTTGGGTATTGATTTAAGGCTCAGATGGATAACGTGCTTTGGGGTGTGTTTGCTCTGATTCCTGCCTTACGGAAAAGCATTTTCAAAATGTTTGGTTAAAAATGTTTTTAATAGGAAAATAATGAGAACACAGGATTTTAATCAAGGGTACTCTTAAAAGCTTCCATTTAGAAACAAAAAGTAAACCGTCTAAAAATGGATTTAAGGAGGTGGAAAGGATGGGGTGGCTGGATGACGGACATCAAGGAGGGTATGTGCTATGGTGAGTGCTGTGAATTGTGTAAGACATGATTCACAGACATGTACCCCTGAAACAAACAATACATTATATGTTAACAAAAAAAATTTATTATAAATGGATTTAAAACTGATGCAGCTCAGTTGTCACTAAATGTATGTGCCTGGAACATATTATTTTGTAAATGTTTAAACAAAACACCTAGAGAATGCTATGAATTTATAAGCATACTTAAATCATCAAGAAAGTTTTCTGAGAATGGTAAATTTTATCTCACTGTGTATCAACAAAAGGTCTTGGCATTAAGAAAATTAAATTTTGTCTAAGTCTTGAAATATATTGATAAAACCAAATTTGCTCTACCCTTAGATATTAAAAAGGCTAAGTATGATAGATATAATACATATTTATATTCACATATTTCTATTCACTTATATGTATATTGAGATCTTCCTTAGTAGAATAATTGAGTCCACACTGATCCAAACCTTGGTAAATTTATATATCTTATAAACTGAACAACTGTAAATCCAAGGGCATGAATACACAAATAATGGGATAACTAAAAAATTTACCTACCAAAAATAACCTTTTGGAACTCAGAATTGGCCTGTTTAGGTCTGCCATAATGAGTTCTATGTGCAAACGCATGACTAATAGCATAACTAGTTTACAGACTGATTTTGAGAACACCCAAACAGTTATTCGTCAAGTTATGCAAATACTGAGTCATAACTCCTCAATGGGTAAATCAAGCCTGTCCCAGTAGTTGGCATGAACAAAAAGAATCCCAAGTGGTTTAGGGCTTATATCATCTTTAAAAATAAATATTCATGTAAAACTGCCATATCATTAAAAAACAGTTGAATTCAGTTATCTCACAATTGTGTGTTACTTTTTATGTTAGTGACAAGTGTTTTTTTTTTAAGAAGTTTTTTTGGGGGTGGGCACATGAGTGGATGGCGGAAGGGCAGAAAGAGAGGGAAAGAGAGAATCTCAAGCAGGTTCTACGCTCAGCATGGAGCCCTACGCAGGACTCGATCTCACAACCCTGAGATCATGACCTGAGCCAAGATCAAGAGTCTGATGATTAAATGAATGAGCCACTCACTGCCCTACTCACAATTTTTTTTTTAAAGAGCAGATGCATTTAAGCCTTGAAATTTAATACAATTAAATTTAATAAATTAAACTACCTTGGGATATCTTCCAATTTTGAACTTGAATTTTGAGGGAACTTAAGATGTCAGTGCATATTTTATACACACACACACACATGTATATGTATATAAATTATACTTCATGACAGGCATGAGCAAACAGCCGAGGGCAGGCAAAAGGACAGTACAGTGATTGGGAAATGCAGTGAGTAATAATAACATGTTTTTACAGACATTGAGTTCAAATTATAGTTTACCACTTGCTACTATGTGAGCTGGGGTAAATCACTTAACTGAAACACAATTCACCATCTGTAAAATATTTGTCTGATACAGTTCGTAGGATTAAGTGATATGATCATGTATGCCAAGTCTCTGACCACGTACTTGACACTCATTCTGCAGTCCTACCACTTACAACTCTGTATCGTAACTGAGTTTTGTTTGTTTGTCTTCACCTCCACGTTGAGCGCTCACTGGGCGCATGCTGCCTTTTTCATCCCTATACAGTCCTTGGACTCGATCAGCAGATTAGTAAATCCAAAAATTGGTGGCTAAAGCATGACGAGTGATCACTGCATATCCAAAGAGTTGAAAGCACTTTCATAGACCTTTTCTCTTATCTTTATGTTTAGCTTCAGAGGCAGAAAAGACAGAAAATAAAGCAGGAGCCTTTACTTTATATTTATTATACATATTTACTTATATAAATATACATTTATTATATATCCTGTTTTTCCTTCCACCGAATAATGTAACACCTGTCTATCAGAAATTTCCTTCGCTAATTATTGTCTTTATCACAATCAACCCTTTATTCATTCATTCATGCATTCGTTCATTCATTATCTATTTTTAGAGAGGGAGGGAAAAGAAGAGAGGGATGGGGTAAGAGCAGAGGGAGAGGGAGAGATGAAATCCTAAGCAGTGTGGAGTCGGACGTGGGGTCTGATCTCACAACTCCGAGATCACAACCCCAGCCAAAATCAACAGTCGGGTGCTTAACTGACTTAGCCACCCAAGTACTCCTCATAGTCAATCCTTTTACTTTCTCAAAGTGGGATGTGGCAGGAGTAAACTCATCTACTCACAGTTAAAGCCGAAAGTGGCTACGAAATTGACCAGGAATTATTTCTTATGATTCAAATGTCTAGCAAGTGGTCTCATTCCTCAAAACACATTCATTGATCAACTACCACATAGCATGTAGTGTGCTAGGTACTGAGGATATAGTGATAAGTAAAACAATCTCTACTCATGGAATTTAAAATTTAAGAATGATTGCACTAAGCCACTCTGGAAGACAGTAGGGAATTTCCTCAAAAAGTTAAAAATAGGGTGCCTGGGTGGCTCAGTGGGTTAAAGCTTCTGCCTTCGGCTCAGGTCATGATCCCAGGGTCCTGGGATCAAGCCCCGCATCACGCTCTCTGCTCAGCAGGGAGCCTGCTTCCCCCTCTCTCTCTGCCTGCTTCTCTGCCTACTTGTGATCTCTACCTGTCAAATAAATAAATAAAATATTAAAAAAAAAAGGTTAAAAATAGACCTGCCCTATGGTCCAGCAATTGCACTACTAGGTATTTACCCAAAGGATACAAACAGTGATTTTGAAGGGGCACCTGCACCCCAAAGTTTATAGCAACAATGTCCACCAATAGCCAAACTACGGAAAGAACCCAGATATCTGTCAAGAGATGAATGGTTAAAGACATTATACACACACACACACACACACACACGATGGAATATTACTCAGCCATCAAAACGAATGAAATCTTACCATTTGCAATGACGTGGGTGGAGCTAGAAGGTATTATGCTAAGTGAAGCAAGTCAATCAGAGAAAGACAATTATCATATGATTTCACTCACATATGGAATTTAAGAAACAAAACAGAAGATCATAGGGGAGGGGAAGGAAAACTAAGATGAAAACAGAGAGGGAGACCAATAATAAGAGACTCAACTCGAGGAAACAAACTTAAGGTTGGTGGAGGGGAGGTGGGGGGGGAGGATGGGGTCACTGGGTGATAGTCATTAAGGAGGGCACTTGATGTAATGAGCACTGGGTGTTGTATGCAACTGATGAATCACTGACCTCTACCTCTGAAACAAGTAATATGCTCTCTGTTAAGAAATTGAATTGAAATAAAAATTCAAGTTAAAAAAAATACTGACTGCACTAAGATGAACAGTAGTTTGCCTGAGAGTCACCTGAGAGTACTTGTCAAAAACATAGGCTCTTGGATTCCCCCTCAGAACAATGGAACTGAAATTTCTGGATGTCAGGCCTAGGAGGCAACAGGCTGACCTCCCGAACCCCCCCCCCCCCGCCCTCAGAGCACTGCCCAGGCTCTACTACTGCTCGTCCGAATTATCTTCGATTCATCATTATCCTCCCTACTCACCCTTCAAATTCCACTCCAAAGCTACATCCCATAGGAACCTCGCCTGATGACCCCTGTCGCCCATAGAGTGAATTCCTTCTTTCTTTGTTTACTGGCACCCCCTTCTATCAATGACACACTTAGACGCTGCTCTGTGACTTACTGGTTTCTGTCTGCTTCCTTATTGGTCTAGGTGCTCTGTCAACAGAAACTAGCCCCATTCCCCTCTATATTTCAGTCCCTAGCACAGAGCCTATATGGGGAGGATGGGCAGGAAAATTTTGCTAAATCATAAACAGTGCCCTGATAGATAAAATGAAGAATATCTTTAGTCAGAGATAGGTAGGTTTAAAAAATTCATTTAAATTCACCCTATTGCCAGTTCAGTGACCCAACACAGTCAAATTCCCCAAACTGTAGGACTGTTTTGACAAGACACCGAATTTTAATTTTTTTTTTTTTTTTAATTTCCTACAAGATGTCTTCAATTGTGATTTTTAAGCTCAGGACTTAGAATTCTAAACCAATGTGAAAAAAATATTTTTTTGTTTTAATCTATAAATCTACCTGTCAGTTCAGTTTGGTCTGACTGATTTAATGAAGACTTTTTTAGACCCAATTAATAAAAAAGATTTGGTGATATGAGATGTGAAATATTTGAAGTAAATGTTTTCTATTTTCTATGCACACTGTATTTACTGAAAATAAGAGTTTAACTCTTTAAAATACTATGAACATAAGAGACTAGAATAATGAAGGGAAATACAGAGGCAGAGAAGATCAGTAAAGAATATAAACTGACCTGGGGCGTCTGGGTGGCTCAGTGGGTTAAAGCCTCTGCCTTCAGCTCAGTTATGATCCCAGGGTCCTGGGATCCAGCCCCAATCTCTTTGCGCTCTCTGCTCAGCGGGGAACCTGCTTCCCCCCTCCCCCCACCGCCTGTCTCTCTGCCTACTTGCAATCTCTGTCTGCCAAATAAATAAATAAAATCTTAAAAAAAAAAAAAAGAATATGAACTGATTTAATCATTAATCTTATTGTGAAATGCATCTTTTAAGTCTTTCATTTTCTATTCTATTACCATGAAAGCTTGTATCAG
The DNA here is from genome assembly GCF_022355385.1 of Mustela nigripes. Taxonomy (NCBI): domain Eukaryota; kingdom Metazoa; phylum Chordata; class Mammalia; order Carnivora; family Mustelidae; genus Mustela; species Mustela nigripes. The sequence goes on along the minus strand of NC_081562.1, from coordinate 49,976,813 downwards.
GATCTATCTAAAATAAATATATCACCTAATCTTAATTTGTATGTAATTATACTAAATCTCCTCAAAGGAGATCAGTATAAAATGTTTACTCCTTGTATAGTTTTGAACTATCAAAAATATTTATTAACTAATCACTGCATTTGCATGCATGGTTTACAACGAATATGACTTTATTCAGTAAACCACACAAAAAAACTGTATGTTATTTGGTGAGTATTTGTGAACACGACCTCTCCAAAAGTGTTACCCCTTCTAGACACTTGGTTAATGGTGTTCCCAATCTTCCGGGTGGTCAGTCCAGATAAAAGGGAGTCAGCCTAGATTCTTCCCTCACCATTCATCCAGCCATCCATTCACACAACCATCCATCCATCCATTGGGAAAATGAAGATCCTGTAGACTGGATTCCATACTTGTCTCTTGTAACCCCCTCCTCTTGCCTGTGCCCACTTCTACTTTTCTAGTGCAGGCCTTTGATTCTGTTTGCCCTCCTTCCTTCTTTGCTATAGCCAGTGATCCTTCTAACTCCCCAGCTGAAGAGCTTTCAACTACTTTCTACCACCAAGGGCATTAACACTCTGAAATCTCAAGCAAGGGACACAGGGACTTTCATGATCTGCCTTCCAGGACAAATATGAATCTGGCCCTCAGACAATACTTGCTATACTGTGTATACTTTCTGGAACTTGTCATGTGGTCTGTCTCCTCCTGAGACAGTGCTCATGCTATCCCTGTCCCTAGAACCTTCTCCTCACTTACTGGACCCATAAACTCCCATTTTGTCTATTAGACCTGATTTTAGCCATCATTCCTCCATAGACACCTTCTGACTGTAGTTTGATTTTTGTTCAGTTGGTTGTTTTTGTGTGTGTCTCCCCTCTGGGTTAAACATCTTGTGAACAGGAGTTCTTTTGTTCATCTTCGTTGCCCTGGTGACCCGAGGAGTGCCTGGCATCAGGAAAACAGTAAGTATGTTCAATAGTGACTAGTCGAATCAATGAATAGTTGATTCATTGATTCATTCACCTACGCCAAGACTGGTCCTGCTCAGAGTCGTGCGAAAAACGATGCAAACATTAAAACATGGACTACGTGGACAGAGGAAGATATACAAATTTCTGCTGCCCCTCTCACCCACTTCTCATTGTCTCTCTCCTTCTCTCTTGTCTTCACGGATTCTGCTGTGGGAACGAAAACACTTTTGATCTAGAAGTTTAAGAAGGAGAGAAACGGCGACTATTCAGAAAAACCTCAGGGAGTTTTCCTGGAGAACTTTCCACCCAGCCCAGCTGGTCTCCAGGTGCCCCTGGACCAGGAGAAGCCTTGCTCAGCTGCCGCAAAGATTCACTTGCTCATCCTAGCCCTCTCCTTGGACATGCTTCTGAGGCTCTTTTATACCCATTCTGTGCTAAGGAGGAATGGCGGAAGCTGATGCATAAGATCAGTTTCCTTATTAAAAACTGATCACCACCTTCCCTTTTTCTCCACTCTGAAGTTCAAACACAATGAAGTGAAACTTTGAGAAGTATTTAAAAAAAAAAATCAAATAAATTTAACTTTTTATTCTCAGCTTATGCAAATTTATTTAATTTGTATTTCTTTTTCCTTTAGAGCCAACTGCCTTGTGGAAACAAGTTTTGATTAGGAGGGAAGGGATTCCAACTGTTTTGATTATTGGTTCCCTGGCCTGGCTGTTCACTGGAGGCTCCTGGGAACGCACAGATGCCCAGGCCCATCTCTGACCCAGAAGCAGGGGCTCCAGAAACCTGGGAATCTCCACAATAATAAAAGTGCCCTCGAGGACTGCAAGAATTGGCTAGGTGGAAATCCAGCATTTCAGGCTTACATCCTTTAAGAAGGTATTCCTCAAAGTGGAATCGTGCGTTAAGAATGCAGACATGTGGGCCCTGGACAGACTGAACTAAAATCTCGATGCTAACCATGCCTCCCTGACTTCTGGCCTCCGTAATCACAGGCGTTTGAAGGGAGCGATGCATTTAAGAGAGAAGCATTTAAATGTGGAAGATGAGTGACAGCCACAGAAACTCTACGGTCCCAGCTCTCATGATAGGAAACTCAGCTTGCCCTGGACGTTCTAATTCAGCTATGTCAAAAGTCTCCTCTCCTGACCCTTCTCAAACCAAATGCAGCCAAGGCAAGAAATGGGCAAAACTGCTCAGAACCTGATTACTCTTCATATAATTCTGTTTTTAATGACAGAGTCTGTTCCAGGTTCCCAAAATCTTAGTCACAAGAGATCTCTAGAGACACAACTTATTCTTAGATCAGAAACTGTCTCTCTTACCTGAGAAAGTTACAGAATGCACATATTTATAATAGACTGTTCTTACTACTAGACAATTTATGACAAAAATTTATTTTACTTGCATTTGGTAGACAGAGGGCAGCATGCACAAACCAACTGTACGATCACAAGCTGAAGCGCCAATTTTACGGAAAATGCTTTTTAAGCATCTTTGTGTAATGGTCCTTTTAAACTTCAAAATACTGCTTAGTTGTTTATAGTGGGCTGGCATTTTTGCTCACTATAAAAAAAAGCGGTGGGGGGGCAAGAAGGTGTTTATTTCTTTGGCTCAGAACATGGATACCTGTGAGGTCACCATGGCTCGGAAAGGGGATACGCACAGATGTGGTAACAAGCATTGTGCCAGAAAACCCAGTAGTTAAAGATGATTACTGATCTTGCCACGCTATGTCATTATGCAAATCCAATAAATGGATTGCCCAAGTGACTTATATTAGTGCAGTTGAAAGACAATTAAAAACATTATCTTTGGCAGATCATTTTAGGACTGACTCTCCATGGCTGCCTATGCCTTATCATGGTGATGCATTTTGAACAGTAATTGTATTGGTCTTTTTTGTAAGTATAAATAGTAATGGACTTAAATCCAATGTATCCAGCTGAGAAAATTAAGTTAGTGGACTTTAAAAGCCTCTTTCCCAATTTTGTGTTTTGGTTAACAGCTCTTCTTGGACTAAATGATAGCATATATGTAAGTCTCTTGTGTAGGACATAGCTGGTGGATGAGACCCTGTGTCCTGGGAATGTTTCTGGAGTGGGCAGTGCCAGTAGGGTCATCACAAAACAGTTCCCATGGAGATCTGTCTCTGACCTCATACTTCAGTGATCACGCTTCAATTTTCTTCAGATCCCCTGATAAGTTTCTAGATGTTTCCAGCTACGATTGACAGAATAGCTAGTCAGTCTTCCCAGGCTGCGGTGATATCTTTCATTATTGCCAAAGGATCCCCACCACTCCTGCTGACTCTGGGTTACCGTGATTTACCGACACTAGAAATAGGAGGGAGGTTCATCTAAGGTGGTTGCCAAGATGTTTTTCCAATGTGTTGAGCCTCAGAGCCCCTTCTAATTCTCTCATTTTACAGATAGAAAACAGAAAACTCTGTGGTTAATATTCAGGGTAATCAATCCTTCTAATAATTTGGAAGAATATCATAAAATAGGTGGAATTAAAGTTAAAATTTACACAAGCTATTTTTCTAAAAGAGGGACTTTCAAGCTGTATTTCTTGGAATATTAAGTATTTCCATGATTAAATAAGTTTTAGAAATAGTAGGGTCAATAAAGTAGAGCAGATTTTCTTCCTACAGAAATTCTCATGAACGTTCTTGGTGAATCTATATGAAGACTGTTCCCTAAACTCTTTTCCCCCCTCTTTTCTCATAGAACACCGTTACAATCTAGAAATCTGCAGAATAAATTTGGTAGACACGATTATGGAAACATAGAGTGACTGCATGTTTTATTGACCTCAGGAAAATTGAGAGTGAAAAGAGGTGCCATTACTATTTATGCGGGGAAGACGGGCATAAACTGCAATTGTCTTGGATAGCTGTAGGGTTGCCACATAGAGGTATAAAACAAAACATTTTGAGGGATAACAATAATAGAAAGACAGGCATAATCCTGACCCCCAACTTGACTGCTATAACATATAAAAGGATGAGTACTATTCTGTGTTTTTAGAAGGCAATAGTAATATCAACAACAATAATATGAGGGAGAAATTGCATGGGGGAAGATTTTTACACAATATAAAAAGGAAACTTCTAGCAATTTGATCTGTCCAAAAAGGGAATGGCTTCTGTTAGGAAGATGTGGTTCCTCCTTCCCTGCCAAGAAGTGTTCAGACAGAGGCAAGCTGTTGACCAGTGAGGGAGGCCAGTTGACCTAGGGGTACATGACTTCTAAGAAACAGCTCATATTTCTATGATTCTTTGATTACACTAATAGGAACTCATTTCCAAGCCCTGAGACATGACTGTAATTCAATCCAAGTAAAGTGCTTGTTTCAAGGGAGAACTCAAAGTGTCTTATAATCCAGCTTTTTCCAATTAACCATTTGCCCAGAAGCCCATGAAGAAGACACTGCTGAACAAATGAAACGTCATCAAACTTGAGTGATTTAGCTTCACACAACTTAAACCACACTGAACACTGCCACGAGCCCTGGTCTCAAAGAGGTCATTGCATTTATGTAAAAATTAATGCCCTGGAAATTCCCGGGGCAGTGCCATTAAAACTAAAGAACTAGGAGGTTGAGACTTAGATACAATTTATAGATGAACAAAATGTAGAGAGTAAGGAAACTTGCAGATCATTCTAATTTGGTTTATTCATTTCCTCATAAGAACATAGGCCTGGGGATATAAAATGTATTGCCCCAAATCACGTAATAAGTTAAAAGCAGTTAAAATGATAATCTAGGTATGAATTCTGAGTAAGACATGTACAGAAGGTTAAAGTTATTTTAACTATTCTCACACAAGAAAAGAGCACATACTAACAAATTAAGATGAATTTTCAGGCATTGTAAGGTGCTGAGTTCCCTCATTTTATCAAAATAGGTTTGAAATAAATCTCTAATCCTTCTAGTTCCCAGAATAGGAAATTCAAAATAAGGGTTATACAGAAGTAGTTAATCTTTTCAGCTCTAATTAATGTTCCTTACTAATAATTATATACATATTATATACTAATATGTATTATATGCCAATATAATATTATATGCCAATATATTATATACTAATATATAATCTATTTATATGTTATAATAAGCATATTATTTAATATATATTAGTATGTAATATTATATTAATATATGATATATTAATATATGCTATATATTAATATATGCTATATATTAATATATATTTAATCTACATATTTATATATAATAATATAGGCTCAAACTGTCCCATTTTAGAAAAGGTAAATGGTACAGCCAAAGTCAAATAGCTAAAGTGGGAAGAACTAGAATTCCAACTCCAGTCCTATCACTGGAAAACAAGTTCAGTAGTATTTCCATTATGCTTGCCTGCCCGCTATAATAGTTTTGGTTTTGCCAAGGCTAATTTTTTTTTCATTGTATTACAGCATCGTAATCAAAAACTCTCTACAAAACAGAAACCCTACCTTTAGAGGACCCATTCGTCCTCAGGCCTTCACTCACCCCAAATCAGGCCACTGGAGCCAGAGCCTTGGGCAGCTTTCAGTAAGTATCTTTTGGAAAACAAATGAACAAATGAAAGAACATAAAGGGTTGGATTCCCGTACATGGGGATCCTCCACCAAAGACGTGTTTCCCATTTTCATCCTGGCTTGAGACTGCAAACAAGGCATCCCGCACACACACCTGGCTTCACCATGAAGCTTCCTAAGGTTTGCTAAGACCACACGACTGCAAGGTGTCTATGTGCAAAACAGTCTGAGAGTCTTTTTAGGGGAGGTGGTGACCTCCCCTAAAAAGGGGAGGGGTAGGAGAAACAGAAAATTAGAAATGATCTGAGGTAGCCTCAACACAAGAATCCAAGCACAATTACCAAACAGGGGGTAGGAGGGTCATTTTTCAAAACACACATGTGAGAATAAAACACAGTGGTTCGATGAAATGAGCATTTTTTTTAACTGGGTCAATGAGTTATAGATTAAGCCAGGAAAGGGCAGGAAAAAAAAGACGGGTTAGTTAGGAGATAGAAACAAAGTAATGGCCCATTATAGAAATGATGGGGGTAGGAATATCATCAAGCTCTCAGGCTGTAACAGCTTGATATTCCTCTGGCCTGAAACCAGAGGCTGGGTGTTGAATTAGTACACAGGGATTTTTAGTTAGGAGACTCTGGGAATTCACACTTGAGTAGTGAGAGAGGATGGGCTGAGGTAGCTCTGTAAGGGTGTTTTCAAAGAGCTTCCTCTGGTTCTTCTGCAGTGAGAAGTTTCTGACAGATCTGAGCGGAGTGCTGGCAGTCATTTCTGGACACCTATCAGCACTCTTAGCAAACTGCCTCTATACTTCTCACATGAAAAACGAGCAGATGGGGTGCCCCTGTTAACCTCAAAGAACAGAATGCTAGCAGGACCCTTTCTGAGGCTGGGCAGAAAGCTCAGAGGTGACGAGCTGCCCCAAGCCTGTGTGTTTTCGGTAACTGAGGTAGAGGAAATTCATAGCTCCTGATCTCTTAATTATCCAACATCACACTTGCCATGTAAGCACATGGCATCTTAGTGCAAAGTTAGCCAGTCTTTGGCTCTGTTTACCTTGAAAATGGATCTCTTGATTCACCCAGGGAGCTTTGGTCATCGGGAGTCTAAAATGGACTCCAGAGACAATGCCAACAACAGGTAGCCTCATTGTGATTGGTGGCTAAGTGGTGTTCTGTATCCTAAAACCTTTCCTTTAGGAGTTATTTCTTGTACTGTATGGATAAATAAAGCTACTGCTACCTGAGATTCTCACCTCACTAGAAGCCTCCAAAGAAAACTCTGGGGAGTTAAGAGAACCTTTGCCTGCAGAAGCGGAAGGGAATGTTGTCAAAGCAGAGTCTGTCTGAGAGCTGATCCTGTGTCAGAAATGCTGTGTAGAAATGCTCATCCATGGCCAACAGAAATATGAAAAACTTCTCAACACTCCTTGGTATCAGGGAAATACAAATCAAGACCACAATGAGATACCACCTTGCACCAGTCAGAGTGGCTAAAATTGATAAGACAGGAAAAGACAGGTGTTGGCGAGGATGTGGAGAAAGAGGAACCCTCCTACACTGTTGGTGGGAATGCAAGCTGGTACAGCCACTTTGGAAAACAGCATGGAGATTCCTCAAAAAGTTGAAAGTAGAGATACCCTATAACCCAGGAATCACACTACTGGTTATTTACCCAAAGGGTACAAACATAGTGATTTGAAGGGGCACCTGTACCCCAATGTTTATAGCAGCAATGTCCACAATAGCCAAATTATGGAAAGAGCCCAGATGTCTATTGATAGATGAATGGATCAAGAAGATGTGGTATATATACACAATGGAATATTACTCAACCATCAAAATATGAAATCTCACCATTTGCATGTGGATAGAACTAGAGGGTATTAATGCTAAGTGAAATAAGTCAATCAGAGAAAGACTATCCTATGATCTCACTCATATGTGGAATTTAAGAAACAAAACAGAGGATGATAGGGGAATGGAGAGAAAAATAAAACAAGAGGAAATCAGAGAGGGAGA
>NC_081562.1:49920275-49968865 GCF_022355385.1 Mustela nigripes | reverse complement strand
TGTGTGTGTGTGTGTGTGTGCAAAAATTTGTAGAATCATAGACTATAAGAGCTGGAAAAGATATAAGACACCATCTATTCAAGCTTTGACTACAATCCCACACTAAAAATACATTTTATATTGCAATTCAGTACACACATTCATATTTGTTATACACACACACCAGAAACAAGAGTTTCATGTAACAACACTTATCCTTACTATAAGAAGCACTCTAATAATTTCTATTTTCCTTTTATTATAATTCAAAAGTGCCACTGATAATACCAAATACTGGCAAGGATGTGGAGCAGCAGGAAATGCAAAACGGTACAGCCACTTTGGAAGACAGTTTGGCGGTTTCTCACAAAACTAAACTTATCACACGATCCAGTAATTTAACTAAACCCAGCACTCCTTGGTATTTACCCAAAGGAGTAAAAACTTACGTCCACACAAAAATCTGCACTCCAATGTTCACAGCAGCTTTATTCATAGAGCCAAAACTTGGAATTAACTAAGATATCATTCAGTAGGTGAACAGATAATAAACCACAGTATATTCAGACAGTGGGATATTATTTAGCATTTTATTTCATAAAATGAAAAAAAGGTATTCAGCCAGGAAGAAACATGGATGGACCTTAAGTGCATATTACTAAGTGAAAGAAGCCAGTGTGAAAAGGCTACATGGTATATGATTCCAACTATAACATTCTGGAAAAGGCAGAACTATGGAGACGGTAAAAAGGGGTTGGGTGGGAAAGGGATGAAAAAGCAGAGCACAGAGGATTTTTGGGGTAGGAAAAGTATTCTGTATGACACTCTACTGATGGATTCATGCCATTGTACATTTGTCCATAGAATGTAACCACCAAACGAAGAAAATGGACTTTGGATGAATATGATGTGTCAATGAAAGTTCATCAATTGTAACAAACGCCTCACTCTGGCATGGGGTGTTGATAGTAGGCGAGGCCATGCATGTGTGGGGAAGGAACTCTATGAGATATCTTTGCATCTTCCTCTTAATTTTACTGGGAACCTAAAACTGCTCTAAAAAAATAAAGCCTCAATTCCAAACACCTCAAACCCAACAGGAGATCGAAGAGAAGAAGAGCAGCAATTCTAGAAACAGAAAATCAAACACTTTCTGAAAGGCAGACATGCGGAGAAGTGAATCCCAAGCTGGGAAGACAGACCGCGGGGGAAGGGGCCAGCTCCCAGTAAGTGATGGAGCAAAGGAGCACAAAATTTGAACTTTTAAAAATCTGCTCCACTGAGGGACATCACCCCAGAGGCTAAGCGGGGGTGGTGCTCTTGTGGGGGCAGTGTGGTCTCAGGTCCCATGGGATCACAGAAGGATTGGGGGTATCTGAATGTAGCAGAGTTTGCAGGTATTTGAGCGGGGAAGCTGGCTACAGAGTTGGAGCTGAGGAGTGAGCTCTCGGCTCGGGGTTACCTTAAACTGTGATCCGAGGCAGGGACAGTCAGACCACTGCTCTTTGAGCAGGGACCTCACAAGCGGCAGATCCAGGGAGACTCACTTTTCTCCTCCAGAGGACATGTTGCAGGAATCTGCTGGGTTTGGAGACTCCAAAACAGGGTTGTGTGCCAGAGACAGAAACACTCGATCACAGGCCAGATGAGCCCAAGTGCAGCCAGAGACCAGGGAGATGGGAGGGATTGAGAGCTTTTCTCCGAGGCTACACTGAGGAGTGGGAACCCGAGCTCTTGGCTCCCTAGGCTGGAGATTGGGAGGTTGCCATTTTCATCCCTGCCCTCCAGAGCTCTACAGAAAGTGCTCAGGGAACAAGAGCTCCTGAGAGCCAGAGCAAACCAGAGCAGATTACTTAGCCTGGCCCCTGGCAAGGATGGCACAATTCTGCCTGGGGCAAAGACATGTGAGAATCACTCCAACAGGCCCCTCCCCCAGCAGATCAGCAAGAACATCCAGCCAAGACCAAGTTCACTGATCAAGAACAGCAGAATTCCAGAGAAGGGGAAAGCAAAGCATGGAATTCATGGCTTTCTCCCCATGATTCTTTAATCTTGCAAAGTTAATTAAATTTTTTAAATTTTATTTTTTTCTTATTCTAAATTTTTCTTAACTTTTCCTCTTTCTGCTTTTAATGTTTTTTAACTAGTTTATCTTAACAATACCTGTCTCTAAAAAAATCTTTTTAAACCTTCATTATTATAGTCATATTTTATCCTTCATTGTATCTAACACTATTTTCTGTATACATATAGGGTTGTTTCTTAAAAAATTTTGGGATACAACTTCTTCTAATGAATCAAAATAAACCCTAAATCTAGCACAGGGCTTTGTTCTAGTCTCCAGCCTGAACAAATTCTCTCCACTTTCTTTTTCCGACCAACTTATTAATTCCTTTTTTATAATTTTTTAAAAATTTTCATCTTCACAGTCATATTCTATCCCTTCATGTCTTTACCCTTATTTTTGTATAAATACAAGTTTTTCTTTCTTTAAAATTTTGGAAGGTAATTTCTTCTAAGAGACCAAAATATACCCAAAATCAAATGGGTGGCTCTGTTCTACTCATCAGTCTAATATATATATATACACTATTTAAATTAAAAAAAATTTTTTCTAACTTCTTTTTACCCCCTTTCTTCTCCCTCTAATTTGGGGTCTGTTCTGATTTGGTTAGTGTACATTTTTCTGGGGTCTTTGCCACTCTTTTTGTATTTTATTCTCTTATTCATATATATATTTTTAAAGACTTTATTTACTTATTTGACAGAGAACACAAGTAGGCAGAGAGGCAGGCAGAGAGAGAGAGAGAGAGAGAAGCAGGCTCTGCACTGAGCAGAGAGCCCGATGCGGGGCTCGATCCCAGGACCCTGGGATCATGACCTGGGCTGAAGGCAGAGGCTTTAACCCGCTGAGCCACCCAGGCGCCCCTCTTATTCATACATTTTTAACTGGGTAAAATGACAAGGCAGAAAAACTCACCACAAAAAAAATAAATAAATAAAAAAGAAAAACTCACAAAACAAGAGGCAGCACTGAAGGCTAGGAACCTAATCAATATGGACATTGGTGATATGTCAGATTTAGAGTTCAGAATGACAATTCTCAAGGTGCTAGCTGGACTCAAAAAAGGCAGGGAAGATATTAGAGAAACACTATCAGGAGAAATAAAAGCCCTTTCTGAAGACGTAAAAGAACTAAAATCTAATCAAGCTGAAATTTAAAAAGCTATTAATGAGGTGTAATAAAAAATGGAGGCTCTTACTGCTAGGATAAATGAGGAAGAAGAGAGAATTAGTGATATAGAAGACCAAATGACAGAGAATAAAGAAGCCGAGCAAAAGAGAGACAAACAACTAACAGGACCACGAGGGGAAAATTCGAGATATAAGTGATACCATAAGACAAAACAGTATTAGAATAATTGGGATAGCAGTGGTGAAGTGCTAGCCTCAGCAATCAGTCCTAGCCTCAGTAATCAGACAACAAGAAGAAATTAAAGGCACCAAATCAGCAAAGAAGAAGTCAAGCTATCACTCTTTGCAGATGATATGATACTTTATGTGGAAAACCCAAAAAAGGCTCCACTCCATATCTGCTAGAACTTGTACAGGAATTCAGTAAAATGTCAGGATATAAATTCAATGCACACAAATCAGTTGCATTTCTATACACCAACAACAAGACAGAAGAAAGAGAAATTAAAAAGTCAATCCCATTTACAATTGTACCCCAAACTGTAAGATACCTAGCACTAAACCTAACCAAAGAGGCAAAGAATCTGTACTCAGAGAACTACAAAGTACTCATGAAAGAAATTGAGGAGGACACAAAGAAATGGAAAAACATTCCATGCTCATGGATTGGAAGAACAAATATTGTGAAAATGTCTATGCTACCTAATGCAATCTTCATCCCTATCAAAATACCATTAATTTTTTTCAATGAAATGGAACAAATAATCCTAAAATTTATATGGAACCAGAAAAGACCTCAAATAGCCAGGGGAATATTGAAAAAGAAAGGCAAAGCTGGTGTCATCACAATTCCGGACTTAGGTTCTATTACAAAGCTGTCATCATCAAGACAGTATGGTACTGGCACAAAAACAGAAACATAGATCAATGGAACTGAACTGAGAGCCCAGAAGTAGATCCTCAACTCTATGGTCAATTAATCTTTGACAAAGCAAGAAAGAATGTCCAATGGAAAAAAGATAGTCTGGACAGCCACATGCAGAAAAATGAAACTGGACCACTTCCTTACACCATAGAAAAATAGACTCCAAATGGATGAAAAACCTCAATGTGAGAAAGGAATCCATCAAAATCCTTGAGAAGAACACAGGCAGCAACCTCTTTGACCTCAGCTGCAGCAACTTCTTCCTAGAAACATTGCCAAAGTCAAGGGAAGCAAGGGCAAAAATTACCTATTGGGACTTCATCAAGATCAAAAGCTTTTGCACAGCAAAGGAAAACAGTCAACAAAACCAAAAGACAACCAACAGAATGGGAGAAGATATTTGTAAATGACAGATCAAGGGCTAGTATCCAAAATCTATAAAGAACTTATCAAACTCAACACCCAAAGAACCAATAATCCAATCAAGAAATGGGCAGAGGACGTGAAAAGACATTTTAGCAAAGAAGACATTGAGATGACCAACAGACACGTGAAAAAGTGCTCCACATCACTTGGCATCAGGGAAATACAAATCAAAACCACAATGAGATATCACCTCACACCAGTCAGAATAGCTAAAATTAAGAAGTCAGGAAACGACAGATGCTGGTGAGGATGCGGAGAAAGGGGAACACTCCTACACTGTTGGTGGGAATGCAAGCTGGTGCAGCCACTCTGGAAAACAGCATGGAGGATCCTCAAAAAGTTGAAAACAGAGCTACCCTACAACCTAGCAACTGCACTACTGGCTATTTTCCCTAAAGATACAAATGTGATCCAAAGGAGCATATGCACCCAAATGTTTATAGCAGCAATGTCCACAATAGCCAAACTATGGAAAGAACCTAGATGTCCATCAACAGATGAATGTATAAAGAAGATGTGATATATACACACAATGGAATACTATGCAGCCATCAAAAAATGAAATCTTGCTATTTGCAACAATGTGAATGGAACTAGAGGGTATTATGCTGAGCGAAATAAGTCAATCAGAGAAAGACAATTATCATATGATCTCCCTGATATGAGGAATTTGAGAGGCAAAGTGGGGGGTTTGGGGAGTAGGGAAGGAAAAAAATGAAACAAGATGGGATCGACAGGCAGACAAACCATAAGAGACTTCTAATCTCACAAGACATACTGGAGGGTTGCCAGGGAGAGGGGGATAGGGAGAGGGTGTTTGGGTTATGGACATCGGGGAGGGTATATGCTATGGTGAGTGCTGTGAAGTGTGTAAGCCTGATTCACAGACCTGTAGCCCTGGGGCTACTAATACATTATATGGTAATAAAAAGAAATAAAATCTCAAGAAAAAAATGCTGGTGAAAATCTTCTGTGGATTTATAACTTACTACTGGGTTGTGATCCAATGTCTGAAAAAACTCATCTCACTAAACCTCTTCTTTTAAGAAGAAAACTGGTTTCAGAGAAAGTATGTGATTTCCGAAGATCACACAGTGAATGGCCTTGTCAAAACTAGGATCAGATCTGGAAGTCAGAAGAGCGTGTGTGTGTGTGTGTGTGTGTGTGTGTGTTGCACATAGTAGATTATTTTTCCATGAGAAAAATAAAATTAATATATTAGCTAATTTATGATTCACAAGTTAACATCCTCCTATTGTTTCATAATTTTCTAAGGCCAGCAGGTCCGGTCAACTAAATACAGATCAAGCTATTACAGATACAAACCAGTAGGTAGGAAAGGTGTCAGCCACAGCACTGTGGAGTGTATGAGGTTATCACTCTGTGGGTTGGCAGAGGGATCTGGACTTCATGAACTTCAATTACTTTCTTTAACTGTAAAGTGGAAATGACTGCCCCATACAAATGAAAGAATGTCAGACAGGGCTCCAAAAAGCTTTAGTTCGTTTGCCAATCCCAGCACAGGCTGAGGAAGTGTCCAAGCTGGTAACTCCATGACCCTGGCTGCTTCAGTCTGGTGCCACCACCACACCCCCACCAACTCCCGGTGCCTTCCAAGCCAGCAGAGTAGGAGAGAAAGAGCCAGAGGCTGCCTTGATGACTCTTAAATGCGCTGGCCCAGAAACAAAACAGTAATATCTAAGCACAGCTCATTGTCTAGATCCAGGGACTGGCCCTACCTACAAGCAAAGGGACCCGGAAAATGTGGAGGAGCCCAAGTATATTTCACGAGCAGTAAATGTTGCTCCTTCCTCAGGGAATTAGACCAAAATGGATAGAAACCAACTAACTATAATGAGCTACATTAGTGCACATTCTTCAGCTTCAATGTGTACAACTGGAGTGTCCAACCTATCATCATGATTAGTGTTTCTGTTTTTCAAATTGTGATCTAGGGGCACGAACAATAAATTTTTAAAAGCTTACGTGCCTATTATAATTGGCCAGACCTCTAATAACCAATGAAGCAGCCTGTCAAGGAGCTATAATGTTTTATGTCCATTGAGGCCTCAAACTATATTACAATCATATATAGAAACTACACTCCGTTGAGCAGGGTATTTTTAGCACGGTTCTCAAAGCATCATTGAGCTGGAAGAATTTGAGGCAGTAAAGTTAGCCACTATCTTCATTTTGTCCATTAAGTAAAATCAGCTGGATCCTAAAAGGAAGTGATACCAGTTAACAGAAGCAAGCAAGGTTCCTCAAGAGACCTGATGTGTGTTTCAGGATATGGGCTGACAGCATTGGCATTTAAAATTGAATAATACAGTTTGGTTAACTTGCCAACCCATTTATACTGTAATACTAGAAAAGGTAAAAATCTCTTTAAAGACGATGGATATAAAGAATTCTCTAGGGGCCCCTGGGTGGCTCAGTGGGTTAAGCCTCTACCTTTGGCTCAGGTCATGATCTCAGGGTCCTGGGATGGAGCCCAGCATTGGGCTCTTTGCTCAGCGGGGAGCCTGCTTCCCTCTCTCTCTTTGCCTGCCTCTCTGCCTACTTGTGATCTCTCTCTCTCTCTGTCAAATGAATGAATAAAAATCTCCCAAAAAATTTCTAAAAAAACTAAAAAAATAAAAAGAATTCTCTAACGTACTGCTTAAACCTCCCAAAGTACAGAAACTCCTTTCACCTTTTTGGACTTTACTCATCTAGACTTTAAAGTCAGAATTAGATGATCCTGTACTTGTGTGTGTATGCACGAAAACACGTGTGTGTGTGCCAATGTGTGGATGGGGAGCACCAAGAGAAAGAATATGTTCATCATTATGGTACACTAGAATGAAGTATTGCTTCAAATATTTCATTTTCCTGAAAGGGGATTATAGATTTGCCCCCTCCGCCATGTAACTTTGCCATGCTTCTAGAAGGAACAGGTGGAGTTGTTATTCCTGCCTCACTAACTCTGGCCAATGTAATCTGGCAGAAGTGACAGAACAATAGTTCTGAGATGATGTCCTAAGAGACTCAGTCCTCTTGCTCTTCTACCACCTGCCAGGAATGATTGGTAGCTGTTGGTTGTAGAATGAGAGACACATGGGGCAGACCGGAGTCCAATCCACATTAGAGGCAAAGCTGACCCAGTCATCCCATAGACCCAGGAGAGAAAAAAAATTAATGGAGGTTGTTATAAGCACTGAGATTTGGGGCTGTCTATTATGCTGTATTAATGGGGAAAACCAAATGGATACAAATGTGGAAAACATAGAAACAGCATCTTTTTCTTAAGTAATTTATTTCCAAAATTCCTTCTATAAATTCCCATCTGGAGACACAAGGCCCTTTGAAAGAAGGTAAAAAAGAATAGAAAGAAATGTCATGGAAATTAGGGAGAGCTGTCCTATGAGGATCTATAAAATAAGATGTAGAAGCTGAACTAGATTAAATGGGTATAGATGCATGCATATAAATTCTTAGGAGCTGGGGCACCTGGGTGGTTCAGTTGGTTAAGTATCTGCCTTCAGCTCAGGGTCCTGGGATTGAGCTACACGTTGGGCTCCCTGCTCAGCAGGAAGTCTGCTTTTCCCTCTCCCTTTGCCCCTCCCCCTGCTTGTGCTCTATTTCTCTCTCTCTCTCTCTCTCTCAAATAAGTAAATAAAATATTTAAAAAATTCTTAGAGGCTGCTGATATACTCAGAGAAAGCTGGAAAAATTATAAAATAATGAGAGAAGGATTTTAGCTTACACAAGAACATAGGCAAGAAAAATCTCAATTTTTTAAACAGTGTTGTCCTTGATGATGACAAATCTTGATTTAAGTTTTCAAATTCAGAAAGGCTAATTAATACTTAACAGGTTTTACAGAAGAGACAAGGCACTTGAGAAAGAAAAACAACAGAGACACTGCCAAGACACAAGTTCCACCTTGAAGGCGAATCTGTTATAGTGAAAAAAAATGGATGAGGATAATTGAGAATTTAGTGTATTACAAATTCTATAATCTATAAAAATTCCCTTATGTTACTATTAATTTTTAGGAATACGTCTGACTAGGGGTTACAGATAATCTGAAGTAATAGTGGCTTAAACATAGTAGGATTTCCTCTCTCTTATAAAAAAACATTCCAGGGCAATCCCTACAAGGGCTGAAATGGCTCATTATTATGCCGTAGGCCCAGCATCTTCCTCTTTGCTTGCTCCACAGTTTTAGTACACGGGTTTCCCTTTTAGCTCTAAGAAGACTTCCTGATCTCCAGCCATCACATCCATATTCAGGAAGCAGAACAGAGGAAAAGATAAAAAGGAAGTTAGGTCCCTTCTTTGTAGGATGCGTCCCAGATGTACCATGTGACATTTTAGCTTTTATCATATTGCCTAGAACTTAGAGTCGCAGGCAGCTTTAAAGGGATGCATCCCGGTGAGAAAAATGGGGGTTCTATTATTAAAGAAAAAGGGAATAATGGATATAGAAGATGAGTAGCCTTTGGTACAATTTTTATTGTGTTGAGAGTGTAACATACAAGCAAAAAACAAGCAGTCCTTCCAACAGCCTGCCCTCAATCACTATGGCAAGCAAGACAAGAAATAGAGAAAAAAAACAATAGCATTTCACCTCAAGAGCTAAACAAAACACTAACAACATTAACTCACAGAATCCCAGCGTACATCAAACTGAGGTGAAATCTACAAATGTTTCTCCCTTTCTTCTTTCCTTCCTTGGTGCTGATTAAAATCCAAAATTCAGTAATCTTTAACATTATCCAAAACACCTTACCAGTCAGATCAAAAAGGGTTGGTGGGTTACATGAATTAAGGAAGCTTGTTTCAGACAAAACATGTTAATCTTCATCACTAGCATTAATGGCCTAATTTGGGGGAAAGAGGCACATTGTCTTTTTCCTTCTGGCAATTAACTTTATCCCAAAGGTTTGGCTAATATTTTTTTTTTTAAGATTTATTTATTTATTTGACAGATAGAGATCTCAAGTAGGCAGAGAGGCAGAGAGAGAGAGGAGGAAGCAGGCTCCCTGTTGAGCAGAGAGCCTGATGCGGGACTCGATCCCAGGACCCTGGGATTATGACCTGAACCGAAAGCAGAGGCTTTAACCCACTGAGCCACCCAGGCACCCCAGGTTTGGCTAATATTATGATAAAGCATGTTGACATTAATCTTTTCCTGGATATATAGTATATATTTTGAATATGCATAATTGTTTATGTATATTATATGCATGTTACTTCCAATTAAAAGTATATGGCTTATCAATGACAATACAAATAATATTTGTACATTGTATATCATACAGTGAACACAGGCGACATGCCAGGCATCCTACTATGTACCTGACATTATCATTTTGTTTAATTCCTTTTTCAAAAATAAACCTAGAAGCAGAGACTATTATATCTTCCAAATTGCAGAAGAGAGACCCAAATGGATAATCAGCTCTTGGTCACACATTACTCAGTGATGGACGTGAAACCAGGATATAAATTTAAGTCCCTGGGAGAAGACTCATGCTTACCCCCTGCTTTATTGCAGCACATATCTTAAGGAAAATGGAACATATTTTGGAGATAGTTAGCTAATCACATATTTGCCTTTATTTTTATACTACCTCTTCATCTTATCAACATCTTGAAGGTAAATGAATATTCAGAAAATTCTGTCTCTGATTCATCACAAAACCAGTCTCCAGCAGAGTGATTTATACGTAACAGCCAGTTGAGAGCTGTGGAATAACTGAATGAAATGCGAAATTATTATACTTATTAGTAGTTCTTTTTCATCCATTTTTCCAATACCTATATACCATCTTAGTGGGCTCTCTTTTTACCATAACACTTCAGAAGTCACAAACATTTACCACATCATGTTCAATTCCAGCACTCTGAATTTTTGTTATAAAATATCATCCATCACAAACAGCTAGTAGTAGTTTTAGAATACTGCAAATAATTGCATAAGTCATTTTAATGTAAATGTTTTACTATTAGAACTATGTGTGTACAGTTTACTGAAACATTCTGGAGCAGGAGCGATGATTTGAAAATGCATCATTAATTGCTTATGATTATGTATTTAATTTCCTTTACTAAATTAAGATCAATAGCAACCTCCTGATTTTTATAACACTTATAATTATCCAACCAAAAAAAAAAGGTTCCAGTTTCAAAAATATATGAGAATTACACAAAAGCAGGTTACCCAAAGAAGACACAAATTGAAACCTAAATATGCTTGTTCTAAACAGCCAGACCCAGACCCTAAATGGATGCAATAGCAGAATAAGACACCAGGACAGTCAAAACAAAGAAAAAAATTCACCTCATTTGAAGTATTTCCTGAGGAAAAGGCGCCAGAACACAGCACTGAGCTGGTATGCAGAGGAAGTGGCTTCTTATTTCAGATTTTCAAAAACAGTATACCTAACTTCCATTTCTTACTATGTCCCTTGGGTTGTGTCAAAATACAATATTTTGTACTCTTGGGAATAAAAACCACTAAGTAGGTGTGGAAAGCATAATTATTAATGATAATATTCCAATCGGTTTTATCTTCTTTGCTGGTTAAATAATAGAGATTGTGAGCCCACTGTTCTTGCTCTGGGGTCATAAAGAGCCCATGAGATCTTCTAACCACATACTATTTTTTCCCCAAGCAAAACAAAATCAAATTTAATGGTCTTAAATGCAGAAGGTAAAAACAAACAAGGAAAAAAAAAAACTACAAAAAAAAAAAAATTAAGAGAGTAACCCCAAATGTCAAGGCAGTTATGAAGAGAACCCAGAGGGTTAACCTTTAAAACTACAGATCAAAGGATTTTGCTGTTGTTGTTGTTAATAGATAACTGGCAAGAAGTAAATACATTTTTGTTGAATTTTCATACAGAAGCAAAGTTGTAAAACAAAATCCAACAGGAAAATCTAAATAAAAAAAAAAAAAGTCTAGCACTTACAAGAAGGGATGCAAGAAACACAATGCTCAAATCTTGGGGTTTATTATTAAAATACAGAGCTATCAGGGTGCCTAGATGGCTTAGTCGGTTGACTGCCTTTGGCTCAGATCATGATCTCAGGGTCCTGGGATTGAGCCCCACATCAGGCTCCCTGTTCATCGGGGAACCTGCTTCTCCCTCTGCCACTCCCCCTGCTTGTGCTCTCTCTGACAAATAAATAAATAAAATCTTAAAAAATATAAATAAAACATAGAGCTATCTCATGCATTAGAGTTATGTCAAATGCTCTTGGAAACTGGAAAAATGGGAACAACTGTGCCTGATGGGTAGGGCACTGTGCATGCAATGCATAAACAAAAATTTGGAATGTCAGAGTAGCAACACATCTTTAGGCATGCCTGAAGCTTAGGTCCAACTCTGGAATATACTGGAGTTCCTCTGGAACTCTTTGGACAGTCCCCACTGGCATCTCTGGGGACATATCATTCGATATTTTCTCTGCTGGTGGATTTCATTATTTTAAGGATAACCACTAAATTGCCAAAGAAGAAAAGAATAAATTCTACAGATGAAACCAAAACAGAATGAAATAGAATACAAACACAAAAGAGATCTTTATTATAACTGTCACTAAAAAGATTAAAAATGAGAAATATTTTTGGATTATCATTAAGCCAGTATTGTAACATACTGGACTCAGAGACTTTAATTTACTCATGTCATAAAAATTATCTTAGCCATTTGGAATTTTATGTGCCCTACCTTTAGTTTTAGGGACTGTGGGATGACAGTCCCATACTGTAGAAAATCACTTGGAGTGCTTTGGATAAAAAGTTCACTGGTTAGATAGTGTGTGATCCAACTAGACCCGTTTATGCCCATTTGCAAAGTACTTGCTTTATTTAATTCCTGGAATTCCAAATAAATATGGTGAAGACACGACTTCTCTGAAAAATTCACCTGCATTGGGTGCCTGGGTGGTTCAGCTTATTAGGCGACTGCCTTTGGCTCAGGTCATGATCCCAGGGTCCTGGGATCCAGTCCCGCCGCATTAGGCTCCCTGCTCAGCAGGGAGTCTGCTTCTCTCTCTGCCCCTCCCCCTTCCTGTTCTCTCTCTCTCTCTCTCTCTCTCTCTCTCTCTCATTCTCTCTCTCTCAAATAGATAAAATCTTCAAAAAATTCATCTACATGGATAAACTTTGTGCCAGATACTATGGTAGACAAGAAAATAATTAGATCATAATAAAGAAATAAAAACACAATGGAGAGTTCTACAACAATGTCAATGTACTTAATGACACTGAAATGTACACTTAAAATGGTTAAAATTGCAAATTTTATGTTACATTTTTCTGTATATTTTACCATGATTTAAAAAAAAAAATGTCTTGAGAGAATTATTCATGTCAGAGTACTAGTACTTCAAGTGGACTATGGTGGCTAGTAACAGAGGCAGACCCATTCATATTTGGGCATGAAATGTGTTGAGGACCCCGCTTTTAACTTTCTAAAAATGTGTACTGGATTTTAGGTTCATAAGAAACTTGCTTTAATTCAAAGGATTGAGAAATGTAATATGGATGAGAATTAGACATTCTTTTTTATCTGGGACCCAAAGGGTCATATCCAAAAGGCCCACTACCAAATAATTTAAAATGCTAAAGTAACACGAAGTGATACTTAAAAAATAGGATTTTGATGATTCAGAAAAGTCACTAAGGACTGTGTTGATACTAAATTTTATTGTGATAAAGAGTAATTTTTCTAACAGCAGAAAAATAGTCCTGGTAATTTATATGCTGAATAAATAAGTATTTTCTGCAGATAAATAACAACATAGAAAGAGGGGAATCTGCTGTTTATGTTTGGTTTTATACATTGCCACTTGTGGCAAAGACTGCTAATTACCAAACCGATACCCCTTCTCTCCTTTTTCCAGTATGGAACACTGCTTTTTTTGGGAGAGAAGGCAGTATATTCAGCTGATAAACTATATATTTTCCAAGTGACTACATTCTGGTTAATAAGATGTGGGTGGAAGTTTTTAGATGGGACTTCTGGGAGAAACTCCTTAAAAAAGAAGACTGACACCTTAAAAAAGAGAAATGTGACCTTTTCCCCTTATCCCTCATCCTCCTTGGGACTTCAGTGAGATGAATGGAGATCTGGCAGCTGTGACGTTGTCATATGTGGATGGTCGACCTTGAACATTCTCATCCAGGAGATAAAGAATCAACTAATTTTTTAAGACCACTAGCTCTGGGGCTTACTAAGTAGTAGCTGTATGCAATTTCTTTTATTATTTCTTTTTTTTATTTAAGATTTTCATGTATTTATTTGTCAGAGAGAAAAAAGAGCACAAACAGGGGAGCAGCAGAGGGAGAAGGAGAAGCAGGCTCCCCACTGAGCAGGACTCGATCCCATGACCCTGAGATAATGACCTGAGCCAAAGGCAGACGCTTAACCCCCTGAGCCACCCAGGCACCCCTACAATGTCTAACTAATCTATCAGTTAATAGGAATACAATGGATATGACATCCACTGAAAGAGGAGGGCCCTTTTCAAATTTCTTTTTTTTTTTTAACTTTTTTTTTAAATGATTTCATTTATTTATTTGAGAGAGAGAGAGCGAGCGAGCAAGCATGAGCGGAGAGAGATCAGCAGGAGAAGCAGACTCCCTGCTGAGCAAGGAGTCCGATGTGGGACTCGATCCCAGGACTCCAGGATCATGACCTGAGCCGAAGTCGCTTAACCAACTGAGCCACCCAGGCGCCCCACCCTTTTCAAATTTCAACCACAATGTCTTGTAGGATTTTTAACCTCACAGCATGATATGTATACATTTTATTCCAGGAGAAATCAAAGAAGAAAGAGTAGTTCCTTTTATGATATTTCTGAGTTGAGTATGTTGAAAGTCACGGCAGCATCCCTGCAGGGCGTCATTCTAAACACAGATGCTCATTGCCGTTCACCAGGAGAGAGCCGGTTTTCCACGTAAGCTGCAATGAGGTGAGGCACAAAGGAAGCGTGTGGCCCACACAGCAAAAGCAGCAGGAATCAAAGTTGCTGGCTTTGTAAATCCTGAGATCTGAATGGCATATACACTAGGCTCTCAGAGGTCTAGTATAATAAAATCCCTCTTTTAATTACAGCAGCATACTCAAAGTGCTGTCATTAAGGTGGTGTCAGCAATTACTTTTTTACAACCTTATTTTCCAGAGAATAATAATAATGTGTTTGGGACCAATACCTTGGCCTGAAAGGTGGCACTCAGCTCTCCACCTACATGCCTTTCCTTGTTTCTAACAGACTGGAAGAGAGCCAGAGCTGTGCTCCCTTGGAATTGTGGAAGAGAAAATTCTAAATGAACAGACATCCAAATTATTTTGCCTTTGACTGTCTGAAATTCAGGTCTGTGAACTGTCAGGGACGATCACTGCTGTCATGTTTCAGGATGAGAATGGGGGTTTCTACGGTAACAAAGACTCAAAATGATTAGTGCTTAAAAATTAAAATCACCTCTCTGAACTGTACTTTAAGGAGGGGAAACCAGAGTCACAATACAGAAGTGTTAATTTTCTTGACACATAGATGGAATGATCTGCAAGGAACAAAATAAGCAAGAGATTTAAAGAGATCGATTCAGATGACTGTGAGAATATGATTTTATTTCAGATATGGAAATCTCCAATGATGGATGAAAATAAACACCTAAGTTTGTGACTAGTGAAAAGAAAGCTGTAAAAACAGAGCACAAAAGGCAATATTAGAACAGTCATTATGAGAAAGAATTATCATTGAAAGAAGAGTAAAATCTCTTAGTAAGATTGATACTGCATTAAAGGCTGCAGATGATTTCAAGCTTCAGTTATAATAACATAATTAATATAATAACCAACATTTATTGAGCATTAATTATGGACAGGCCTCTAGGTAACATTTTAACATGTATGAACTCATTTGACACTAATGGCCATCCTACGAAGTACATAATTTTATTATTCCCATTTCACAGATGTGCAAACTGATGGAAAGAAGCGTGATGGGCCAGAAGAGGCAGATCAACGTGTGTTCTTCTTGGGACTATTTACAGGAGCATGTCTTGCCCTGGGTGGTGTGCGTATCTATTGAGTAGTCAGCTTTACAATAACGGACTTGCATGGCTTTATGAAAGAAGGTTAAGCAGCTTTTAAGATACTCATACAGAAATTAAAACTTTGTTGGTAATGATGAACTGATAATAGGAATTTTCCAAGGCAAAGGAAAAAGACTGTGAAGGAGACCAAACTCTGAAGTAAAGAAAAGCTATGGAAACAAAGTCCCCAAAAGGGACCACGGAGGCAATAATAAAAACCTCCAGTGGCCCAGCAGCAGGGTGACAGGAGAGCCCAGCAGGCTAACAAGCCCGGGGTCCAGACGTGAATTTCTGACTCACTCCATAGCACCTGGAGTCATTCTAAGACTCCTTTATGAAAAAAGGGAAAGCCTGATCAAATTTGGTAAAAAGATAAAAAGTTTAAGTGGCAGCAGGAGGAAAGGGGGAGGGGGGGAAGCAACAGAGGTGACGGGAGTGGAGAAAACCTAAGAACAAAGGCGGTGGGAAGGGTGAAAGGGTGGGTCAGGGGAAGGAAACCATCAAGAAGGTGTCTGAGAAAAGAGGCCAAGCAAGGAAGGCAGAAGAAAGAGATGGCCATCGACCCTACGTGGCGGGACTTCCAGATCCAAAAGCTGCCGTTACTAAGGCAAATGTTTTCATAATCCTGTTTCTTATCAATTTCAGCTTGAATGCCTCCTCCGGGGAATATGCTTTCAGAACTGAACAGTAAGTACAGGCTTCCCGCTCCACTCCGTGCTTACCAGTAAGTAAAGATGGCCCTGAGGATGTGACACGGTTAAATGAGAAGAGGAATCTTGAGACAGACATGCGACGCAACACGCAGGAAAGGGACAGAGAAAGTGAACATGTATTTTAAGTATTTGAATTGATACTTATCTGCTGCTAAAAATCCGGGGGGGTGGGGGGAAGAAAAGCTATATGAAGAATGTAAAGAGATCTGGGAAAGAGGTTTGTCAGGGAGATATACTGGAGTCATAAAGAAGCATTGAAATTAGACGAGATTCACTATGGCATTTTGGGAGAAAGAAGTCTTCAGATCGAATACACATCTGTGCTTTTTTTTGCCATTTGATTGCTTTGCAAGTCTTTTTGTTGATGTTAATACACATCCTAGTATTCGTGGAGCCTTGCCAAGTGCCAACTAGTACTCAGAAATTCGCAGGTATGGCTGCAAAGCAGCAAGGAAGACTAATCTTTGAAAAGTTGACCACGATCATGCATGCATCTCCATCAGTTAAATAAAGCACAGAGCTAAACAATGGTCAGTTTCCTTCTCGTGGGTACCGGAAGATTCCCAAGTCATTACCCTAAGCTGCACAAGGTGCTTGCCTGCTTAGGCTGCAGTTCACCGTGACTGACTGCTTTTTCCCCCGTAGGTTCTGCAAATCGTCCTCTATTTCACCTTTAGCGATTCCCAGGATACTCTCTGCCTGTTTCTTTTACACACTCTCACCTCATAAAATCACCTCATTATTCCTTATCTCTCTAGTCTTTCCAGCATAATTTCTATCTCCCTCTTGCTCTCCCTTCAACCTAGTATCCCTTCTGAGATTATCTTTAAAAGCTAACAGTATTGCCCCAACTCTTTGTTCAGTCTTGGACCTGTTTCTTTACTCTTTTGTCCTTCCTTTCACAAATATTTAATCCTCACCCACCACATGTCAGATGCCCCCTTTAGACATTCAGGACACCACAATGAACAAGGGAGACTGATTTATGTTCCCATGATGTTTAAATTCTCGCCGAGGAGGCAGACAACAAACAGGTGATTATTTCATAAAGTTGCGATGGTGTACTACAAAGGAAGGAAGGGCAGAGTGCAAAGACAGCACCTAGCAACGGGAGCTGACCAGCTTCAGGAAGGAGAAGGGAAGGGTTTTCGGGGAAATCCACCTCTGGTGCGCAGGGCCCCCTGACTGCAAAGTCTCATGCCAGAGACAAAAGAGGTGTTTGAGCACTAGAAAGAGGTAGAGAGACAATGAAAGGGAGAAGATCAAGAAAAGAGTTGGTGAGGCAGGCAGAGGTCAGAACCTGAGAGCCTTGCAAGTTCAAGATTTGACTTTTTTTTTTAATTCCAAGAGCGATGTGAGGCCACTGAATGATTTTGAGCAGGAATAATAGGAAAGGTCCATTGCACATGTTGAGAAAGATCATTCCTATGACATGGAAGATGAATCAGAATGAGGAAGGAGGGACATAGGGAGACCACTAGGAGGCAGTGGTGGCAAGTTCAGGGGAGATATAAGGGTGTTACTGGTGAGAATGAATGGAAATGGGTGGGAGTAAGTTATATTAATTATGGGAATAAATATGACGGATAAATACCTTTGATGTTTCTTCTATTGCAATAATATGAAGGTGTTAAATTGTTAAGAAGGAAGCTTTCTTTTCCACATTGCCTTCTCCACTCCTGCTAGACACTCATCCTGCCCCATTTCTCCTTTACTTATTCAGTGTTCTTCTCTCCTTTATTTCATTAAGAAGTTCCTTGGGAACTTTGATCCTTGATAAAAAGAGCCTTAGGTATTTATTCACAGACTGACATGATTAGCAAGTTGGTTATGTCCTCGTGACTACAAATTCCCACTCCACAATTTGCTTGGGTCTTGATACATTTCTGGGCTAAAGGACTCATGATATTGAAGTCACCGAAGAAACACATCATCTACTTGTAACACCCAACCAAAGGAAAACTAAGATTAGTAAGCAGATAATAATAATCATTATTAACATCTATTGAGTACTTAGAAGTAGGTTAGGTGTCCTAGGCTGATTATCTAATTTAAACCTCACAGAAATCCTACGAGGTGGGTCATGTAATTTATCTCCATTGTACATACTGAGGCTCAGAAAAGCAAAGTAATTTGCACAAAGAAACAGTGGATGATGGAGCCAGCAGTCCAACTCTACCACTAATTCACCTAGCTACTAAGGTACTACACATCTCACAAGAAGAGGCTTGATCTTCTAAAGATATCATAGCTTCCAAGTCCCGTACACCAGTTAAGGGTATTACTGAGATTTTCCACAGTCTCAGTGGAACGCATATTTATCAAACTGACTATTGGCATTATCATAACTTGACTACTTCTCTGTATTGGTTCTCTTCCTGGGTCAGGGTCATTGAATAGTCACTAATTTCCACTTCTGGTCTATAAACTCAGACCCATCACTTTCTAGAACTGAGGCAAGAGAGATTTACAGAACAGTATTGGATTGATTTTGTTCTTCAAGGAAAAGCCAGCATCAAGTCAATCTTACTCCAAGTCGGCTAAGTCTCAGTGCTCAGAAACTAGCCTCTCTGTGTTATTGGAGCCCTATCTTCTTCACACATGAATTCTTATAACTGATTCTTTCCCGAGCCTCTATCCTAAGAAAGCTCAGTATTTCTGGGACTGAGATCCTATCTTTTCCTGCTCTCCTCTACAGTCCCGAGTCCTGGCACATTACCCAGGTTCTTCTAACAGATACCCTGGATGTGACTTGAGTAGATCCTCAAACATGGCTATGCGAAGAAAGCCGGTGCACAGGCACGGTCTGGCAGTCTGATGATCTTGTTACAATGTCACTCATGTTGGACCCAGAGATGATTATATTTGTTGCCCTAATCTCTGATGTGTGTTCTGCTTGCCCTTCCTATCCCTACCACCACCCTATAATAGGAAAAACCTAATCCCAGGCCATTTTTCCTCACTTTGCTTTTGTCATCTGAGTTTAACTGGGTCATCCATAGCCCTGTCAGTGCCTGTGAAATAGAAGGGATATAAATGATCGAGTCAGGATCCATGTAATGTTCCTGACTTCAACAAAGGGATGTCAGGACTGTAGTCATCCAGCTTCCCTCCCAGAACCTGAACTGTGGCCAGCAAAAATTTCTGGCTCCTGGCCCAGAACAGAGAAAGGTTGAAACTTGAGTTCTAATGCCAAGTGTGCTTTTAACTCATTAAAGATGTCAGAAAAATCACTTAGTCTTGTGTTGATTCATCCCATTAGAAGGATATCAGGCCAAAATATGGGGAGGTAAATGAGGACTCTATTTTCACCCCAAAGTTATACTTATAAGACCCATATCTATAAGACCCACTAATGTGTCAGACGTTGTGCTAAATGCTTTGGGTAATTATCTCATTTAATTCACACAACAATACAATGACTAGCTTTTATAATCACCTTGATGTGACGTGAGAAAAACTAAACATGGAGAGCTGAACTAACTTGCCTGAGATCAAGAACTGGGGACACGAAGAACTCAGGATCCAGCAAGAGCCATCATTCCCAAACTGGTATAAGGGCTCCTATATTCTCTTAGCACAGCCAGACGCACTAAAGACACAGATATGGACACTTGTGTTTTAAATGTACGTAAATTTAAATTCCAAAGCTAGAAATGTAAAGAAATCTGTTTGTTAAAAAGTCCAAACTTGGGGGTGCCTGGGTGGCTCAGTGGGTTATGCCTCTGCCTTCAGCTCAGGTCACAATCTCAGGGTCCTGGGATCGAGTCTCACATCAGGCTCTCTGCTCGGCGGGGAGCTTCCTTCCCCCTCTCTCTCTCTGCCTGCCTCTCTGCCTACTTGTAATCTCTGTCTGTCAAAAAAGTAAATAAAATCTTAAAAAAAAAAAAAAAAAGTCCCAACTTGACCAAGGCATCTCAAATCTGTAAGAAGACGGTTGGATGATGAAAAATGATGCTCAGAAAAACAGCATCCCCCTCTTGATAAACTGTTCACAGTTTTCTTTTTTTAAAGAAGATGCAACATCTATTCCTCTAGTAGGAATAAAAGAGGATTATTCTGAATCAATTTATTCTCTTAGATGCTTTTTGTGTAGCATATCTATCAATAATGAAAATGTGACAAGACTCTTTACTTAAGAAGTACTTAAAAATCCTTTACTTCACAGGAGTGTCTCCAGAGCCTGTCCATAAAAAGAATTCTCTGATTATGTTACTTATTTTCTTTATTCCTTTCAACTTCCTATCTTAAAAAATAAAATTTGCAAAACAAATAAAACAACTCCAAAAAGAATTAGCAAATTCATAGGAAAATGTGAGGAGAAAATCAATCACATAAGAAATTTAACCAAGAATAAAATGCCAAAGATATAAGATTGTCATACTAACAGTGAATGGCTAGACCACCACTGTCCAGTAGAAATGTAAGCCACATGTATAATTTTAAATATTCTGTAGTCCTATTTATAAAAATTTATAAGTGAGTGAAATTAATTTTAATAACACTTTATTTAATCCAATAACAAAAAGTTATTTCTACATGTAATCAGTCTAAAAGCTGTTTTGATGAGGTATTTTGTATCTTATTAGAGATGATTAAAATTATATATATATCATATAATATATGGCAGATATATTATATGATATATATATATGCGAAGACTTGGAATCTAGTAAGTATTTTTCACTTATAGCACATCTCAATTTGGACTAACCACATTTCGGGTACTGTTATAGCCCCATGTGGTTAGTGGCTATGGTATCGGATAGCAAAAAGCTCGAATATCACAAAGCTGAACATTCTTCCAGTTTCTAAAACATCACGGCTCCCTGTCTTCAGAGAATAGCTAGCTCCTGCCTCAACCTCTTCTTTCCTGCCACTTTTCCCTTTCATCGATTCCCATCCTCTCTATCAATTCTTTACTAAACTCACACTAAAAACTCACAGAAAAAACGATTTTCTGTCAACAGACCACAACACAAGAAATTATATACCATGGCACCCTTCTCCTCTGCTTCATACCGTGCCTAGGTTATTTCCTTGCTCTTGAATTATTTTATTTTCAGATATCTTGCCTCTGATTTATAAGGGCTGCCAGTTTTTTACAGGTTTACTACTGAAAACTCCAGAGTTTCTTCTATAAGAGGGATGAATTTTCTTTCTGATATTAACTGCGTCCATTTGCATTTTTTTTTCTGGAAGCCCCCTTGAGTCCTCTTTTTCTTTCAAAGAAGTTGGGGTGTTTCTTACAAATGAACTGTTAATGGAACAGCTTCCGTGGGGCACCTGCATGGCTCAGTAGGTTAAGCTTCTGACTTTGGCTCAGGTCCTGGGATTGGGCCCCATGTCAGGCTCCCTGCTCTGCTTCTCTCTCTCTCCCTCTATCCCTCCCCTTGCTCCTTCTCTCTTGCTTACTCTTTCTCAGATAAATAAATACAATTAAAAAAAAAAAAAGAGTTTTTGAGGAAAACCTGCAGTGCAGCGGGGGGTGGGGTCGGGGGGTGAGAGAACAACAGGAAGAGACAGTGAGCAGAGTCAGAGTAAAAAACAGACACCAGACAGACACGTTGGCTTGTAATCATCAAGGCACTGATATGAAGTTGCCTAAAAGGAGCTATACTGCCCAGAGGGGTCCCGACCAAACCACCAACCCCTCTGCGAGGAGAATCTATTATTATGGGAAGATAATTAGAAAATCAAGAAAAAACAACCGTAGCATATCCCAGATCAGACTGAAGAAAGGTTAACTGCAAATGAGGCGCTGAAAAGATTTACACTATTTGGATAAAACCGACCCGCGGTCATGTCTGGTGTTTCACGCCATACACATCTGACCCAGAAAAATACAAAAACATTACATTATAAGTGCGAGATGGCATGGGAAACGGAAAACAGTAACACTGGGAGAAACGGCTGCTTTTCCCCGGATGATAACAGGAGGAGACTGCAAGCCAAGAGCCGAAAAGGGCAAGGGAACCATGACAAGGTGATAAAATATAAGAAGAGAATGTCAGCCCAGTTTATTATCTATATTTTGACAATTAAAAATAATAGCTCATTCAGGGCGGTTAAGGACTAGCAGAAATAGGCGGTGAGACAGTCAACTCAAGAATTAAATTCGGATTGAGAAAAGAGCAGTATACACCTCTCTGAACGAAACAGTTAATGTCCAGGTAACAAAGAACCTATGCAGCATACAGCCTTCCCCAATTAGACTTTGCAAATAAACAGGCCAATAAGAGAGGTCTACTTCTGCAGGCAAACAAGCAGCCCTTGAAAGCATACTGTACAAAAAAGAGGAAGGAGCAAGAGAGCTGGTCTGAAGCCAGGTCTCAGGGACTGCATTTACCCACCTAATATGCACCCTTGGGTGTCTGGCACCCGGTATCATGCCTAGCACACAGCAGGTGTTCATTAAATATCTGTCCAGAATATTTTGGGGGCAATGGCCACAACTGTAGGCTACTACCAGGTATTTTTCTGTCCCCAAATATGCTGGGGTAGAAAAAAGATTGAGAACCACT
The DNA here is from genome assembly GCF_022355385.1 of Mustela nigripes. Taxonomy (NCBI): domain Eukaryota; kingdom Metazoa; phylum Chordata; class Mammalia; order Carnivora; family Mustelidae; genus Mustela; species Mustela nigripes. The sequence goes on along the minus strand of NC_081562.1, from coordinate 49,946,005 downwards.
GGCTTAGTGTCAACTTCCCCAAAGGTGGAAGGGTGAAGACTTAGTAGCGACAGGAGTCCTACTATTATGGGAGCTGGAGGAGAGACCAAACAAAACAAAACAAAACAAAAAACAAACAAAAAACCCTTTATCAGAGTAGAAGTCATGAGGAAGAATGCCATCCAAAGCTGAGGTATGGCTGATACAACCAGATGTGTGGGTCAGGAGCCAGGGACCCAGGAGAAGACAGTATCTCAGCCTCTGAGGAACATGGCCATGCTCTCCATGGGTAAAGTGGAGTAAACGATACCCATAATATGCCCTTTTTATTTTATGTAAATCAGGCATTTGACCTTTACCGGGACTTAGAAGGATCGTGTCCTAGAGTATCTAGGCTGTTGTGCAAGCTCCCCCCACCCCAAAGCACGGGATAACAAGGAGGGGAAAGAAAGCGAACACTCTGTGACAAAACCAGACAAAGTAAATGGTGGAAAAATCCGTGTGCTAACAAATGAATCTATCTTCTATTCAAAATCATCAGTTCCCAGTGATTACCACAAGAGCCACGGGTATGGGAAGACTGAACCACTGTGGAGGGCCTCTTCTCCTTTACATGTTTAGGTGGAAAGAGGTAAATTCTTATTACCAGGAATTTCTTTACCTTCCAGGAAAAAAAATATAGACACTATAGCTGTGTAGAATTTCTTGCCCTTACCTATTATAACAGTGATTTCCTTCTCAGGTGCCTTTAGTGCTTTTCCATTGCTTTCTATGTCATAATTAGAATATTATCTTCATTTCATCCTCATGCTCCCTAGAGACCCATCTAGCTCCCATTCTTTCAGGCGTGGCAGTGGAAAGTTACCGAAGTAAGCCCCATAGTAAAGTAATATACGAACAAATTCATAGAGACATTAAAAACGAAATAGATTAAATACTGCTTAGTTCCATTCTTACCTCATGTCCCTCTTTCCCGTTCATTTCTCACCAATGTATTTATCAAGATGGTCCTCTATTTCTGGAAAAAAGAAATGGTCCATTCTATAAGACTTTAAGATTCTATAAGACTATAAGAATAGCCTTCCCCTTCCTCTCCAGTCTTTCTCCAGTCATTTAATTCTTTCTGCAATACAGAGCTTACCCCTTTCTTGGGGACTGGTGCCCAAAAGATAACAAAGAATGTGGGGCCCCAGACATCTGCCCCAGACAGAACTGCTTTGTTGAATTTCTGGTTCTTGTGATGCTTCTCTGCAGATTCCTTCTCTACAGATTCCTATGGTCGTACCTGTCTCCTGGGTTCAGGGTCCTCTTTTATGTTCTGACTTCCAAGACTGATCTGGATGAGCGTCCCTGATTGTGAATCAGTCTGCCCTGGATTGTTAAACTCACTGCGGACTGCCACACTGACCCTTCCTCGAAGCCCCTTCCCCTCCCAGGGGAGGCTGGCCCCGTGCTCTCCCCCAACCTGACCCTATGCATCTCCTGTTTTTGCCTCAGCATTTCCTTCCGTGTAGACAACTCAGTACCACCCAGACGCTGATACTACTGAAAGGTAATTTCCCCTCACCCTTGAGTAACACATCCATCATAATTTAGTTTCATACACAGGAATCCTATCCAATTAGATTATAAACAGTTCTCTTAGTGCTGCTGACAATTACTAAATTCATAGTACTGCACGGCTATATATCACCAGCAGGAGATTAATGAATGGGGCTTCCAGTTCTAACAGAGTCATTTTGGTCCCATAAAAGGCAAAAGTAGGAAGCACTGCATCGCAGGGACTACTTCAATGTCAGGGACAAAGCATTCCACGCACCACCTGACAGCTGCATCTGAAAGGGTCACTCCATCACATGAGGTTCCTAGATAGTGAGGAACACTGAAAGCTTCTATTGCTCCCAGGTGGCCGAGCTACCAAATTACTTCTACAGGAAATCTGACCAGAGCATATATAAGCTAGTCTGTAAGAAGGATCGCAGTGTTACAGAATCAGCATTCAGGGATAGTCCACAAAACCCAGCAGAAAATATACAAATGACTTCCAGACGATTTATATAGAGAACAGAAAGACCTCATTGGTTTGGCCAAGACCAGAGATCAATCAAAGCTGAGGAAAGGCAAGTTATGTGGGAGCAAATGATCCAATTAGGAATTGTATAGAGGGAAGGCGAAGGAAAAACAGGCTGATCAACAAACGCATTCACCTGACATTTATTTTGAGCCCAGTTAGGTCCCAGATATTCACTAGGAATTACAGAGATAAAAATGAACACGATGGTATTTTTCTCCTTAAGAAGCTCATGCTCCAGCGCTGGAGACAAACACATAAACAAAGCATTGTAATGGGTGGGGGAGGGGGTGCTGCCGCGTGATTATGCCAAGTCCTTACAGAGCAGAGGGAAGGGACTTCCCACATGGAGCAAGTGGAAGAAACCTTTGAGCATATCTTAAAAAGGAATAAGACTTGACAAGCGCAGGCATGGGGACATTTCAAGGTATCAGCAAGGTTGAAAACACCAAAGGAAAGAGGTACAGATAAGTGCACTGGAAAGGGCCAGTTGGGCGTGGGACACAGAGGTGTCCCAGAAGCCTAGGAGAGGAGATGGTCAGTGATCCCAGTGTGGGCAGCAGTGCTGAGCCACTGTGATACTGGGCTCTGTGGGCCAACCACACCCAGAGACAAGTAGGACTTCGCTGCTGTAGAGTGAGCTGAACGCTGAAGTTTGAAGAAGCGTGCATCTCTTCACTTGAACTGAGTTCTCAAATGTATGAACTTAGACTAGCTCACAAAATAACCATCATACAAAGGACCAGTGCAGCCGGAAGAAAAGACAAGTCCCGTCACGTGTCCCAAATTGACAACGAAGATAAAAGGGACAGAAACATCAGCAATCTTCTTGCTTGAAAAGTAAATGATGCTATTGAGAGTAGAGCTCAGAAGAGAAAGGATCTCTGTAAAAAGAGCTAGAGGTAAATTTAGAAATGGACAAACATCCCCACAGTGGATCCATCACTTTGATGGATACATTGGGTATTTTGTAACTTTGCCACTCAAAGGATGTTCTCGGACCAAAAGGATCAGCATCCCCCGGAAGCCTGGTCAGGGATGCGCACTCTTGGGCTGCACCCCAGAGCTGTAGAATCAGAATCTGGAGTTTATTAAGATCCCTATATGAATCAGGTGTTCACTGACGTTTGAAAAGCATTGCTCTGTAGAACTGGGGAAACTGTCCACGATGCAGAGAGGGCAGGGAAGCTACTGCTAAGGCCATCAGGAGAAACAAGCCTTTCTTCACCTTCTGCCCTCAGCGCCATCTTGTGGTTCTCTCCATTTGAAATCCCTCAGCCTTCTCCCAGGAGTGCCTCAGAATACCAACATCACCTCTATGCATACACCACTGATGCTGAGCTTAATTAGGTACCAAAAGAAAAAGAATATGATTAGCTCCTTAAGATAACATCTCACTAAGGTGTAAAAGGCTGATTGGATTAACATCCTCAGCAAGCACTGATATTTGAGGGTATTTGTTAATCCAAATGGATTTCTAATTGGTAGTCTGCGGGAAAGAGTTACTCTTGAGCTGGGAAGACTTCCAGGTATGTATCGTTCCTGCTTGCTGCAGACTACTGCTAGCACAACGATAAATTATTAGAATCCACTTAGGGGCCAAATAGTGTTACAGTAAATTAAACTATGCTCATCTGAGTTATGGAAATGATGATGTTGACAGGCTAAGCAGACGAGCTAACATTGTTTGAGCCTGAGTGCCAGCGGAGGAAATCCGCTCCTCTGTGTATCTCCATGTTGTAAGGCAAGAATAGGAAGCGGCCCCATCAATGCTCAGAGCCAGGCAGCCACAATCTAGGGTGTCGACTGTTTACATGAACTGCCCAAGAAAGCCAAGCATCTGGATGCTATAGTCCTCTCAGCAAGGGGAGCCACAGGTCCTGCAGACAAATGAGCTTAGGTATAACCTCACCCCTGGGAGGAGAAGGCAGCCCCTCCCCCTCTGTCCTAGCGGGCTTATTGTCCAGTCAGCCCAGACTCAACTGGGTCTACCCAGGTCTGACACTCCCTGAACAGCTCAAAATGGATAGCTGCTTCTGAATAAAAACTTCAAATAAGTCTGTTAAATCATATGCGAGTGCCCAGATACCTACAGATGGTAAAGGGATGATAATCCTAAAATCAGTTTTAAATGATACATACTAACAGCAAGAGCGGTTCATAGAATAAGCAAACGACTTGTGAAATAGGGGTTAAGTCACCTAACTACAGATATCAAAGAGAATTTAAAATAAACTCTTTACATGTGATCATTAAAAGAGCATAGGCAATGAGCTTGTAATTCATCTAAAGTAATCGGAAGATTGATTTAAACCAATAAAGAATAAAATATTCTAAGGTTGCTATAACTTTATTCTCTTTCATCTTCAGATATTTATGACAGCAGTCTGCTTTTGGGGGGATAGCATTAATTTAAAAAAGATTTTAAGTTAAAATAGAAATACTATCTAGGTGAGAAATTGAGAAAGAATTATAGATACAGCTTGTGGAACCCTCCAGAATTCTTGTTATTCGATTTTAAGGGAGGCGCATTGAACTGGTTGCCCCCTAACAGTGCTACTCATTCTACCATGGAACGGTTTTGCCTCTATCAGCTCTACCAGTAATGGAGACCAAAAGAAGAACTGGAAAATGAAAGATTAAGAAAACTAATGCACATAGAGGAACAAGGTAAGGAAGGAACTAGTTGAGATGTGACTATCTACGGATGTGCTGAAATAGGAACAGAAAAAGTAAACTGCATTAACTGGCAAACTATTCTCTCCCTCCATATTCTGTACCCTTCACCCATCCAACCCCCCAATCAGTCCACACACTTTGGAAATCAAAGATAAAGGAATATACAGGATCATCTTCCATCAGGGCAGGGTGAAGCCCATGGAGCAATTACTGAGTGCTTGGTTTAGTGTACTTTAATTCTATTTTTTTATTAAAAAAAGATTTTATTTATTTATTAGAGAGATGGAGAGAGAGCATAAGTAGGCAGAGAAGCAGGCAGAGGGAGAGGGAGAAACAGGCTCTCCACTGATCGGGGAGCCCTATGTGGGTCTTGATCCCAGGACCCTGGGATCATGACCTGAGCCGCAGGCAGCTGCTTAACCGACTGAACCACCCAGGTGCCCCAGTGTACATTAATTCTAACCTGGCTCAAGAGTCACCTTCTCCCTGAGGTCTTCTCTGCCCGCAGGAGCAGGAGCCAGGAGCTATCCTTGGCATTCAGGACTGGCTCTTGGGCTAAGGCGCCATGAAATTGAATTATATAAGAATGTAGATTTAGAGTGGTGCTTTCATTAACCCCAATGAGAAACAATTCACAGTTTGTTTAGCTAAAGTGAATAGATTTAGATTTCTTACCAAACTGACCTCACTTACAGACTTTGCAAATTTGCTTTTAAGTTACATGTATAATCAAAAAGTGCTGACAACACGTGTCACCAACGTAAAATTTACATTGTGATCCAGTAGTGGGAGGTGACCTCTAAGGTGACTTAGATGCAATTTCAAATAAAAGCAAACCACAGAGCTATAATGAGTATAATGAGTAACTATAACACAAGGATGTCACTAATCCAAGAGACCAATGCAACACATGCAGAGAGAGAGAACACTGGATTATCATTCTTGTGGGTAGGATCTTGAGTTTTCAACAAATCACTAATGAGTACTAGTGGAAATATCTGAATATAGAGGAAATACTTCTCCATATTATAAGCCATAACAAAGTCCGATATTAGAATTTATTATTACAAAGATAAACTCAAAATGGATAAAAGACCTCAACGTGAGGCAGGAATCCCTCAGAATCCTAGAGGAGAACATAAGCAGTAACCTCTTTGACACTGGCCATAGCAATTTCGTTCAAGATATGTCTCTAAAGGCAAAGAAAACAAAAGCAAAAATGAGCTTTTGGGATTTCGTCAAGATCAAAAACTTCAGCACAGCAAAGGAAACAGTCAACAAAACAAAGAGGCAACCCACGGAATGGGAGAAGATATTCGCAAATGACAGTACAGACAAAAGGCTTATATCCAAGATCTAGAAAGATCTCAACGCACACAAAACAGATAATCAACGCACACAAAACAGATAATTACATCAAAAAATGGGCAAAAGACATGAACAGACACTTCTCCAAAGAAGACATGCAAATGGCTAACAGACATGTGAAAAAATGTTTATCATCACTAGCCATCAGGGAGATTCAAATCAAAACCACATTGAGATACCACCTTACACCAGTCAGAATGGCCAAAATTAACAAGAATAAACAAGTGTTGGAGAGGATGTGGAGAAAGGGGAACCCTCTTACACTGTTGGTGGGAATGCAAGTTGGGGCAGCCACTTTGGAAAATAGTGTGGAGATTCCTTAAGAAATTACAAATAGAGTTATCTTATGATCCCGCAATTGCACTACCGGGTATTTCCCCCAAAGATACTGACGTAGTGAAAAGAAGGACCATCTGTACCCCTATGTTCATAGCAGCAGTGGCCACAGTCACCGAACTGTGGAAAGAACCAAGATGCCCTTCAACAGACAAATGGATAAAGAATATATGGTCTATATATACAATGAGTATTATGCCTCTATCAGAAAGGATGAATACCCAACCTTTGTATCAACATGGAAAGGACTGGAGGAGATTATGCTGAGTGAAATAAGTCAAGCAGAGAGAGTCAATTATCGTATGGTTTCACTTACTTGTGGAGCATAAGGAATAACACGGAGGACATTGAGAAATGGACAGGAGAAGTCAGTTGGGAGAAATCGGAGGGGGAGACAAACCATGAGAGACTATGAACTCTGAGAAACAAACTGAGGGTTTTGGAGGGGAGATGGGTAGGGGATTGAGTGAGCCTGGTGGCAGGTATTATGGAGGGCACGTATTACATGGAGCACTGGGTGTGGTGCATAAACAATGAATTTTGGAACACTGAAAAAATAAAATAAAAGCAAAGAAGAGAAAAGATTAGAAAAGAATTTATTACGGTTAGAAATTTCCATTTCAGAGACAAGGAGGTGTTGACTCTAAGGACCATGGAACAGAATGAACAAAGGGAACTGGCTGGAATGCGAAATATTTTTATCAAACACCTGAATAGTCCTTCATCTGAGAGTTCCCCTGATTTACTATTCTCAGGGAGACTAAATTCACATATCTCCCTGAAATGGTTTTCAGTTTGAAACAAGATGGCATTGAGTTTTTTTATTTATAGTAAATTAAACCAAACATGTTCTGATATAGGATTAGAGTACTCCTGAAAAAAATCAAAGATTTTCCCAGGATAGTGATAGTCACACTTTTTTTTTTTTTTCATTTGAAGACTTAAATGTCTACAGGACTTATCTTATTATGTCCAAAGTCTTATACATATGGGCAATTAACATATGTGATTTAATGATAAAACACAGAGGCCCCTTAGTTGCTCTTAAGTATGAACTCCTGATTTATTTAGATATAGCCCCATGGGCTGGTGACATTGCTTTTTTATACCTTTAAAAATAAAAGTCATTCTTGTGAGGCTGTTATTAAGCAATAAGCTAATCAATTAAATACTCATTAGGTACCTTTGTACCTCAGTGATCCTGGGAAACTATCAGGAAATATATGAAGTATAAATGTGGCCCTTAACCTACAAGAAGGTTATAATCTTATTGAAAAACAAAAATTTTTAAAATGCATTATTAAAATACAATACCTCAGATCTGATGCAGTAAATGAAACATCTATTTCAAAAGTTAATTTAGGTCTAGGAAATCAGTCAATTAATATTTGCTTATATTAAGACAGCAATGAAGAACTTTTCAACAAGTGGAAACTTCTCAGTAAACTATTTATGATCTTTTATAATCTGGCCCTGAATTACCTTTCTAGTATTATTTCTCACTGAGCCTTCCCTGCCTCCCATGCTGTGCACTCTAGCCAGAACAGAATATTCCCTCCTCTTTCATTTGACTGTGTATTTTCCTTGGTCCTTTCTTCTACTTATATTGCAATCTACCCTTCTAAAATATCTAAAAAAAAAAAAAGAAAACAAAACGAAACAAAAGGAAAAAAAAAAACAAACTCTTTCAGTAGCAAGATTACTTCTAAAGTCTGTTTTCCACCTTCCTCACCGTTAGACGTGGCCATATATGTCTGAGTCCCAGGGAACAGAATGTGAATGGAATTGATGGGGGTTACTTCCTGGTCTGGACCAGAATAACTTCCTCCTGTAGACCTCTTATTCCAAAGTTCTGGAAGAAGGGAAAGCAGCAAGTGGGAATGATCAATGGCCTCCAAATCACGCTGCGGAGCAGAGCCCCCCTTTCCACCACTGCTGATCCACTTTGGGCTGCTGGCCTGAGACATGAGGACGTTGTGGGAGTGGACATGTCATAACAGCTAGCATTACTCACTTTAACCAATACACCTACCTCTCTTCTAGTCATGGATCAAAGATTCCTCCTTTGTACAATCTTTTCCACCTCCTCAGGCAGAATGAATCACCTTCTGCACTATGTTCCCACAGCATTTATTATGAATATTTACTATTTATTGCTGCCTAATTCATCAACTAGCCTGTGAGCTCCCTAAGGGTAGCTACTGTTTTATTCATCTGGGAATCCGTACCCTAGCCCACAGTAGGTCAATGCATGTCTATTGAAAGTTCTTGAATGATTGATGGCATCTAAGAAAGTTACATTAAATTACTAGAATGCTTATATCTGAACTTGATTTAGAACACAAGAGAAAGCACTTTTTTTCTTTTACTGAGAAAACACCACTTTGGATCCAGCAACGCATTCAACTTACACGCTTAAATAGTAACATCTCTTTGGATAAACATGGTTCATTTATTCTTTTCCACTGTGGTTCTTAGCATTGTGAATCATCAAACTCAACTACCATAAATGCATTTCATCTTACTCTGACTTTTAATCACCCTTAGGGTTTAAGTGACTACATGCTGGTAAATAAGTATGATCTGTTGTGATTTTTTAGAATAGTTTTGACCAAAAAAAAAAAAAATTGATGGAAGGATATCTCTGGTATTCATTCAAGAATAATCCAGCCTGGGGCGCCTGGGTGGCTCAGTGGGTTAAAGCCTCTGCCTTGGGATCCAGCCCCGCGTCGGGCTCTCTGCTCAGCAGGGAGCCTGCTTCCTCCTCTCTCTCTCTCTCTCTGCCTGCCTCTCTGCCTACTTGTGATCTCTGTCTGTCAAATAAATAAATAAAAATCTTAAAAAAAAAAAAAGAATAATCCAGCCCGATGTAATTAAAAAGGGTCTGCAACATGGATGTTAATGTAAAACTGAAAATATGCAAAGGATCAATTTGTAGTCTCTAATATCAAACACTGAAACAAAACCCATACATTTCTGAGTTCATAAGTATTGTGTCTGCTTCTCTCCCCAGGCTGCATTACCACATTAGGGGATATCTTGAGGATTGTATATGGGATGGAGCAACCGTACATGCACACCCAGACAGATGAACACAGAGAATACGACTAGATTGAATCCTTCACTTTATTAATGAAGAGACACAATATCATTTCCATGTAGCTTCTCCTAGCCCTTAGTACCCTTAGCAAGGGCAGATAGCTGTCTCTACATTGCCACCCAGGGTCTCACAGGATCTAAGAGCACAATTCCTCCTTGTATTATTATTATTATTATTATATCATTATTCCAGAAGAAGTAAGACTAACACAGAGTTCTCTTGATTCTCAAACCAACACTGGCCTGAGAGAATCCCCTAGATTCTTCCTAGAGGAGCAGAGGGAAAAGGAGGATTGAAAGTAATGGAGGGTGGGATGCCTGGGTAGCTCAGGTGGTTAAGCGGCCGACTCCTGGTTTCAGCTCAGGTCATGATCTCAGGGTGTTGAGATCAAGGCCCGTATCAGGGTTCACCCAAAGCACAGAGTCTGCTTGAGAGTCTCTCCCCGTCCCCCTCCCTCTGCTGTGCATGTTCTCTCTCTCTCAAATAGATAAACAGATCTAAGAAAGAAGGAAAGAAGGAAAGAAAAAAAAAAAGGAAGGAAGGAAGAAAGGTAGGTAGGTAGGTAGACAGTAGCCCAAATGCCCCTAAAAATAACTCTACATTTCACACTTTGGGGAGCCCATCTCCCAGAGTTTTACCAACCTCATTCTGACTTTTTGGGAGGAAGGTTTTAAGAAATCATCTAAATCTTCACTCTGACCCAAAAGCAACGCACCTCTATTCAACAGTTGTGTTGTTGTTTGTTTTATATTATGAATCCCCTAATGAGGCAAAAGGAAACGCTGGGAATGAAAGCTTCAGTTTTTTTATTTTTCTCCAGAAGGAATTACCTAACATTCAATAAAGAAAAGGAGGATGTGAGATGTTCCTACAGTCACGCACAGGTGGATGGCCATTAGGAGGACCACAAAGTGCCGGTATTTCTTCACACCTACAGGTGGAAAGAGACAGGGGTCAGGGGATCCAGAACCACCTTCCTGCCTTGGAACAGCACTGAGGTTGTGCGGGGAAAGCCCCGGGCATTCCCAGAGGGTCTGTGGAGTGGCGTCCTCCTCCTTCCCTGACCGGGGACTATCAGCCACTGAGCACAACAGCAGACCCACCCATCCCCTCTGTGCGCAGGGACAGCAGGCTCTCTCCCAGATGGAAGAGGAGAGGCGCCAGAACAGAACATCATGGGGGCTTGCCTTTCCTCCAGAATCTCTCTGTGAGAACAGATGGGGAAAGACCCCAGCTTCTGAGGATGAAATGTACTATTTAGACTCTTGAGTATTTTAATTTTGTAATTTTCCAGTTGCTTCTACCTTGCATTTATCCTTGCAGCACTACTGAGAATGTCAAAATAATTGTTCCTCCAAGAACAGAAGACAGCCATCAGATCTACCCAGAAAGGAGACCCTAAGTATCATCTAGAAGGGACGTCCTCAAATCTTCTTAGTGGGATGCAGTCCGAAGACTCAACTAGCCTGGATTATCCATGAACTAGGAAACTGCCCCCTTCCAGGGGCATAAGGGACCCAAAGCAGGTTGCCAGCCACCCAGACAATGAAAAGGGATGGTAGGAAAACACAGTTGAATCATTGGTGTTTTCCTGTTAGAAAGATGGCAGAAAAGAGATGGACGAGAATTGTCAAGGAAGATTCATAACGAAGTAAGCTTTGCTAAGAGAGCCACTCGGAAACTAGCGTGTGAAGGACAATAAGGAAGGAAACCATAGGCACATCTCCTGTTTCAATTATCCGAGCACCATGAACTTTTGACTTCTGGCACATGGACCTGCTCAGTGGCAAACCCACCACCACCGGGTACACATTCTTCTACTCTGGACTGAAGGAGAGACAGGCCTTCTTCTCATGTGATCTCTAATAACACACAATGATGAAAATAAAGAAAAGTAACAATAAAGGCAGCCCTTTTTTAACACACTTTTATCTAGTTGGCAGTCACAGGACTTTACCTCCCTCCCCCCTTGAAACACTGGGGTAAAAAACACATGACATAAAACTGAAAAAAAAAAGGTGTTATACAAAATAAAACAAAAAGCAAACAAACAAAACTGGCCATCTTAACCATATTTACATGTTCCGTCCGCCAATGTTAAATATATTCACACCCTCCTGAAACACATCTCTAGAACATTTTCCCCTTTCATTGGAAACACTGGACCCACTGAACAGCTCCCCAGTTCCCTCCTCACCACCTCGGCACCTGCAAACACCATTCTACTTTCTGTTTCTAGGACTACGATGGATTGAAATGCCTCACTTGTCCACTGGTGACTTCCTTCCCTTTTTCTTCACCTCGCTGGCTGGGTTTGTATATCCCAAATAAAGTATTAGTATTTTGATCCTTTTCTCAGGTGAGTCTCTAGAAAATTCTGGCTAGAACACAGCGTTCTTGGGATGCCTGGGTAACTCAGTTGGTTAAGCATCTGCCTTCAGTTCAGGTCATAATCCCAGAGTCCTGGGATGGAGTCCCATATCAGGCTCCTTGCTCGGTGGGGAAACTGCTTCTCCCTCTGCCTCCCGCTCCCCCGGGTTGTGCTCTCTCTTTCTCTGACAAATACATAAATAAAATCTTTAAAAAAAAAAAAAAAGAATACAGTGTTCTGCACAACTGAGAATCAACTCATCAGAGCAATACACCTGTCTCTTTAAAACAGATCCTTGGTTTGCGTATCAGGACTAGTCTAGAAACATCTATCATATAATAACACTTCATGTCATAAGTACCCTTTTGGGTAGACACCTAGTTTTTACCTTAATTTATACTGTAGATATTAACTACGAGAGCCCCAACAATGGTGGTTGGCAGGGAGTCAGTGAACCATTGCTGAGCACCTCTGGCTTGGCACTGTGTACCGTCCCATTAAATCCTATCTGCTATGAGGCAAGTCTCATCATCTCATCATCGCATGACAGATGGAGAACCTAGGTCTCAGATGAACTGAGAACTCATCTTGGGCCACAGAGCCAGTAAGTGGCAGCACTGCGGTTTGCATGGAAGCTTCTGCCCTCAGAGCCCAGCCCTGAATCATGTGTGCTATAGACGCAGCCTCCCCTGCAAGCCGTCAAATCAACCTGAGTCCTATTATGTGCCAGGAAATTTGCTAATGCTTTACATGTATCTTCTTCTTCTTGTGAAATCCCCCAAAAGATCCCATGAAATGAAAAAGCCTCGCTGATGCATAAAATCCTCTCCATTATTTCTCCCCAAACAAATCCAGGAAGAAAATAAAACTTTCCTGTATGTTTTAATATAGGAATAAAACAAAATTTATGGAATCTGTGAAAACTAATACACACTTACCAAATCTAGTTAGTTCAGAAGAACAAAAACTGAGAAATATTTCTGAAGACCAAGAAGTACTGTGAAATTTATTTGTGATGAAAATGCACTCACAACAAAGATGGCACATTGTCAATATTTTGTATAGCCTCAATTTGATGAGGAACTTGTTTCCATGTGAATGCCCCACCCCGTTAGCGAGCATCCTTTCTTGCCCCTTGCCCCCTCCCCCAAAGTAGTCTGGGGCACCTTTCCATGATTCTGGATGCCAGGCAGAAAGCATAATTCAATGAAAGTTTTGAGCTCTATGAATTCCCTCAAATTACCAGCCAGTGCAAGAAGACATGGTATGCCAATTCTAATGGCTTCAGATAAGTCCCTCCCCTTCAACCAACCTGGCAAAAGACCCATCCTGTCCTGCTTTTGTCCCCCAGGAGTACAATCAGTCATTGGCTTTCATGTCTCTCTTTTCTGTTGCTCACAACTTACTGCTTCCTGTTTGCAGCCATGGGATAGACCCTCACACCAATCCCGCCTTTGCTGCAACCCAAATGTCATGTCACCACAGATACATTTTCCTGAAGCACAAGTCATCTCTCTACCCCAAATGTCCACAGACTCTCCCTCCCGTCTTCCAAATTAAGCACTTGCCATCTCATCTGTCCCCCAAGGCCATGCGTGTCTTGTCCCCTAGCCAGAGCTGGGGGCATGTTCTTCTGCACCTGCATTGTGCTTTCTGCTCTGTTTCTGCATCTCTCTTTTCTTTGCACCGAAAATGAACCCCCCCAGCCTCACCCCCAAGCTTTTATTAACCGTTCTCCAACATTCCAGCCTCCCATTACCCTTCCTCAGCTACATGTGATCTCTTTTTCCTTTGATCCCCATCACAGTGGGGGTCGGACCTCACCTATGTCACCCAGTTAACTCTGCCACATACCCTCCCTCTACTCTACTAAAAGCTTTCTTTCTTTTTCTTTTTGTTAGAGAAAGGGAGTGAGCACAAGCGGGGAGAGGGAGAGAGTATCTGAAGCAGACCAGGCGCTGAGTGCCGAGGTCACCCGGGCCTCGAACTCCCCACAGGAGATCATGACCTGAGCTGAAACCAAGCATCTGATGCTTAACCCACTGAGCCACCCAGGTACCCTGACTAAAAGCTTTCTTAAGGAAAGGTATGTCATATATATCTCGGCTTTTCCTTTGGAGTGTAGCACATTGCAAGGCCCATTAAGTATGTTTTTAAAGGAAGTAGGAGCTTTAAGGCATCAGTCGCAGAGGCTGTTGGTGTTTATAAGCTGAGTTTTGAAGGAATCCGAGAACTAGAAGAGTCAGACCTCAGCTTCAAGTCGGCGTTTCACTTCTACTGAAGGAGAGTGGGGCGAGTGAGTGGAACAGGGAAGGGCTTCAACTACAGCTGGATGGCCTGGGGTTGAGTCCTGGCTCTACCACATGCTAGCTAGCACATGACCTTGACAGCTTGCGTTCTTTCCCTCTGCCTCAGTTTCCTCCTCTACAAAATAAAGAGAATTACGTGGCCTAAATGGAGGCTCAGGAAGAAAAATACATGGGTTAATATTTGTAGAAAACTTAGCTGAGTGCCTGACACATAATAAATAAGAATAATAGTATACTGGGTCTCCATGTTTTTGCTCCTTCTGTGATAGTCACCTTCTATTCTGAGAGAATGGTTTTGTGACCTTGGAGAAACTTGCGGCCATTTATATTTATTTAGTTTGAGCTTTACTTAACATTAAATATTAAGGCCTAATTGTCGACAAGGAGATTCTTGACATGCAGGCAGCTTAGCTGGCCTGGAGGAAGCTTTCTGCTACACAGTGGTGGTTGTCAACAGTCTCATTTCCCTCTGGTCAGAGAAGGCTGTTGGGCGAACCCAGCCCTCAGTCCCCGTTGCCGTGGCGGGCAGTGAAGGAAAGGGACGGGGGCTGCAAGCATGTCTGTGCTCCTCCTCTCCCAGTTTCATTTTCCTGTGTCCCACTGTCAATACCCTTCTTAATTCCCCATGGCTGTACCACTTGAAATTTGTAGCTAAACGTATGCTCCAATCTTTCAGCAAATAGACGCAGTATTTAGTTCGCTACGTGGCTCAATTCAATTCCCCAAACACCACCAGCACCATTCTGTGCGAGGCACTGGGCTTATGATGAAGAATCAAAGAGAAACGAGGCAAGGTCCTCACCCTCCAGGAACTCATATTTATTTGAAGGAGAGCCAGTGAAAACACACAACTGTAAGGTAATGTGAGGAGCCAAGACAAGGTATAGCGTTTACACCGGTTGATTCTGCCCTGGGGATTGGCTTTATTAAAACCTCTAGCCAATTAATAAACAATACTGGTCTATTTCATTTCGTCATTCCCTGTGTTTAATGTGTTTTGTATATGTGGCTGTTACCAGGGTTTACTGAGCTAAAGTACAGAGAAGTGTCACTATCATCATATTCTTGAATATTCTGTTTACAGAAGCCATGCTCATAGTTTGTTCTGTTACTACAAAATGCAAATAAAAGTGATACGATGTACTTAAAAAAAAATCATAGCTTTGGGATGAGTGGATGGCTCAGTCGGTTAAGAGTCATGATCAGGTCATGATCCCAGGGTCCGTGGATGGAGCCCCACATTGAGCTCCTTGCTCAGTGGGGAGTCTGCTTCTCCCTGTGCCCCTCGCCCCTACTTGTGCTCTCTCTCTCTCTGACAAATAAATGAAATCTTAAAAAAAAAAAAAATCGTAGCTTTAAAACTAGATCACTAGATCTCTACTGCTAAACTAATCCTTGCTATCCTCGAAACAGGTCCTGGAGAATTTGTTTCTCGGTGCTTCTATCCCCAGATTTAGAAGTGGACCCCTGACCTATTAAGGCCACTGACAACATCCATGACTATGGGTGGTCCTGCCAAATCGGCCCCCACTGATGACCCATTCTTTTTTTCCAAGCTTTCTGCAAATCAGCTTGTCCTTTGCAGGCTCCAATGGCTGTCCCACCCAGGCTCCCCCTAGGCAAGCTATCCAGCCCTTTAGAAACAAGCTCTACCTCAGAAATATGATCCAACATAAAATTACAAACAACTATGGGTCTGACCACAGTCAAGGATAATTCCCCAGGACTCAGCTTGACAAGGAAGAAGAATGAAGTGGAAGAAAATGAGATGCTTGCCAGCATGACTGTTAAATGTCAGCTATTTTGGAGTTTATCCCCACATGAGAGATTTCCTTTGTACTGGGAGGGCGATCACTGAAAAAACATGACAACATAATAAAGCCACCGAAGACAACCCCATCATTACTGCTGCAGGAAATAAAACACAGATTAGTGTCACCAAAGCACACGTCAGGAGGGATAATGATGATGTATACAAATGAATCTTCTCATCCTGGACAAAGGGCTTAAGTACCACCTAAAACTGAGTAATAATTATATACAAATCACCAGTGACAATGCTATCTGCTATGCATGCATTATGGTCTCGCATTTTCAAAGAGTTTGTTTTATTATTTTTCTCTGAAAATTCTCTAAAAGTCTTCCCACTTGTATTCAAATGACACAAATTACAAAGCGGTGCGGCGAGCACTTACATTGCCTAACAAGGCAAATACAGCCTGCCAGGGACAGCTAGGGGCCGCCATGCTTCCCTACGCGCTTCAGCGTGCCAAGAGAACTGTACAGCTGTGAGCGGGCGAGGCAAGAGTGCCGTGGACCATGCAGAGAGGCCATTTGGCTGTCCCAATCAAAACTGGAGATAAACAATCATCTGGAAAAGAGCTTCCATTTGTATTTCTGGCCCCAGAAC
Organism: Mustela nigripes; assembly: GCF_022355385.1. Taxonomy (NCBI): domain Eukaryota; kingdom Metazoa; phylum Chordata; class Mammalia; order Carnivora; family Mustelidae; genus Mustela; species Mustela nigripes. The sequence goes on along the minus strand of NC_081562.1, from coordinate 49,929,382 downwards.
AATGGGGCAGAGAGTAAAACATAAATGGCAAAGAAGCTGAGGCCAACAGCTGACCGATTTAAGGAATGCAAGATCTAGTGTGAATATCAAAGAGGAAAGGGGTTAGAATTCCTTTATCTTGGCTCCTGGCTACAGTGATTTCACTATTAATTAGTAGTCTAAATGCGGTTGGCTAGAACATCATAATACTCACATCAGCCCACTGCAATCTCAGGCTAGGCCTTAGGAAAACATAATCAATGACAAAACCATTTTGCTCATAGCTATGGCCTTATTTACACTGAAATCCTCGACCAAAATTTAACCGAAGCTCAACTTTTCAGGGATATGCTTTATTCCATAACCAGAAGCATACCTACACTGGAGAAAAAAATGAAAGGGTTCTAATTCCTAAAGCCGTATCTCATCATGAATACATTCTAGCTAGTTTATATATTTATTAAAGCCTATTAACACTCAGTTATTTAAAAGGTTGAGGGATAGAAAAGGACACTGTGGGTTTTTTTCTTTATATTGGTCCCTTTGGGGATTAAAGCACAGCGAGGCACACACAAAAAGAAAAATGTCACTCGGACTTGAGCAAAGCTCTCCAACTGTTGCCTGGCCTATGGAACCACTACTATGGTCCCCTACCTTTGAGAAGGAGTGCAGCTTATGTAGACTGCAAAATATAGCCATAACAACAATATTACTAATAGCATCCTTCTTAGCGCTTCCTATGTTCCAGACATTGCTCTCTTAGTGATTTATGTGAAGCCACTGACCCAATCCTTACAAAACATTATGAAAGAAACTATACTATCATCCTTATTTGATATAGAAGGAAACTGAAGTACACTTATAAATATTAACATAAATAGTAATATACAATAATAATATGAATACCTTTATATTATTTTATATTTTCTCATAAAGAAGGTTATCTTCTTGCAACCTCAATAGAGTACATAGCTAAAATTGCTCTTACCAGATATAGAATACACAACTATACCATAACTTATCCTACTTCACAGAAACCACATTTGGTCTTCCTTGTTTATGGGACAGGCCACGGGCACAGCCTATTCATCTGATGCAATAATGACATTTTGAAGACTCAAATAGCCTTCAAGACGAAGAAGACCTTGGAATCATTTAGGGCAATGTTCAGCCTACTGTAGGAAGCATCCTTTCTGAATGTATTTCCGGCCATTATCTCAATGTCTCCGACCTATCTTATTAATGGAAAACTCTGGGTACCAAAGCTATCATATTGATTCACACTCATGACAGTCTTTGAAACGGTTCTTTTTTAGTCAACTAAGAACTTCTTCCTTTTCAGTGTTTCTCTATGTGAGTGAAATAGTCTGGGAAAATGTCACTATGGGTTTTTTTATTTGTTTGTTTGTTTTTAATAGATATGAGCGAAAAATCAAGTGTGTGGTATTAGAGAATTCTACATAAGGCAATGAAGGAGTCTGGTCCTCAGCTGTGCTTTGGGAGATCTGGTCCTCAGTCCTAGTGGTCACACCCCTTATTTCAAACCCTCCGTGGTTTCATCTGGCTTCTCTACTGTTGAACATACTAAGACCCCTTCACACCACCTTGAAGAAAACACACCAGAAATCAATAATATGTGAAAATCACATTGAGTGGGAAGTTCTAGATGGGTAAAGCTGAAGCAGTATTTTAAAATCTCTTAAAAATGGTATGAAAACTTACTTTATTTCAATGAAAGAATAATACATTAAATTTGAAGGAAGAGGAGGAGAAAAGGGAGAGTAGGGGAGGAGGGGAACAAGGAAGAGGAAATGAGTGCTGATGCCTCCATCAGCAATGCCGTACTTGGGAAGAGAGTGATCTTCAGACTTTCAGACCATCCAACACAGTTCTGATCCCGGCTCCACCATCCATCTTTCTGAGCCCCTTTCTCCATCCTCCTCTAGGACTCTCTACACTGAGGCACTGGCTTTTCTTCCTTTAAACTATGAAAACGTACTTGGGAAAAAAAAATCACCTGAAGCTTATACACACTGACTATAAATGACAGATGACAACTGGATGTTAGCATCATCAAAAGTACATTTTTAAAAAAGATTATTTATTTATTTGATAGATCACTAGTAGGCAGAGAGGCAGGCAGAGAGAGAGAGGAAGGGAAACAGACTCCCTGCTGAGCAGAAAGCCTGATGCGGGGCTCGATCCCAGGACCCTGGGATCATGACCTGAGCTGAAGGCAGAGGCTTTAACCCACTGAGCCACCCAGGTGCCCCCAAAAGTACATTTTTAACAGGAATTAAAATCTTATATTAGAAAGCTGAAGCTGTAGGTCTTGAATTTAGTATATAAATCAGCAAGTGGCAGAGATATTTGGGGGGTGGGGTGGGGATGTTCAGTGGACCTTTCAAGGACCAACCTCAATTCTTGGGACCCCCTTGGAGTTGTATAAAAGCTCATTAAGGTTTTTCAGATCTCTGAACATAGCATCTCTTTTGAGAAGGTGGTGTTACAGGCAGAATTGTCATCCCTTCTATAAGCTTTACAAGCCCACAACACACATCTCCATTAAAGCATCTGCCTATTGTACTTTAACTCCAAGTTCACACATCTGTCTCCTCCACCAGACTGTGAACTCCTTGAGGACAGATACTGTATCTTGATCATTTTTTTATTCTCGGCATTGTGTATCAGGCCTGCACTGTCACCCATTCCTCTCAGACGACTGTCTGTGAGGAATTAAACACACAAGGAACACCTCTGCCTGGGACAGTCTTATATTTAGGGAGATGCAGTCAGGTTCTCCAGGTATTGACAAGAACTTGAGTAAAGGGATCAAGGTCAAGTCTAGTTAATCTTTCCATTAAATTATAAACTTGCTGATAGCATACTTGTAATTTTTATTTAATAGAGTTCCAACTTGCTCTTTCTAATTCAGTGCCTATGAGCATAATCTCAGCAACTAAGGTTTTGAGTGATACATACTGAAAAACAGATCCACTATAGCAACAACTATGAAGGAACAGAGAATGAATAAATGGATAAGGAAATCACTCTGACTTCCTTTTTTCCAGTGGAATTTCTAACAAGGAAAACAAGGAAAAGTAGGTTGGAGGGCACCTGGGTGGCTTGGTGGGTTAAGCCTCTGCCTCTGGCTCAGGTCGTGATCTCAGGGTCCTGGGATCGAGCCCCATCAGGCTCTCAGCTCAGCAGAGCTTCCCCCTCTCTCTCTCTGCCTACTTGTGATCTCTCTCTGTCAAATAAATAAATAATCTTAAAAATAAATAAATAAATAAAAACTGAAATGATTTCAAGGTGAACCAGATACTATTAACTAAACAAAGGTAAGCCTGATGACAGAGGAGTAGATCAGGGGACCTAAATGCTTTGGTAATTACCCCCAAAATGGCTAGCAAATACTCAGATACTAAAGACTGGAAGCCAGTTTACATGTCTGTGTGTAGGTAACAGAAAGTGGAGAAATGGAATTAGGCCTTTATAATCCTTGCCCCAAATTTGACAAAATAAAATCATTACTTTAAAATGAAATAATGCTCAAAATGTATAGTTTATCTAACAATAATGAACCCAAAATGCATTTGTATAATTAATCAGTGGTACAATACACTAATTATAGCAAATGCATTTCCCTTGGCAAAAGGAATGCTGATTTTTAATAGAATGACATCATGAGAAATGCATCTATAAAAGTAAAGCTAACAAGTTAGTCTTAAAACTCTTATATTCCTTGAGGAATAAAGAAGCCCCCCAAAAACCTGTAAGTTAGAAATCATTGTTTCATAGGTAGATCAAAACACACCTTTATCAAATATATATATATATATATATATATATATATATATATATCCATACATACAGTGGAATACTATGCAGCCATCAAAAATGATAGCTTGTCATCTGCAACAATGTAGATGGAACTAGAGGGTATTATTCTAAGTGAAATAAGTCAATCAGAGAAAGACAATTATCATATGATCTCTCTGATATGAGGAATTTGAGAATAAGACAGAGGATCATAGGGGAAGGGAAGGGAAAATGAAACAAGATGAAACCAGAGAGGGAGACAAACCATAAGAGACTCTTAATAGGAGACAAACTGAAGGTCGCTGAAGTGCAGGGGGCTGGGAGGGATGGGGTGGCTGGGTGATGGACATCAAGGAGGGTATGTGCTGTGGTGAGTGCTGTGAATTATGTAGGACTGATGAATCACAGACCTGTTCCCCTGAAATAAATAATACATTATATGTCAATAATAATAATAAAAAAAAACCCACACATCTTTACCTGTTTCTTCATCCATGACACGGGGAATATTTTGACAAAACAATTACCAGGTGAGGTATAAATTAATATGCAACTGCTTTCAGTGTGCTTGCATAGACATCCTTCGCTAAAACTTTTTTGTGTTTCTAGGTAATATTCACTAAGCAGAAGTTTCCAAAATGATCCATAATTTTCTGGATCGATGCCTTTAATCCTGCTACCAATCTAATCAGCTTCAAATTTCAGAAGGTCATTGTATACTTTTTGAATATAAATGCTTTCATTTTATTTACTCCTACAATTCAGTTTAAAATACTCTTTTTGCTACTTAGAGACACCTTTAAGTCCAGATTGCTTTTACATTAAAAACACTTCACCTTAACAAGCTGTCTCCAGAAACACTCCCAGTCAGAAGAAGCCAGTTACCTCAGGGGATGAGGACTGAGAAGGAACAGAAGATGGGTGGAGGGAAGAAATTCTCAGAAGCATCTAAGGATAAGGGACTGAGGGAAAAACAAACAAACAAAACTACTTTCATTATTTATACCCTCCACACTTAGATGTTGAAGGAGTTACTTCAACTGAAAGGTCTGGGACAGGATTAATGGCACTAGAGTTTTCTGATACATCTAATTAAACAGTAGAAGCTAACAAAGAATGCTATATATCGTCATTTTTGCTTTCCCAGCAAGTGCCTGCCTCTATGTTTAAAAAAAAAAAAAAAATAGCTTTAATCAGTATAATTGACCTTTGACGGGATTAATAGGCTACCAGGCACGATTTCTCACAGTAGGCTGAAAAACTGCAGCTAACATGAGAGAAAATTACATAATCACTGAAACAGAAGACAAGCAAATGATTTATACATGAGTCAACTGAGATGGAGCATCCCTGCCAGGATGTCCGCTCGCCTCTCCTCGGCTGAGACACAACACACACGTTTTGGTGCCCCAGTGAGGTAATGTCTTATAACAAGACAATAGCCTTGAGTTTTCCCCCTTTGCAACACTGCTGAGGTCCAATGACTCATTTGTGATGGACCTCGTTAAAGCAACCACAGGGCTTGTAACAGGAAGGAGAGAGAGTTAAAAATCAACACAGTTCTTGTCAAAATGTTTGTATCCACAGGCTTGTAAAAGGTAGATTCAATTTGCTTCAGGCGTGAGTAATCCCTCCTCTATGTCCTTGAAGAAGCACTTTAAGAAATGCTAGAGTCATAGAACTATACATCCAGTGACACTGATTAAATGCTCTATTTGCTATATATTTTATTGAAGGTGGAGGTGGGGAGGCACATTAATATTGCTTGCTTGTACTGAGAGGACCAACACTGAGAAAGCTGGGTAAGGAATCCAGGAATGCCGTTTGCAAGCTGCTGGCATTTTCTGACAAACGTCACTGGAATTCCTAATCTATATAACCTCAGTTTAACAGGCACCCACTTCCCCAATTACATTTCTTACTGTCACCAGTCCCCAAGTTTGTCTACAAATGCAAGCATGCATACAGTTGGGGATGCTACAGATTTTGTAGGTTGGGACCTGCAACCTTGCCAATTGTTTCCGTGGCAATAAAAATGAGAATTTCCCAGCAAGGGGCTGATACACCTCGGGGAAGTGAGGAAGTGAGTGATGTGACAGTTGGTGTGGCCCAGTGGTTGGCCAACAGGCCGAAGGAATGAGAGCAGGAGCACTGTGTTCTCATCTCAACTTTGCCAATGGCTTGGAGGAAACTATTTATCTTTTCCAAGCTCGGGTGATAGTGTAAAGGTATATGATGGAAAATAAACATGTCAGCTAGACACTGTTTATACATAATAACATTTATCCTTTCCTTGATTCAGTGGCATTTCATTATTGGTGATTGGGGACAAAAGCAATGCTTGTATTAAAGTTTTCACATTATGGAGTGAATGAGAAAAAAAAAAACTCGGGTAACCAAAGCTAAAGACAGTGGTTCTTAAACTTTGCTGCATATATGAGTAGCCTGGGGACCTTTGAAAAAATTCCAGTACTCACCCCATATCCCAGACTAACTCAATCAGAATCTCTGGGAGTGTGACCCAGTTTCTAAACCTCCCCAGGTAATTCCAATGTGCGGCCACATCTGAGAACCAATGATATGGGATTGTACAACAGTGCTTTGCTTCCCCTACTCCAGCTGGCCTTGCTCTTGAGGTTGCCTCAGAATTTCCTGAAGCTCTTGTCGAAACATAGATTGCTAGGACCCGCCTCCAGAGTTTCTGGCTTGGTCCGTCTGAACTGGCACTTCTAACAAGTTCCCAGTGATGCTGAGGCTGTCCAGGGACCAAATTTGAGGATCACTGCCTCAATCAAATGTTTTCAGCTGCATGAATAATTCTCTGCCTAGAAATGTTCTTTAACAGTAGCCTTTCTGAGGTATGGTTTTCAAACCACTGGCATCGCCAACCCCTGGCATGCCTGCTGAAAATGCAGATTCTCAGTCCCTACTTCAGAGAGACTATTTAAGAATCACTACAGATGGGGCCCCCTTTCTTTTCGACTATGTCTACACTTGTGATTATGCGCAAAAAAGTTTGAGGACCTCTTCTTTACTTCTTCCAGTATGTGTTTGAAATGGTTCTCCCCTAATCACCAAAATGACTCCAGCATGAAAAGGCCACCTGGCCCTGACCTGAGAAGCAAAAGAGAGCGAATTCCCTGTGGTGCAGCTTCTTCACTGCATTATTCTATGGGGCAGGGGTCAAGGACACAAGTGCCATTTTCAGAATACAGTGGCTGAGAAACTTTGTCATACAGAAAAGTCTCCAGTATACTGAGCACAAACTCTTTATCTTTCTTACTGCTGCAAACCCTTGAATGTAGGAGGAAAAAAAAACAAAAACTTCCTTTCCAGAAAGTTCTCTGTAACAACCAATGATTTTTTCTTTTATTTGTAATATCTGTTTTATATTTTTCTGGCTGTATCCATCCCTATCTCTGTGTCCACTCCTGAGCTGTAAGTATTAGGAGTCTTATGAAAGGAGGCTATTTTCTTCCCCATTCCACCTTGCTAAGACTCTCAGATTTAACTAATGAAAAATAAGGGAACTTGGGCGCCTGGGTGGCTCAGTGGGTTAAGCCGCTGCCTTCGGCTCAGGTCATGATCTCAGGGTCCTGGGATCGAGTCCCGCATCGGGCTCTCTGCTCAGCAGGGAGCCTGCTTCCTCCTCTCTCTCTCTCTGCCTGCCTCTCTGCCTACTTGTGATCTCTCTCTGTCAAATAAATAAATAAAAATCTTTAAAAAAATAAAAAAAATAAAAAAAAAAAAAAAAAAAAAAAGAAAAATAAGGGAACTGGTTGATAGAATAGCTTAATTGTTTATCATTTAAAACTACTATGGTAACTTGTTTGAAGGATGGATGTTGGAACCATTCAAATATGGGATGATATCTCAAATCTGCCACTCACCAGCTGGTGGCCCTGGGGGAAATTATTTAACCAGTTCCTTGCCTATAAAATTGAGGTAATAATAATGCCTAATTCATGGAGTGATTGAAATGAACTAAAGTATATAAAGCATTTAGCACAGTGTCTTTAGCACATAGTAAGTGCTCAATAAATGTGAGATTTTGTTTTTATTATGACATAATGGACACTCTATGAATGCTGAAAAGAGCATGGAATAAATGAATAAACAAATGACCAACCCAATTAACAACAGGAAAGGCTGTCCTTTAGGTCTGCCAAATTTCAGACTCAGACTACGTTATTGCTCGGGGCATCTACAATTTCAGAATGCCTGGGTAGACATCATGATTCAGTACAAAGTTCATTAAGAGAAGTGTTATGAAATTTATTTTTTATAGCTGGGTCAGGCCCAAGTTTAATCTCTGAAAGTTACTTTTGCCAAGACAAAGAAGAGGGACTTGGGCCTTATAAACGATGGAGCAGACAGCTAGCTAACACAGAATGACAACTAGCAGGGCTGGAGGCAAAGCCCTGAGGTTGACCCACTGGCTCAGTTCGTGAGAAACTAAGGCAGGGCAATGCAATAGGCCCATCAGATGGTCAGAAAGAACCTGGGGACTGAGCAGTATATGGCCAAGGAAGCTTGAAAGGGGGAGCTGGATGGATCAGGAAACTTTTTTAAATTTTACTATGTCTTATGGATTTTCTCCTATTTATATTGATAAATATAATAAGCTATGCTCTCTATCTCATGGTACCAGCAACTCCAATTTACTTTATCAGTTGAACCCATAATAAAAACTCAGCAGTTAGCCTCTGTGTTGTGGTTTATTATTCAGAGACACGCCAAAGACTCAACATCGCAGTCCATTTCATCTTTTGGAGTCCCAATCTCCCACTTAAATTCAGAAAATACTTTATTTAAAGGAAATCCATTTTTAATGATAAGACTTTTATTCCCATCATTACGTTATTCCAACCTGATACTCAAAAGTAATACAGTAATGCACCATTAAGTTTCAACTATATTTACATGTATATATTAAGCCATAAGCATACAAGATCTTATACACATATGGTACACATAGATGTTGCCACCCCTATCAAAACATATCATCAAAGCATAGAGCATATCATAAAATAAGGCCCACTCACTTTCTGTTGCTATAGATATGGGGACTGTATGTTAAGGCTGAGTTAAATTTGGGGTTCGCTTTGGTGTAAGGAGTCTTAGATACAACCTACCTTACACATAGATGTTGCCACCCCTATCAAAACATATCATCAAAGCATAGAGCATATCATAAAATAAGGCCCACTCACTTTCTGTTGCTATAGATATGGGGACTGTATGTTAAGGCTGAGTTAAATTTGGGGTTCGCTTTGGTGTAAGGAGTCTTAGATACAACCTACCTT
>NC_081562.1:49774335-49920265 GCF_022355385.1 Mustela nigripes | reverse complement strand
CAGCCAGTCCCAGGCTAGAGAGTTCCCAAAGAACAGGTCAATTCTAAGATTCACTGAACTTTGCTCAGAGGGTTATACAACAGACCTGGCTTTTGAAGGGGCTGTTGTGACAAAAGGCCACCTCAAAGTCAGAGCGTCTCCTTGTGTTGGTTTTGAAAAAATGTAATTCCTTTAAGCCTAAATTAAATAAGAAAAATTATTTCATTAGTTCTGAAAAGAGCCTAAATCCTTGGATTGGGGTAACATAGAGCCAGGTTTAGGATCTACCGTGGAAGGTAAATCCGTGGAAGCTCACTGGAAATGTCACAATTGGCAGAAGAGACTTCAACTTACTGGAATAGGACCTACACATATAAGTGACACATAAAAATGAATGGCATAAGAAAAACTGTAATAAAAATGGCAATAATAATTATTGAGAACCGAACAAATTCTAGATGCATATAGATATTTCACATAATTATCTTATTTGATGCTCTAACAGTCCCATGAAATAGGTATCATATTATATCTATTTTATAATTTAGGGAACTATGGCTTAGTGATACCAAGTAAGTTGCTCCAAGTCATGTGCAGAGCTCACATGTACACACACTTAGGCCTGTGACCTCCGGAGCTGAAGCCCTCAACCCTACTTGTCTGCCTCTCAATACAGAGCACCAAGCAGAGAACTCCTCAATGGTTTTAGATCTTAAATGGGAAATTAACCAACATGGAAGAATTGGCACATAGTCAAGAAGGAATACTACGGGGTGATCCCAAAGGGTGAACTAAAACCCCAAAAGAAGACAGATCTTTTGGAATATTACTGGAAATCACACACTCTCTCTCACACACACACACACACACACACACACACACACACAACATTTTATTGATGGAATTTAAGATTAAAAGCATAAATCCACAGCTGGTCAGTCTGAAGGACTAATGGGATATGTCTTTTAACAGAGAAGTGAGAAATCACCAAGAGAATAATATACCCTATGAGAAAAGTCTGCTGCCACATGAAAGCTTGGTTTAAAAGGATAATGGCAACAAGTTAGAGGGGTGCCTAATTCCCAGTCATTAGTGTATGCTACCCTTACTCCCTAAGCTCACGGCAGAGATCTGGGGATTGGAGATAGAAAAACATTGCCTCTTTAAAACCCCTTTGGCTTTCGAGAGCACAAGGCAGTCTGCTCTGAGATCCACATAACAGAGTGTAGCATGAGTGAGAGGGAAAGAGCTTTTCCCATCTGGGTGGGAAGGCCAGTGGAGACTCCGATGGGGGCTGCGTACCACCTGGCAAGGGGCCATGCCCCAGAGCATTAGGAGTGGGAAAAGACACATAAAGACACAAGAGAGGCAGCCTCAGCACATGGCAGCTGGGAAAACAGATCAAGTGAAAACCTAGACCAAGTGAACAAAAGACTTGCAAAATAGGCTGGAGAGCTGTTATGTTGAAAAGACTGAAGAGGAGAAGTAATTCTTGCCTTTCTCTTCATAGGGACACCCAATGGAATTGATGGTGGAAGGCAGAGCCAAGAAAAGACATTTTAATAGTTACTCATTTACCTTTAGGTCAGTAGGACCTTCAGAAGCTGAGGTTGGTTATATTAGGTCTGCTTTTGGAAAAAAGAAAGAAAGGGACAAATTCATTCTTGGTCATTATTTTTGTTCTTGTTGGTGAGATGTTTTTGTTGGAGTAATGAGAAGAAAACATTAAATACACACAGAAGTTTTGAGCTGCTTTTTCACATTTGTACTATGTTCAAGTTTACCATGACTGTGGACAGGTGTGCCACAGTAGCTCCTGAATCCAGGAGTTACTAGATCAGTGATCCAAAAACTAGTGTCACTGACAGAAGAACTACTGTGGTTAATCTCTGCATAATCTTGGTAAGCTTGAATGATGCTAGAAGACAAGGGGCAAAAAAGAATCTATGTCAAGGTTCTAAAAAGAACAACATATTTGAGAACAAATTTAATAAGATATTGTCATATAGTAGAAAAAGGACAAAACTAAATGCACAGAATATGGTTCAGAGTCATCGTTCACAAATAGCCTTGTTGTCTCTGTTTTGTCGTCCGTAGAAATGGAAATTTTTAAGATCATTAGCTCAGTCCCCGATTTGAGGGGATCCTCAACTGAGACAATGGTTTCTTGGGAAAAATGCTCTGAAAGCTGAAGCTCTTGAAGCTGTGATGCCCCACATTTCTTTCCGCAGTTTGTATAAAGGTACAGAAATAAAACTAACCCAATATGAAAATGACACGACTGGGTTAAAACTAAGGTGTTGAAGACTGACCGAATGAGGATGGATTAAACACTCCACTTGCATAAACAGAGGGACAAACCCGAATGAGATGGAATGTAACAGGCAGGTACTCTCATTAATACAAAACATTTTAACTGCACGGGTATAAAAAGTGAGGAAGGTATAGCCCCACCCATTTGACATGAAGCATTTGACATGAAGAAGCCTTGGAGGTTTCATATTATCATAAGGTGCGGAGGAGCCGCCAAGAAGATCTGGACACTAAAAGGGAATGCAAAGCTACACTGACCCAAACATCACTCTGGCAGAATAGAGTAGGACTGTTACTTCTTTTCCACTGGAAATACACTTACTTGTACTACTGCAGCTCCCATGATGTAGCTATTTGTAGCACGTATTAGATACCCTAGGGGCTAATGGCCTTTTGAGGGCTGGCTTGGGATCATAATAACCATAATAATCATAATAACCATTGAACAGTATTTTTCAATAGAAAGGGGAAAAGTGTTCAATGTTCCAATCAGTCAGTTTACAAATATACTTTGGAACACAGCTCATTCACAAAGTGGCTGGGGCGTAAGAGCCCAAGGATTGGGGGCTGGTCTCACGGAGCCACCCCCTCCCGATGGTAAGCCTCCCATTTCATGGGAGGTGCCTGCTCTCTCTCTAAGATGATTTGGAACGATGGAAGTAAATTAACATATTGATTTCCCAGCACTCTGAAGGCCCTAAGCTGTACACATGCGGTCGTGTTTCAGATGATGGAATGCAAAATTAAATTAAAGGATGCATCTGTGCTCAGTCCCTAATTGCCAGCTTCGTGGATGTTTTTAAGGAGTACAGAGAGGGAAGGGAGAGAAATGAGAAGAGGGAGAAGCAAGGTGAGGACATGAGAGAGCCTGAAAAACACAGGCTGTAACAGAAGGAAAGGGGAAGGGCATTTAGGAATTTCTACACACAGATTGAAGGTTCCCAGTGCCTGTTAAATAAATCTGCACAATTTAAAATGCAAGCAACAGCAGTTATCAATTGGTATCTTTGATAATACAGATAGAAGTTTTAGAAGCATTCCTCTGACAGCATTTCCAGTATCTAAAAATATTATGTCATTAGGGGAAACAAATAGCTAGGTTTGTTTCTGGAAATCAACACTTTCTTTAATATATCAGTTTTCAGACTTACACTTGATCCTAAACTCTCAGGTTAGCTTTAATGTTTCTAATTAATCCTAGGATGGCATCTGTTTAAAAAAACAAAAACAAAAACAAAAAACAGATCCTTAAATGAAAATGTTCAGTTCATCTGTGGCCTATTTCTGTGGTCAACCAGCTATTATCCAGCCAAACTAGATAAGCAACTCTTCATTTCATAAATACATGTGAGGTACTTAAGATACACATGCTGCATGATTATTTCTAAATTTATATAATTAACCTCTCTTGGTACAAAAAGAAAAACAACAGCTCTTTGTTTTTTTTCCGGTCCTCTGTGGAAAACGTGTATTCTGTGATACACTGATAGGGGTTGCTAGGAAAGAAATAGTTTTCTGTGGTCAAATCAATTTGAGAAACACTAGCAAAGAGCTTTCTTTACTGCAGGGCTTCTCAGAACCTTTAATAGGCTTATGTGCATGGAGGGGGAAGAGTCAGTATAACGTTTCCAAAATGGAGCATTTGTTATTCTCTCCAGGGACTCGAGTGCACGGAGGAAACCCAGCGCAGGAAATGCTGCTCGTCTTCCTGACCCAGAACACACTCCTCTGTCCAAGCCCATTTTCAAAATCACATTTCCAAGATTCTCAAAACTAAGTGACGGTATAGCCATTGGCCTAATGACCTCGGCAGCCAGATGCCCAAGGCTTCATGCCAGAAACTGCTGCTCAGTTTCACGGTGACAAACCCCACAGAAACAGACGAATCTATAGCAATCTGGCTAAACTATACTTACCGTCACTTACACAGGTATCCAATTTAGTCCTACTCAGGTTTTTGTACATTTAAAGAAATGCTTACTTTCAGGATCGGAAATAAGATAACAAATTGACTATTTCCACGCTGAACACTACAGACAGGATACAGAACTATTCTCAGCTCGCAGTCAAAAACATGTAATCCAATAAATCCAATGGTTTCAGTGACAGTTCTTACTGGCATTTTAATTATTACACTGATAACCCAAGTATAAGATTAGATAGCATAATTCAAACAGAATTAAGTCATTCACTCATTAACCAGCAAAGACACGACTGTTTATTACATATTGAGCAAAGTTCCAGGCGCTGAGGGAAGGCATAAAAAATAAGAGCTTAACTCTGTTCTTGAGAAGCTTGTAATAAGGAGTGGGGTATAAGGACATAAACAGTGAAAAGACAATTAAAAGACAGTACATGTTACAATAGATGTAAAGTGCACAGCAGTTTAGGAGCCCTGAGAAAAGAAAGAGGAGTGGAACAGAACCCACATGATTATACAATTTAGAGTGGAGGAGGGATCCCCCTGAAATTATGCCAGTAAGAGAACATATTCACTTACAGAACTGGCAAAAAATAAAACTATTGATTAACTGCTCCATGGGAACAGGAAAACAAGCAGTCTCACGTATCACGGATGGGAGTATAAACTTGTATAACCGCTTTAGAGGGTAATTTGGCAATGTCTAAGAAAATTAAAAATAAGCACTCCTTCATCTAGCTATCCCATTATGAGGAATCTATTCTCTATGTAATTTCACACACATGAGCACGAGCAAAAATAGATGCAGATTCAAGGATCGGTAACCTGTTAGTGTTTAGACTATAAAACAGACCAGAAACAACTTAAGCGTCCCTCTCAATAAGGACACTGGTAAATAAATCACGGTACATCCATATATCATAATGCTCTACTACTGCTAATGAGAACACAGCAGACCTCCTCATACTACAGCAAGATCCCCAGTGGCTACGGTGGCCTACAGAGCAGGCAAGAGCCAGTGCCCTCTGAATCTGACCTCACCCACACCCATGCTCCCCTCTCCCACTTCACTCCAGTCCCAGTGGTCTTCTCACAGCTCCTCAAATGTACCAGGACCCTCCCACCTGGGCCTCTGCACAGACCTCCTTCTGCTTAGGACACCCTCCAGCCAGGTTTACCCACAAATTTACCCACTTCCTTAAAGTAAACAAGTCTCTTAATGAGGTGGACCCTGAGCACCCTATTTGAAATGGAAGCTCCTGCCCCCGCAATTCTTCCTTTTCTTTGTTTCCATAGTACTACTAGCTTCCGACACACTATATAGTTTATTAAGGTATTTACTGTCTCTCTCACTCCTTTAAATGGAAAATCCAATGGCAGGGGTGTTTATCAATTTTGTCCGCTTATGCAATCCAAGTGCCTAGCAAAGTGTGTAGAATATAGTAGTCAATAAATGTTTGTTAAATTTAATTAACACACACACACACACACATACACACGTATACCCACACATACACATAACCATACACACTGAAACCACTATGGAAATATCTTCAAAATATAGTATTTAGTGAAAAAGAACACTAAATATAGAAGTATGTACAGGGTGCCTCAATTTATGTAAAAAAAAATAAGGAAAAATATACCTATGTATAGGATAATTGAAAAGTCCGGGACGCCTGGGTGGCTCAGTTGGTTAAGCAGCTGCCTTCGGCTCAGGTCATGATCCCAGCGTCCTGGGATGGAGTCCCACATCGGGCTCCTTGCTAAGCAGGGAGCCTGCTTCTCCCTCTGCCTCTGCCTGCCATTCTGTCTGCCTGTGCTTGCTTTCTCCCCCTCTCTCTCTGTGATAAATAAATAAAATCTTAAAAAAAAAAAAGGATAATTGAAAAGTGCATCAGAAATTTTATTTCCCTTTGAAGAAGACTGAGGAGTTGAGAATTAGAAGCGTAGGGAGTGGGGTTTCCCAGTGTATACCATTTTATACATTATTACCTCCTTCCTCCTCCCTTCCCTTCCTCTGCACAATACAATGCAGTAACCACTGATAGCTAATGAGCACTTGAAATGTTGCTAGTTCTCATGGACATATATTGTCAGTGAAAAATACATTCCAAATTTGGAAGGACTGCCCCCAAAACGGAATGGAAAATACCTCATCAACAATTTTTATATTGATTACATGTTGAGATGATAGTATTTTGGATACATTGGTGTAATAAGCTATACCACTGAAGTCATTTTCACCTGTTTCTTTGGGATTCTAAAAATGTAGCTACGATGAAATATACAATTATGAATGTGACTTGCCTTTGTAGCTCATATTGGATTTCTATTAGCTAGTGCAGCTCCTGCCCCAAAACAAATCAGATCAATAAATAGACACCCACTCCCCCAAACCTCCCCCTACCACCCCACACAAACACACACATTAACAGGAGTCATAAGGAGGCTTAGAGTTAGACATAACAGACCTGGGAAAAAAACAGTTTTGTTTTTACTTAACTTTTCTGAGCCTTTTTGGATCATCAACACTGATCATCTACACTGCAGGATTAGAGTGGAAAATAAATGAGATCAATGGGATACAAGGGACTTGGTACACAAAAGCGTGCCACAAATTGGTAGTGATGACATTTTTCCCCCAGAGCAAAGAAGTCATAAGGCTAGTATGAAACCATGAGCCCAACCACCCAGAAGTGGGGCAAAACTACTTTTTGCATTGTTGTGCAAACTGTATTAACTGCGAGAATGGAAAAGAAAGGAAAGTCACCCAATAAAGATATGCATCCTTTGCAGAGAAACATAAGCCAGGAGACAAATGAAGGAACAAAAAGCTGAATTTTCTATGCAGGGCTGCTACCATACTTCTAGAAGTAGTTTCACAATGTTTGCTAGGTGCCAAATTGCTCATCAGTGAAAACTTTAATTGAGAGAAGGAAAGGAAATGCCATTCCATGGACAGCTGCAGGGTGGGTGCCAACACCCTCCAAGACAGGAGGGCAGGGTCTGAACAGACCTCACCTCCAGACAGAGTCAGGTTGGGAATGTGAGGAGCAGCTCTATCCGGTGAGAGGTTGGAAGGGAGCACACCAGCTGACCCTGCCGCTCTGGAAGCAAAGGAATTCAGAGAGGAGAAGGAGGAGAGACCGGAACACCTGTCCAGTAAAGATCAAGTGGTGTATTTGAAGGAAATGCCTTGGCTCACAATCTCAAAGAGAAAAAGTGACACCGGATTTAAGGTGCCCAAGGACAGTGTGTCTTTCCCATTCCCGGTCAGTGCAGGAGGTTTTCAAATGGGGCCGGACTATCGGTCAAACCATAGCACCAAGGGGAAGAGTAAGGACCCCTTGAAAATAAAAAGCTTGTGTAATGTAGTGTAGCATTTATTTTAGTGGTTGAATTTATTTGAAAGGCTTTAGAAATGATTTTAGAGCTGCATTCAAAGAAACATTAAGAGGTCACTTAAATTTTTCAGTTACACTTTACTGCATTTTATGGCAGAAATTTTGCATTATGGTATTTGTGAATCTGTGGAAACAGGAAGGCCCCCTGGCTGTATGCCTCTCGAATGTCACAGGTTTACTGACTCAAAGACTACCAGAAAGGGGAAGGCTTTTCAGGAGACTGTGGCCCCCAAGACAAAGCAGCTCAGAGATCATAATTCGGAAACCTGGATCAGCCATTCCCAAGCAGAGACAACAGAGGAGTGGCAGCGAGAGCACAGCGGGGCCAGTAAGAACCTGACGTGCCCAGTGCGTGGGGGGAGACATTTGCATTTTATTCTGGTTGCGGTGGGATGCTGCTGGAGGATTTTCCATTTTTTAAAGATTATTCTAGGGGAGTTCTGGTAAAATGGTTGTAATGGGGCAGCACAATTTTGGGTCTTGCCAAATCCTCACATCAGAATGGACAGAGTAATGAACATCCAAGACAAAACCCAAGGGACAATATTTATACAAAATTAGGAAAGAAGGTAGCTGAGAAACCCCAGATTCCAAGCTGGTGACAAAGCACTGACAGGCGCTGTAACGGTGTCTGTGCCAGAGAAGCAGAGCTAAGCCTAAAGGTCTCTGACCAGTCGGAGAACAAGAAAACCCACAAAGAGCCAACAGGCAGCTATTCACTACAGAGGACTGCAGTAGCAGTGGCTGAAGTCACCCAATCCAAAAGCCAGTGAGGGCAAGGGCAAGGCCTCAATGGTCTGGAACAGTCTCGCCTCTGTGAACTTCTGCACCCAATGCAGCCAGACTTCTCTGCCTGGACAGGACCCATACTGAGAAGAAATTTCTGGGGGTGAAATGCAAATTGGCTGGGACAGGAACAACTGCTGTGAAGGAAACAGAAGATCCAAAGAAGAGGGAGGCCTGCTTTCCAAAGCTGCACCCACAGTACCTCTCATTCTACATGTTCTCAATACACTGTGACCTTGACACCACTCCCATCAGGTAAGGAGGTCTTTATCCTCTGCCCCCTGGAATCTGGGCAGAATTTTGTGACAAACTTAATCAACAGGGTATGGCCAAAGTGACTCCAGGTGATTTCTGAGACCAAATCCTACAATGCCAAACACCACCACCTTGCCTTCTAGAGACACGTCCTGTTGGAACCCAGCTGCCACACTATGAGAAAGCCCAAATTCACCCACAGGGAGAGGCCATGTGTGTGTCTTCTAGTTGACAGCTGAGCCGAGGTCCCAGCCAACAATGAGCTGAGGTCTCGCACAGCGGAGTACACAAGCCATCTCTGCTGGGCTCCATCTGAATCCAGACCCACGGAATCCAGGAGTGTGGTAAGACAGCAGTTTTTACCACAGATTCCTGGGGTGTTTTGTTACTCACCAATAGTGACAGAGATGCGATGGTTTTGATCAAAATTTTTGATCTTCTGGGAAAAACTTATGAGGCATGTTTATTTCAAAAGTTTCCTTTATTTTTGATAAATCACAAAACAAATTCAATACTAGTGAAGGACTCCTCTTTCAAAAGGGTAGCTTAGTGGACTAGTGTAATTTTCCTTCCCTTTGGATGACACCTCTTGCTAGCAAATGCTTCCAAAGCCATGCCAGGGTGGTTTCTGGTATGTATGTATGTATGTATGTATGTATTTATTTATTTGACAGAGAGAGATCACAAGTAGGCAGAGAGGCAAGCAAAGAGAGAGGGGGAAGCAGTCTCCCCGCTGAGCAGAAAGCCCGATGCAGGGCTCCATCCCAGGACCCTGAGATCATGACCTGAGCCAAAGGCAGAGGCTTAACCCACTGAGCCACCCAGGTGCCCCGTTTTGTTTTGTTCTTTTCCCCTAAAAGAAGCAGCCAGGATTATTCTGGTTTTTTCCTTCCTTTTTCTCTCTTTTTAAAATGTTGGGGAAAATGGGATCAAACCAGATGACCACCTAATTTACCATCCAAACTGGGACAATTTTTCAAAACAGGTTTACTGAGATAGAGTTCATAAACCATAAAACCTGTCCATATAATGTTTACAGTTCAATGATTATTTATTTTAAATTATAGTCACAAGATTCTGCAACCAATCACTACAACCTAATTTTAGAATGTTTTCATCCCTCCATAACCCTGGGCAATTTGCAAGTAAAGGGAGCATTAATAATAAGTGGGCAAAGACAGCAGGTATAAATCTGGCACGACTGAGGTCTGTCCAGGACAAACCAGAGTGTATCATCACCTGAAGCTGAGGGCACAGGTGTTAGGGCGAAATCCATACAACCTAATTCAAAACAGTAGCCTCCTTTAAGAAATGTGGTTTTAAAATCGATAATCAGAAATGGAATTCTCATTTCCTGCCAGGACTAGGGGATGAGTGTATAAATTAGTGGAACTGTTTTTGAAGACTGGCAGGATTGGATAAAGCTGAACATAGGCAGACATAACACATGTGCAGTTCGACTCCAAGCTGTGTATCCAACAGAAATGACTACTTGTCATTTGATTTCATTTACACCAACTTCAAAAACATGCAGCTGTCGCCTACAGTGGTGCAGATCAGGATAGTGGTTAATCCTGAACAGGAGTTAGTGACTGGAAAGGGCACATGGGAAGGAAATCTTGAGGAGCTGGTAGTACTCTGTTTTTTGATCTCGGTGCTGGTTACAAGGGTGTTCATTTCATAAATGTTCAGCAAGTTGTGAGTTTTTAATTGGTATACTTTTCTATACAAATGTTCGACTTTAATAAAAAGCTTACTTTAAGAATGGATAGGTTTAGGTTTGCTAGAGGAGTATGAAGAAACTGGACTGAGACAGGATTTCCAAGCCCCATTAACAGTGAGCTATTTTAAAGTGAGTAATTAACAGCAGTTAGTGTTCACACTTTAACAAGGTGTTGATTTTCTTTCTTAACACCTTTCCCTTGAACTAGAGGCATGAAATTCCTAGGGAAGATAGAGGTGGGGAAAAGCAAAATGTCTTTCCCTTACAAAAGGAAATTTCTACGATGGGAAAAATCAATCACCACTTCGGAATAGTGGAGGCTTTTTTACTTGGAATTTTTAAGTGCTTTTGCTCACCAGGATAGTATTTTAGAATTGGAAGTACTATTCAAAAGAATTCCATCAATTTCTTTAAGGAAAATTAAGGAAGCAGAAGTCCAGAAACTGATAAAAGTTTTCCCAAATTACACAGCTAGTTAGTATTTAGATGAGTTCAGAACCCATGGCTCTTGACTCTTCAACCACTATTAACTATTAATAATGAGAGTCGGGGCACATGGGTGGTTCAGTGCGTTAACGCCTCTGCCTTTGGCTCAGGTCATGATCCCAGGGTCCTGGGATGGAGCCCGACATTGGGCTCTCTGCTCAGGGGGGAGCCTGCTTCCCCCCAACCCCCCGCCTGTCTCTCTGCCTCCATGTGATCTCTGTCAAATTAAAAATAATAATAATAATGAGAGTCACTCTAACAGCTTCCCACACAGCAGTCTCTGTAATAACGACATGGCTATGATCTCATATAATTTCTACAAGAGATAACAGGTATGGACTCTTGTCCCCATTTCACTGAGGGGGAAGCTAGAGATGTTCAGACAAGTTCACATGCTTTAACAAGGTTAAAGTTAAGTACAGGATCCAGAATTCTGATCAGTTATCACTCTAGAGTCTAAGATTTAATCAAAGGATAATATGACTTCTTTGAATTAACTGAAGGGTAAGTAAATAAATAGATGTGCTGTTTCTTGATCATTATGCTGTGGGGGAAGAGTGGGTAATTTATTTCTACGTTATAATCCAGCTATTCTCACTTATTCATATCTTAGATATCAATGATTAGTTTAGATAAGATTCATATCTTACGTCCATCCCCTGGACCAATGCTATCTTCGGTAGCAGTAACACTTTCCTCTTGGCAGCCATCTATCTATGAAGTGGCTATGCTTAGCTCTCTATGAGTTATTCAACACCCAGGGAGATAACCTGGAAACATCACCTCTTTTAATGATACATCTTTATTTCCTTAGTAATGTTCTTGACAACATACAATAGGTAGTGTTAAAGATTCATGACTGACACATCAATTGTACAGTTTTCTTCTTAAGTATCCATGGAGATATAAGTTACTCTAAGAAGAGTCTAAGGAACGATTCATATCCTAAAGTATGAACAAAACACTGTTTTGAGTTCAATACAAATACAAGAAAAGTACATTCGGATAAGACATATTAGATTTGATAAAAGATAGCTTGCTTTAACATTTGATTTTCCTCATATTCTTTCCAAATATCTAATCTACAGAACTAAGACACTTAGGAAGCACAGGTTCATTTGTTGTGCATTGTAAAGTGTATTTCTTTCCAATTCATCCACACTGCAAGACTAGCAAGGTTAATACAATAGTTGAAAAATGTATTTTCTTTCTATATAATTGTCTTATTTTTAAACTTAGGATACACAAGAAAAGATGGAAGGAACGAAAGGAAAGATGCATGGCAGAAACTCCCTGATTTAAGCTAATGTTCCCTCTAATTTATTTATTTATTAAAAGATTTTTATTTATTTATTTGACAGAGAGAGATCACAAGTAGGCAGAGAGGCAGGCAGAGAGAGAGGAGGAAGCAGGCTCCCTGCTGAGCAGAGAGCCCGATGCGGGGCTCGATCCCAGGACCCTGAGATCATGACCTGAGCCGAAGGCAGAGGCTTTAACCCACTGAGCCACCCAGGCGTCCCCCTCTAATTTATTTTTTAAGTAGATAATTATGTATCATAAGAAATAAAATACAAGGACTGAGTAGAAATGACCCTGTCATTAGAGTTTACCCCACAGATGAAAAATATAGGGCCTATTTTCCTTCACTCCCATGACAGACATCACTAATCAATCAGCTTTGCTTTCCCACCTAACATGATCTTGGAATCCTTCTTTGACGCCACAATCTTTCTCAATGCTAACATTTATCACTTCCCATGTGTAAGGCATGGTACCAACTGCTTTCTATGCCTTATCTCCTCTCATAGCCTCACAATATCCCCAGGGAGGTAGGTACCTACTATTAATCCCCTTTTAGAGAGGTCCATGCTGAGAATCAGCTGTTAAGTCATAGTGCTGGAAGGGGCTGAGCTGGCATGTAAAGCCAGGGTCATTTTACTTCTGTGTCTGTGCTCAAAATCACTACACTGTTGGAAAAATCTTCCAGCAACTGACAGGAGTTAGTGCATTATAGATCAGCTACTTTCCATCCAGCTTGTCTACGCAGACATTCCTTCTATCACATTGCTAACAGTAGTCACAGAAAAGAAGTGTTAATACTTTCAGAAAAAAACAAAAAACAAACAAACAAAATAACACAAACTCAACCAACCAACAAACTTTCCTCAAATCTACTCACTGATTTTAGCCTTGTTTTTCATTAAAGACCATGCAGAGCAAATTCGTGGGTTCCACATGGTAACACTACTGTTCCTCCAGCCTCCTCTCTGCTATTTTCCTGCAAAGTCTCTTCTTGACTAAGGTCAACACATTCTGTTCTTTTAGCCACTCCGCAAGCATTTCATGTCATTCTTCTCTGGCGGGGCTCCAATTTCCCCACATTTCTCTGAAGCAAATGGAATGTTTCTAGTGAAGTCTAACCAGCCCAGCATAGGGGGGCTATCTCTACCTTGCATGTTCTGACTGTCTTTATTATCACATCTGAAGGCTGATTTTAATGCCAACTTCATATCTCTATTGACTTATGCTGACTATTTAATATCCTACTAAGTCAATATAGGCCTCAAACTCCAATGGCAGCAGTTAGATATAAGAAAAGGAAAGTAGAAGAAAGCTAAGTATAGGGGGAAGAAGAAGGGTTAGGAAATGGGACTATTTCTGATAGGAGAGGCTGCAAATCCCCGTATCAGAGTAGATACCAAAATGGGATTTCTTCTTCTCTAAATAGGATATGCTTAGAAGCAAAATCAGTAAAAGCAATCCAGCCCAAAATGTACTCTCCTACTTTGCCTGAAATCCCACCATTTAAAGGCTTATTGTGGTTAATAAGCAAAAACAAACAAACAAAAACCCAAACCAAAACAGAAACTCATCCTTAATACTGTGGGTTACCAGAAAATCATACATCTTGTGAGTTTTATTTTTCTAAGATTTTATTTTTATTTATTTATTTATTTATTTATTTATTTGTCACAGAGAGAGAGATACAAGTAGGCAGAGAGGCAGGCAGAGAGAGGGGGAAGCAGGCTCCCTGCCGATCAGAGAGCCTGATGTGGGGCTTGATCCCAGGACCCTGAGATCATGACCTGAGCAGAAGGTAGAGGCCCAACCCACTGAGCCACCCAGGTGCCCCTTACCTCGTGAGCTTTAAAAAGAAAGTAATTTGGTTCAGCAAATGATCTAAGTTTTGGTATTGAGATGATAACTTTTTGACTGGGACAAGAGTTGGGAAGAAGGTGAACAAAACAGAATTTGGGGATGGGTGTTGTGAGGGAGAAACCAAAATCCATTCCGGAGGAGAGATATGATAACCATGTTTTGCAAAATAAAAATTAGGACTCATGGATGAATAGAGGCCAGAGGATTTGGAACTGGCAGTAACCAAACCTGAGACACATGGAGGCTATAAGACCTTCACTGATGGGCAGGCCTGGAAAACACATCACCACATGAACCAGGTAGTAACTAGCAGGCAGCAGGAGGGCTGTGGATAGTTTCAGATGCCAAGTTCACTCTCGTGGCTTTTCAACCCAGGGCCAGTAAAGCCGCTGCTTTCTTCTCCCCCAAACCCAAGCCCAGATGTCATTTATCTCTAAATCACACATGGACATGGACCATGTTCTGTTTTTCTTAGGATCCCCCATGCCTCACGCAATGTCTAGAAATGAGAACTTCAGAATGAATGTTGCTGGAACAGTCTCCCCACCAAATGTCCAGCCTGCAAGGTGCCGCTGCTGGAAGGAGCATGGTGAGGACCTTAGCTGGTGGCTCTGCAGGACATACTGACTCCCAGGGGTCCTCCTGGCGCTAGGAAGAGGGGAAGCCCACAGTCATGTGTATGCTGGGAAGGGCCCCTTTTTCCTGGAACCATAGGTGGAAACTGCACCGGGTCTGGCAAATGAGCTTTGGTTTTGCTAACGACCTCAAAAACATTTATTTAAAATAAGCCTGCTTCTTCAAGTATTTGACTTTCTTTTAAAACTTCCTAGTTAAAACTCTAAAGTCAAAGGCTCCAGGGTGGCTCAGTCAGTTAGGCGTCTGACTCTTGATTTTGTCTCAAGTAATGATGTCAAGGTCCTGGGATTGAGCCCCACATCAGGGTCCTTGCTCAGTGGAGATTCTGTTTCTCCCTCACCCCTGCTCCACCCACTGCTCATGCTCACCCTCTTTCAAATAAATAAATAAAATCTTCCTTTTTTTAAAAAAAATGAAGGGGGAATAACTGCAGCCAGTTTGAGTTGGGTTTCCATAACTTTTTCCTTAAAAAGTTTGCACAAGGTGGAAGTCAGTCTGCTGCAATTTTATTTCTTCTGATTTATTCTATTAGAGCAACAACATTAAATATAAATGTCATACCCAGCCCTCAGATGGCCACCATGATTCTGACCTCTTAGTACTCACAGGCTGCTGTAATCCCATCCCTTAGGTTTGGGCTGATCTAGTGACTCTCTTCTAATAAACAGAAAGCAAGAGTGATGGGTTGTTAGTTCCAAGATTAAGTTACAGTGAGACTGTGGGCTTTTGTCTTGCTTGCCCTCTCTCACTCTCTCCATCTCTCTCTCTCTCTCTCTCTCGGCTCACTTGCTCTGAGGGAAACCAGCTGCCATGTTTGAGCTAGTGGAGAGACCCACATGGGAAAAACTGATGTCTCCAACCAATAGCCGGCAAGGACCTGAGACCATCACATAAGTAAGCTTAGAAGCGGGGGGAGCCCTCCCCCAACCCAGCCTTGAGATGACTACCACTCAGGTCTAAATCTTGATCACAGCCTCATGAGACAGTGAGCCCAAGCAATGAGCTAAGCTGCATCAAGACTTCCATCTTACAGGAACTATAATATAATAAATATTTTCTGTTTTAAGCTGCTGTGTTTTAGGGTAATTTGTCATGCTGCAAAAAATAACTAATAGAAAGGAATTAACCCCAGATAGATTAACAATAAAATACTTTTCCTTTGCCTCTTTGTTATGTTTCCCATGACAACCCTCAATTTATAAAAAGTACTTTATAGGACATTAAAAATTCACTGTCAATATTTTCAAGTGCACAGCCTAATTCTCTTAAGTTGATACAATACTGTATTTGAGTAGTAAGATTCTTTAAGGGACTGACAGTTGAAATTCCATTCTAACACAGGCTAATCTATTCGACAAATACACTACACACCTGCTATGTTCCAAGTACAGGAAGATAAATAGGACAGGGCAGCCTGTTTCAAAGAGCTCAAGTCCATTCAGGACAGTAGAAATGCCCAAAAGATTTGGAAACAGATGAATCAAGAGGAGTACAGCAACTCACTGACTGTGTGACAGTGAACAAGCCATTTAATTTTCCAGTGCTTTCCCCCCTCATTTATAAAATGAGGAATAACAATAATAACAGCTGATTTATCAACTTACAAGATTACCAGAAGGGCCACAAAGTAAAGTGTGTATAAAAGCATTATAAAATTCCAAAATAAAATAAAGCTATTATTGTTGCAATGTTTATTACCAAACTAAGGCGTACAGGTTGTACTACAGAAATAGCTAAAAGATTCATAATTAATTTGCTATTTACTGGCATGTGACATTTCTTTCCTATTAGCCATTTAAATATGTCCTTAAATTTGAAATTTGCACTCCAAAGGTTGTTCAGTCTTCATTCCTTTCAAAACCATGCAATCTAAATTACTCCTCCTCCGAATTTAAACCTCTCATCATTTCATTTTAATTTGCTTTCTGTGAGAAAATAATTATTGTAATGGCTTAAAGAAAAACTGAATGAAAATTACAAAGAACATGAAAACTCTAATCATTTTGGTCAATTAAAAACTGTTGTAAGGGGCGCCTGGGTGGCTCAGTGGGTTAAGCTGCTGCCTTCGGCTCGGGTCATGATCTCGGGGTCCTGGGATCGAGTCCCGCATCAGGCTGTCTGCTCAGCAGGAGCCTGCTTCCTCCTCTCTGCCTCTCTGCCTACTCGTGATCTCTGTCAAATAAATAAATAAAATCTTTAAAAAAAAAAAAAAAACTGTTGTAAGCAAAAAAGTTTCTGTCCTATAAAAAAGAATTTTCTTTGATGTTAAATTTAAACAATGTTTAGAGCGACCACTTAGAATCAATGAAATGTTCTCATTACCTCATTGCCTTTCTTCATTAACTTCCTCTGATACACTTCGTGATTTATTAGATCAACTTTAAAAGTGAAAAACAGTTAATTTTTCATATTTTCCATGTGCCACTATACTTCAATTCATTATTCTAATCCAAATAGCCAGTCCATTAATAAAAATGTATAGGCAAGAATAATTGATTCCATTTTAGGGAAAGATATCAACAATAAACTGCTTTGGACTGAACAATCAATGGTTATTGAATTCTAGACCCCGAGCTAATATTTCTAGCTATACAGGTCCTGAGACTTGAGCTGTCCACTTTGATTTTAATGAACAAGGTCAAAATCATGAACTGAAAATACTATGACACTAATAAAATACTTTACTTCAGAAAAATTTTAGCCTCGAGGTATCACAGACTCTCAAGTATCTTTCTAGTAGCCCTATATATTAATACATACATCAAAGTTGAAGACAGATATGTCCCTTGGAATCCACTATTCTAGTTGTCTACAGTGTGGTGTGAAATAAAATAAAATTAAACATTTATTAAGTTCCAACTATGGGCTAGCCTAAGTGGAGAGGGAATACAAAGATGAAGTACAAAGTGGATGAAGTAGATAAAATATAATTGAATAATTCAGAGAAGCTCAAATGAGGAATGATTTGAGCTTCCTATTTTGGACAACTTTTTAGAGGACATTGCCTTTAAAAGAGAGAAGGAGGGGCGCCTGGGTGGCTCAGTGGGTTAAGCCGCTGCCTTCGGCTCAGGTCATGATCTCAGGGTCCTGGGATCGAGTCCCGCATCGGGCTCTCTGCTCAGCAGGGAGCCTGCTTCCTTCTCTCTCTCTCTGCCTGCCTCTCAGTGTACTTGTAATTTCTCTCTGTCAAATAAATAAATAAAATCTTAAAAAAAAAAAAATAAAAGAGAGAAGGAAGCTGGATCATCTGTTTGAAGTGGGAGATGCGGTACTGACTTCAGTTTAGGAAACTCTGAAATCTGAGATGATAGAACATCCAGAAGAGAATCCACAAAATGGATCTAGAGCTTATTCGTGAGCTCTAAATTGCAAAGAAGAAGGAGCCAAAGGTTTCCTGGGAAAAATTTACAGATGGAGAAGGCAAAAAGCCAGGATTGAACTGTAGGGAATTCAAGAGCAGAAGGGGGACAAGTAGAAGGTGATCAAAGAAAGGGAAGAAGAACCAGGAAGAAGACGGGTCATAGAAGCCAAGAAAAGAAAGACTCAAATACCAAAATGATGACCAATGTTACAGAAAGATCAGCAATATTAACACCATTTTAAAGACGACTAAGTCATGACATACTATATGTTGGCTAACTGAACATAATACAAAAAATAAATAAAAATGTTTAAAAAGACCACTAAATCTACATTCAGGAGGTTACTGGTGATCTTAACTGTATCACTTTGAGTGGGGTGGCCGGTGTGGAATTTGGAGGATCATGAGACACTGTTCTATCAGTCTAATAGTAACTGAGCACCTTGTTTGTACTTTGGGATGGCAAAGTACAGGCTGTATAAATAGAACTCTCTATAAAAGACACTTGGAGGGGATGTGGGGAGCAGAGATCTTGGAAAGAGTCGGTATACTCAGTTGAGAATCTGTTTAGGAGGGGAAGAGCAGGTTTGGCGTTCAGAAGACAGGTACAATTTGGGAGAAGCTGCTCAGGGAAAGGGAATGAGAGCAATTAGGGATAAAAGCTGAGACGGATGACTAGTGTTGAAAGCCCAGCTGAGGCTGGAACTCCTCAGTTTGTAATACCGTCACCCTCCACTGTTGTATGGTCTTTTCTTCCATGAATGTCAGTAGCCTAGGAGCAGGAGTAAAGACCACAGATGGTTTGGTGGTACTAAGGCCCAGCACTGGTAGTCACGTGAGGCAGAAGTCCAGGGGACTTGAGAGGTCTGGAGATTAAGTAGGGAAGTGGACCCTTCCTGAAAGAATGAGAAGTCAGCAACATTCTGACAAGTGGAAAGGACAAGTAGGAATTGAAGGCCATGGTGAGCCTAACATTCAGATTCGCTGGTGAGGGAGAGGTTGGAAAATGGGATTTTATGAGATTTCCGAAAAGGAAAAGATACAAAAATAGAGAAAACCTGCTGAAACTAAAAATTACCAAATGTCTTAACAGAGCAAGAGAACGGATTCTACATTTTGAAAAATGATACATATCACTATTTTTCTCTATGCAACTTAAAATTTGTGCTTTGCTCCTGACATTACATAATTCCAGGTAGTATCAGGTCATTTCTGAAGCTTGACATTACATTTCAAATCAAGAGACCCCTGTCAGGTTAATAAAGTATTGTGATTTCTAATTATTAGGGAAACTTGCAACTTTAAGAAGAAAAAATAAAAATAAAAATAAAAAACAGAGATTTTCCAAATGAAAATAATAAACCGATAATCATCTGAGACAATTACAAAATCCAAGTAAGACACTTTGTAACTGAAGTCCAAACTGGATAATATAAATGACATAACCTGCACTGAGTTCCTTGATCACTGCTGCCGAGAATCAGAATAATATTCACTCTTCAAATTTATACTTTACAGTAAATAATCTCACTCTACTTGAGAAATATTTCCCATCAGCCAATTATTTTATTTGGCGGGGGGGGGAAATGATTCATGTGTGACTTGGTAATAGAGAACATAAATAAAACTAATTCCTATATCCTTTTCCAATGCTCATGAATTCAAGGATTTATTTGGAACCTCTATGAGAACTCTTACTTTTTATGACAGATTTACGCCTGTATTCACATTGTTGCTCCTATAGCTGCACTGGTTTTGTGCAGTTTAACTTCTAATAATCTGAGCTTTCGGTATCATAGACACAACATGCATTCACATTCAGATATTCAAATGGCCAGATATTCACACTCCTCCTGCTCTACTTCTACGTTGCTGAAGGACAGTGAACAAGGCTTCATCTAGGTTCTCACCCTAGACTGGATTTGTTTGCTCATCTTGGTGGTAATAAATTTTCTTCCAACCTAAATGTGCTGTGAATATACACTAGTTCCTAATTTCAAATTTAGTGGGGAAACACACATACGCCTGCCACAATGTTATGCCAGAACACAAAGCAAATTGTTCTGTTCAAAGTGCAACTGGGTCCAAAATAATTCAATGAAGAGGATGGAGAAGAGAGTTTATTTCATTACAAAAATGGTTAGTCATAACAGCAGTGGCTTCTGCTGCTGCTTCTACCTTTGCAGACATGGAATTATATCCAAGATGACTCAGGAGTTCAACAAACTGTCTGGGGAGCCGAGGTTCCCATCCTGACAGCACCCCTGACTTGCAGAGTGAGGG
The DNA here is from genome assembly GCF_022355385.1 of Mustela nigripes. Classification (NCBI taxonomy): domain Eukaryota; kingdom Metazoa; phylum Chordata; class Mammalia; order Carnivora; family Mustelidae; genus Mustela; species Mustela nigripes. The sequence continues at coordinate 49,899,956 of NC_081562.1, read as the reverse complement.
AGGAAGGCACACAGCACTGCAGTTGGGAGATATGATTCACTTATAGCTCTCAGCATATAGTATGTGCTTAATGAATATTTGGTAATACGATCTAACAGCTCCAATAATTGTATGACACTGGGAAATTTAATTAAGCTCATTTGGAACCAGTTTTATGGAAAATAAGGATGATAATATTTGTCTCACAGAGTTGTGAGAATTAAACGAGCTAATGCATGGAAAGTACTTAGCACAGATCTCAGCATGCACTAAACTCAGAAAACCACGCATTAACAAGTGTGCTGAGAAAAACAAGGTAGGTCTATACAATATTATAAAATAAAAACACTTCCTTTCCACTTCTCTTTTCTTTGCATTTAGATTCTCTAAAAAATCTGTTGTTAGAGCTGTGTTCTCTTAGGCTACTGGGGTAGCTGTAGGGAGAGGGACAGTATCAGAGCTATGGATATGGCAAACTCCAATTGTTATAGCCAAAGAGCACCGTTTGCTAAACCTACTTATTTCAGATACATGAATAGTGGCTATAGAGTAATGAGGCAGGTTTCTGTGCGTGGCTCGTGAGAATCAGTCTCCACAGATTTTTAAGCAAGAAACAACTGTGGAAGGCGCAGAGTCTATCAAGGCAGCCAGGCACTGTCCTAGGTGCTGGAATATAAAGATGCCTGTGTGGCAGCAGCAGAAGAGACAGACATAACAGCAATCATGAAACAAGAGACTAAGTGAGGCATCATCCACACGCAAAGCACTCCGGATCTGACCCTTGGGATTGGGGTAGGGAGCAAAGCTTCCCATGGAAGCAGTCTCTGAAGCAAGGAAAAGGGTTTGAGGGAAAGTAAGATTAAAAATACACCAAGCTCAGAGTTAAATACTTATGCCAGTATTCTTAACTGACTGCAATCCTGAGTTAGATTTTTTCCTCTCTCTTTAAGCCTTAGAAAAAGAATTACTGAGCAAATTATGATGTTCTTAAGGATAATAATTACACTCAAAATCAGACAGCTGGACTGGAAGATCCCAATAGTTTTTCTTAGCTGTAAGATTCCTTTTATGCCTGATCATCTTCCAAATGGTCCTAAAACACCATTACACAAAAGCTTGGGATTTTTAAGAATGAAAGAGGTATTTGTCCCTACACAAAATGAAAATTTGGTCCTGAGAGATAAAACGAGCCATAAACAACAGTTCTCAGGTGCTGGGAATTCCCCAACTCTATGTCAACAATGAAAGGCCACTGTAAATCCCTAAAGTGGACATTTACAACCAACTGCTGAACACCTGTATTTCTCACACAAAATTTTGACAGCTGCTCCCTTAAAAAGTGATCATGACTCCAGGCAGGATGACATGTGCTGAGCGAAGTATTTTCAAAGTGTTATTTTGTGTTTACGTCTTCAAAGTACTTGCAGAAATGAATTTCTCCATATGCCAATTACAGTTTACAAACACAAGTGTTAACCCAACTGTAATTGTTCATAAAATTTTCCACTGCAGCTATTTTGTTAACCTACATCCAATTTTTAGAATCACCAAGATGGCCACTGTTGGCTTCACATTCTATACTGGTTACATGTGACATGTGCCTAGTCTGATTTCAAAAATGGGGCTTCACAAATCAAATGTTATTTCCACACCTGCAAATTCATGAGTCACACACCAACACCAGCAGAAGAGCAACAGTGAAAACTAAGACCAACTCAGCAGTACTCAGAAGCACCTGTTTTCACATAACGCAAACTACTGCACTGAAATTAGGCATGCATTTTAAAAGTTTATTAGTTAGATGCATCTCCTGAAAAGCAATCCAGGCATTCATCAGAAAGCAGAAAGTTTTTTTAATCTCACACTGAATTTATTTCTAAATATAAAAAATAAACCCTGAATCATATTTTACAAGCAGTAACTGATCTAGAAAATAGCTTGACATCACAACAAGCAATGTAAAATTTCCCCTGTTATCTATTGCTAGTGAAATCATAAACAACAGAATTGCAAGGGGTCCAATTATCCATAAAGCACAGAAAATGGCAATGCTAGGGGCTATAACCTGAAATATCATGGACAACTTTGTTCATTCTCTGGAAAAGAATTTCTTTGACATGTAACCTTTCCCCCCAAATGTACAAGCCATTGACAGTCTCTATAATGTAGTGATTTTCAAAGTATATTTTTGTCCCACAGAAAATGGACAAAAAGCCACAAAACAATCATACATTTTAGTATCCTCTGATTACGTGGCAAGCACATTTTAGCTTAACAGCTATGCTCAATGGATATCTGGAATCCAAGTTTAAAAAAGACCACAACATATTCTACTAACCTACAGTAAAATAAACCATTTTCTCGTTCCTCCAAAATACCACTGCCATTCAAGCAACCCATGGCAGTATTTGACTAAGAGAAGAGACCTATAAAAGAAGGGCAACTGCATCTCTATCTTTTTCAGCAAAATAAAAGTTTTCTCCAATAACTATGCCTCCTTTAGACACAGCTACATTTTACCTGTTAGTGAAATATTGCAAAGACTTTGTTGGTCAGGTCTAGCTTGAAACCTACATTTTCCTAAAAAGAAATGCATTTGAAATTCCAAATAACTGATTTTGCAAATGACCTTTCAGGGAACAGCCCACTCATAAGATGTCAAACACGTATTATATTAAAAAGAGTAAGTACATTTCCAACTCCAGAGGGTTTTATGCCCAGCCTTCTATCCAGATCGCCACACAGTAGCTCTGTCTCTTCAGTCAGGTTCAGCTCAAACATTAAGTTTTCTTTTTTTTTTTTTTAAAGATTTTATTTATTTATTTGTCAGAGAGAGAACGAGCAAGAGCAAGCATAGGCAGACAGAGTGGAAGGCAGAGTCAGAGGGAGAAGCAGGCTCCCTGCAGAGCAAGAAGCCCGATGTGGGACTCGATCCCAGGACGCTGGGATCATGACCTGAGCCGAAGGCAGCTGCTTAACCAACTGAGCCACCCAGGCGTCCCAACATTAAGTTTTCAACGAAGGATCACTTTAGCTAAAACACTCACCCCTCTCACCACCTTCAATACTTTCTTCTGTAACTCTGACCTGACTTTCTTCATTGCACTTAGCACTATTTTTTATATTTTTATATTTTTTATATTCTACTTCCCTATTGGATTTTTTGATCACTGCTAATATATATATACATATATATGTATGCATATATGTATTTTTTTTAGTATTCTATTTCCCTGTTAGATTCCTGGTTGCCAAGGGTAAAGATCACCTGTGTCTTCTGTACCACTCTACATCCAGCACCTAGAATGATGCCTGACATGTGATGAATATCATCAAGTATTTGCTGAATGAATTAAAAGAGTGAAATGCTTACCTAAATGTAATCTTCCTAAACTTGATAGGGTATAAAAATAAAGAAGGAAATTTGAGCATTATATCTTATATTTTAAATATTACTAATTATGAATAATTTACTTAGCCATAACCTCATAATATTTTGGAGTCAGTTCAAAACAGTTTCTAGAATAGAGATCTTGGAAGGTTTATAATATTAACCGAAATTCAACTCAATTTCTACATTTCTATAGGCCTAATTGGAAATATTTAATTTAAATCCACAGACTCAAAAAACTCAGTTCTATGGTTCAATGTTTCAGAAAAATTTTTGGCTTTAAACTTGTATAATAGTTGAGATACTGGGGTACAATTCTAATACTTCAAATAAAAAAGCACAGAATCAATTCAATTATAATTCTAAAATATCACTGGGAATATTTCCCTCTGGCATCATGGTGAATCATTCTGTATTCCACTTTTTATCTGACCTGGTACTTACATACTTCTTGACTGAGCTAATACATAGACATCTCATAGTGGAGGGAAAAACCTCTGATTGCCCATTTGGGAAGCTGTTAAACAACAACAAAAATTTTTGAGGTTCTTCCACGTTGTGGCATATACCAGCCTCCTATCTTTCTAAGCTCATTTTGAAATAGCATTATCTGAATGTACACTAATAAAAATCCCCCTTTTGAATCCTAAAACTTATTCTGAGTTTCATTTCCCTTTGCAAGATCACCTTTCATTTAATCTTTCGTATCATCATTATAAGAAATTAATCAAATGTGTAATCAATCTAGTACTCATTACAAATTCCCTAAGGTATCCTCTATCTGTTGAAACACTCTTACATCATCAGAACCATGTGTTTAATCAGTTTTCCTGGTTTGGTCCCAAGAAGAGTCAGCATAAAGTTGAGTCAAAAGACCCCTCTTTCCTAGTCCCCTGATTCACCCATCAAATCTACATACACCAGTTCCAAGTCTCTGAGCCTTATCCCCGCTCTGTAACCCTGACTCCCACATTTCAAGTTACCTCCTAAGAATTCTCCTCGGACATCTTTTTGGCAACTCAAACTCAGCATGTCGAATATATTCCTTCTGTTCATACTGATGTTTTCCCACAACTGCTATATCTGCTCTTTTATTTATGTCTCTCCCTCTAATCCTTTTTATACACTAATACCACACTAATCTTCCTAAAGTACAGTTCTTTCCTAGTTATACCTCTACCAAAAAACCTACAATATGGCCCCAGTGCCTACACAATGAATTTAAGCTTCTTGGCCCGCCATTCATAACTATTCAACATGCTTTACTTAGTATCTTTATGAATAAGGTTTTCTTCCACTAACATTTACTAAGTGCTTACTATGTGTCAAGCACTAAGTGTTGTATTTAATGTCATTTAATTCCCAGTAACCCTAAGAGGTGTGTAGTTACTGACTCAATTTCACAGATGAGGAAACTCAGGCACAGACAGATTTACTTGTCAAGGTCACATACCTATTAAGAGAGTGAGCCAGGATTCCAACTTAGGTATTCTCATCCACATCCTTAACCAGCAGGATACAGCTGTCTCTATAGAAACAGAGATCACCTTAAAGAAAGGTGTCATTTTGGACCTCACAAATAACTATATAAGTGCTGTGTGTGTGCACATGCATGTGCACATGTACACACACACATACGCATACACAAACCTGTAATTTCAGGGGGGTCTCACTCTCTGGTACTTGATATTCTAAAGCACTTTGTTTCAGGGCATATGCTGATAAAGAATTGTCTTGTATGTAACACATTTTCTCTTATGCAGCTCTAGATACTGGTGGAAGAACTCTGGTAAGATGTAGATGGGGAAGTTGTATGAATCTCTAAAGCAAGATTAAATTCAGAACTGGAAGCAAGGGCAGAGAATGTTAAAGACAGAGTGGTTATACTTCTAAGAAGTCTGCTCAGATTTGGCCACAGGCTTTTTCCTTCCTCTACCTGCTTTGGCTGTGCCCTGCACAAGAGATACAGCTCTACAGACTAGACCTGTCATCGATTCCTTCTATGGGGACATTGGTGTGTAATGCCCTCATTTTACAAGTAAGAAACTGATGAAGCACAGAGTTCCAAATGATTCATCTAAAGTCACACAGCTCCTCAGCCCCCTTAAGAAAATTACATTTTTGGTGGGTAGGAATTTTAAAAATATAGTTTCCATCTCTGGCACTTATTTCTATCTAATAAAAATAACCAAATGATCATATTTTCCAAATTAAAAAACTAGAAACTAGCCCATCTGAACTTCAGTCCCGGTTCTGGTCCTTTCTAGCTACGTAAACTTGGATCTGGGTAGCCTTAGGAACCTCAAGGACTGGGATTAGTAACCACGGAACTCTGAGGGGTCTCTTTCTACCTCCATCTCCTTCACATGTTGACTTGATTCTCTCCTATTCCTGACTGTTTTTCATTTTGTGGTAGAAGATATTGTCTTGAATTTTGCAAACACCCGGAGGAGTACCGATTGGTCTAGTTGGTTTACATGTCCACTGTCACACCAATCACCACAACCAAGGAAATGGTTTAATATGTCAGTTTTGATCCATCAGTAATGACTGAATTAGAGTGGAACAGAGGTATATTAAATATGAGGATTATTCTTCTCAGAATAAAAAAAGAAGAGTTTCGGGGCATACAAATAATGTGCACAGAATCATGCAAACAGAAAACACTAGAATGTGTTTTTCATTAAATGAATGGCAGGTTTGGTGATGTTTCAGAAATAAACAAAACAAAACAAAACAAAAAAGGAAGAAAGGAAAAAAGAAAAGAAAAGAAAACTTACAACATGGATGTGAGCCCAACAGAGAGTTCTTCTGGGTTTGTATAGTTAAAATAAAAATAGCATTGAAGGAATTCCTCACCTCCACATACCATATGTTATATCGATGAAAAACTAATATGAATAGAGAGGAGGCATGAAATCTTATTGCACATCAAATCTAATAGAATCTATATTTATTTGGGTCAAATAAAATTTTAACCATATATTGCATTTGTTGAAGTATGTAAACAACATATAATTCAGAATTTGTTTGAAAGAGACACAGGTTGGGGTGCCTGTGTGGCTCAGTTCTTAAGCATCTGCGTTTGCCTCAAGTCATGATCCCAGGGTCCTGGAATCAAGCCCCACATCAGGCTCTCTGCTCAGGGGGAAGCCTGCTTCTCCCTCTCTAACTCCCCCTGCTTATGTTGCCTCTCTCACTATGTCTCTCTCTGCCAACTAAATAAATAAAAATATTTAAAAAAGAAAAAAAGAGGGGGAGAGAGAAAGAGAGAGAGAGACATAGGTTTATTCAGTGACCTGTCTTTCTGGAAGTGAATGAGTTCATACAGAAAGATTTAAGCAAAAGCTGGAGATCCTCACAGTAGGGACATTGAGAAAGGACTTCTTGTGTTGAATAGTAGGCTTCCCTCACTGAACACCAAGATTCCTCTAATACTTCCTGATAGAGTTATGCTATTTTAGTCCTTCCAAAGGGATAATAATGAATAAAAGTGACTGTGTTTGCAAACCACAGAGCAAAAGGGAGGTGATATAGTATATACTTTGCTTTGGTTTTTGAATCACTGGCAATCACTATCAATAACATCATCTAGAAATACAACATCATGTTAATTTGACTTGTATTACTGGAGTTTTTGTTCACGAGTTTAGTTTAAGATAAGGTGACCCATTGCTCAAAAGAATAAATCTACCTATGTGGGAAATTAACAGTTCTAATTCATATACAGATGAATCCCAGCCCTTAAATATCAGGGAAGAGTCATCAGAGAACTAAAAGATGAATGTGGAATAATGAACGGAGGACTAGACCCTAACAGGAGGTCCGCCTCCTGATACCACTTCTAAAGGATCACTGGGGCTTGCATATTTGTGCACCATGCTTGGACCCTGGTTTATTCATCTAAAAACACACTTGAGGTCGACAAAAGTGCATTCCAAAGTCCCTTTCAACTTTATTTATTCCTTTAAATTATTCCATGTGGGAAACAACACAGCTGGAGATAATAAAGCAGATGACACAGGATACCCCAGAAAAATGGAACATGGTAGCCAATCAATTTTCAACAAAACAACTACACTAGGGATGGAAAGCAATTCTTAGCAAAGAAAAATAAGCAGCAGAGTCATAAAACAAGCAAGTTTGTCTTGTTTCTATATGATCCATGTTTCTTCCAATTCACTGGGGATTTCTTGAGTCAAACTGAGCACAGCCAAGGTTTGAATCATCCAGTATCTCACATCCAAGACCTGTCAGTTGGGCAATCACTGTTTTTAACATAGAAATAAACGGCTTTTATGCTTGTGAACCTTGGCAAAGTAAGGATGACCTATGAAATGTGCTGCATTCTCTCCTTTCCTTTCCCCAGCTCCTCTTTTCTCCCTTCCTCCAGATCCCCTGGCTGAGGAAGATGATTTTCCCTTTGATTATGTGTTCAGTTTTTATATGCATTACAGTGGGGATCAGCTATCTTTCTAATGTACCTATAAAAGTTCTTACTCTATCCTTTTGGCACACTTACCACCCCCTTGTCCCCCAAATCCTAATTAGGCATCAATTCCAGAAGAAAAGAGGATGTGGTTATTGAAAAAAAAAAAAATTCTAACCAAAGGAACTAGTGAGAAAAAAGTACTTGTACTAATTACTCACACAAATTCCTAAAAATTCTCACACTACAAACATGCATTATCAATATTGTTTTGTATCCAAGAAGAACAGTGCAGGGCATTTTTCAATGAAAAAAAAAAAAAAGTAAGCACCCCTCTTAAAATACGGTTTGAACATCTAGACACTTGAAAGTCTGAATTCCCTAACTAGAGATTTTAGATGCACATACTGCTTAATAAAGTAACTTAGCCAACAATGTTTTTATACACCCACAGCACAATTTTTGCTCACTCTCTATTAGAATAGGCAAAATAAAATAAAATAATGCGTCAATACAAATGATCTTTTCTCAAAAGGTCTAAACCATAACTCTTGTTTCCCCCTTCCTAGACTTTCTCTGAACTGACTTCAGTAGGAAAGGTGAGTAAACCACTAATGACTGCCCTGAGCAGCTTCCCCACATAGATTTTCTCCTGCCTGGGTGAGTCAGGATGAAAACCTTGGTTACCATGGAGGAGTTCCTTGCCTAATTCAATGCCATTACCCATGTGCAAAAGGTGCTAGGGCCAGAAGGGAAAGTGACTCACATACCTTTCATATGCATAAGAGAGAAACAAATTCCTCCTTCTTAAGTAATTCAGAAACCCTCCCCACTTCCCTGAATAGTTCATGGCAAGTCAGGCTTTCTGTCCTGGATATGAGCGGTGCTAAAAGCATGCATAAAAAATGTACATTATCAGTTTTATAATTTGAATATTATTTAGAGTGGTTGAATAAAAATATATATTATGACAGGGCCAAAGGGTTTATTTTTTCTGTGTGACAGAGTAATCAAAATATGATATGCCAGAGTGGGTTTTTTTTAAGATTTTATTTATTTATTTTGAAAGAGAAAGAGAATGAGAGAGAGAGAGCATGAGAAGGGGGAGGGTCAGAGGGAGAAGCAGACTCCCTGACAAGCAGGAAGCCTGATGTGGGACTTGATCATCATGACCTGAGCCAAAGGCAGTTGCTTAACCAACCAACTGAGCTACCTAGGCATCCTGCCAGAGTGTTCAAAAGGGCACTACTGTAAGAGTATTTGGTGAAAAACAAATACAAGCACCAAATGCAATAAAATTTAATTTCAGGATCCTTTTCTAGCTTTTTATTACATGCAGGTTTATGAATCAGTTTTGGGATCAATGCAAGTTTTTCTTGAGGAAAAAATACCAAATGAGTCATCTATGTGAGATTTTCAGAGCAAATGGTGTTTCTTGGCAGATAAGATAAAAGATGAAGTCTAAGATTTACCAATATGTTCAGAATTTCATAGATATAAACATTCTCCAAAACTGCTTAATATTCAATGATAGATTACTGTCTTAAAGGAATAGGAATCTCCCTACTGACAATTCCTCTCAGAAAAATAATTCCCTCCGGACACCCACGTGTAATTTTTTTTTCATTGAAATCCCAGTTAAAATCCTTCAGCCAATACTTTTATGTAAATTGTTTCAGAACTAAAATAGTCTAAAATCATAGTTTCAAACCTGAAAAATCTTAAGAAATAAAGCTACCTCTTATCGCATTTTAGGAAACAAAAACCCATGAAAGTTTGGTGATTTCCCCAAAGCATCTGTCTAGATTATTTAAACTCTAACTCTAGAATTCTGAAAAGATAGATGAGTTGAAAGCAGAATTTTAAAAATCAAATATAGTCTTTCCATGCACAGTGATATGCATCAAGTCCATAAAAAAAAAAATTGGGGAAGGGACGCCTGGGTGGCTCAGTTGGTTGGGCAGCTGCCTTCGGCTCAGGTCATGATCCCGGCGTGCTGGGATGGAGTCCCACATCGGGCTCCTTGCTCGGCGGGGAGCCTGCTTCTCCCTCTGCCTCTGCCTGCCATTCTGTCTGCCTGTGCTCGCTCTCTCCCCCTCTCTCTCTGAAAAATAAATAAAATCTTTAAAAAAAATTAAAAAAAAATTGGGGAAGATATAAAATCAGTTTTTCCTCATTGCCATCATTGCTAAAACTCAGTTTTGATAGAGTTACAGACACAGAAAAATTACCCATTTTTAGAATAACTTGTCTTCTGTAGCATCAGACCCTACTGACATTTTAATTCAGGCTTTGACATTTCATGAGATTATAAACTGTGTTATATTCAAGATGAAGGAAAGGATGGAGAGATTCTAACCCGAACCCACAACAGAAGAGACATTATTTAGGATAAAGTTAAAAATATCAGTGAGCACTTGAGAATGTAGTAAAGGAAAAGCAGACTTATTGGAGAGCTTTCTGAGAAGGTTTTCCTAGCTCAGACTTCCATTATTATATGTCTAGAGTCTTGATGTTAATCTGAACCACTAGATAAACTGACAAGGCAGAGAGTTAAGTTAATTTCAAGGAAAAAAAAAAAAAAGAAAGAAAATTACAGGGAGAAATATAAGAAGGACACATCTGGTTTATCAAGAGCACCATTAACTAAGATGTGAATGTCCTTAGTAAATTCCACCAAGCTTTGAGCCTTAATGTAAATAGTTTTTCTAAGCCATCTAGGGAAACAGGGCATGCACTTTCAAATTAAGCCAAAGACTAATTAAAATAGATACGCTGTAGATGTAATTGAATTCAACCATATTACCCATTTAAGAGGATTAGTTTTAAGGATCAGTCTTACCCTTTAATACATTTCTACAGCTGTAAAATATAAGTGGATGTCTTCCCTACCCAATTGAAATAGGCCCCTGAAACTGAAGCCAAAAGAGGCACTGAGAGGTCATTATATTACATGACATGTCCTCTCTAAAAGCCCTAGCTCTCTGACATTTGACGAAATGTCAAATCCCAAGTGCCCAAGACCACTGAGACACATGCAGTTTATTATGTAGCAGTTGGAAGTTGGGGAACCTCAACATGCATCTCACTCCACAAAGTTAAATATTACATAATGGGTGTTTTCAGGTAAAGCACGGGGAAAAACATGTTGGTTATGTATCTAAAGCAAATGCGTTTTGATGTTTAGCATCTTTTCCTTAGCATGACCTTCACCAATCAGATCAGTTAAGACATCATTCTCTGTAAGTTACTGCATTGATGTATAAAGACTAATGCCTTCATCTAATACATCATTCTCCTAACTCTAATTTGAGGATCTTTCTTAGATACCTTCATAAATACTTCTCCTTATAGGCATATTTTGTAAGCTTATAAAACAGTTATTTTGTTTTTAAATTCAATCCAAAACTAAGATGCAGGCATTTAAGAGAGATTATTTGATTCTATTTGTACAAGCACATCCCAGTACAAACTTGGGAAAGTGTGAATTTGACTCAACATATATTGGTTGTAAGAAATTTGTACAACGGACACTGATATAATTGAAAGTTCCCAAGTTTTTCTTTCTTTTTTTTTAATCTCTAATCTTCAGAATTATGCATGCAAGCAGATAGTATTTTTTGATCTAACACGAATATTAAATTTGTAAGTATATTATGGAACCTAAGTTTAGGAAACACATACTGTCACTACATTAGAATGAATTGTTAATGTAGAAGCATTAGAAAAGAGAGACAGCACTAAAACTCAGAGATTACTCTGTAAAAGCAACATAGCCATATCATTCAAGCAAATGTCAAAGAATTATATTTTTTTCATTATTATGTTATTGCCACCACATGACTTTTCAACCCTCAACTTTCATCAATCACAACGGAATTTCTGGCATTAAAGCTAATGCTCATGGATTTCAATTATCACAGAAATAGAATCTAAATTATTTATTAGTCAACACTCAGAGACTGTAAATGAGATATATTCATAATTAGACATCAAAAGGCCAGAAAGAATTAGAATTGAAATACGAGTTTATAAAAATCCTTATTCAAGAAGATAAAATAATTTTTAATTTTGTAAATGTAGCGTATATGTAACTGTCAGTTTCCCACATTTAGGGCACTTCATAAACCCAGTGATCTCTGCATGTAGCTGCTCTCTCTCTGTACCCTTAGGCATTTCTGGGCATTATGAATCTATTGGGACAAGTCTAAATCTCACCAGAAATTTAAAGCAGTAATAAGTACAAGAATGATTCTAGTTCTCTGCTGTTTATCAGCTCATTTACAAATATCTTAATATGGGTATATTGTTTTATTCTATAGGTACCACTGATTCCAGTTGACAGCAAGTAAGTGTTCCCTTAATTTAAAAATGAAATGATGAACATGCATCAGAGAAAATAATTTGAACCTCCTTCTACAAACAACACCTCAGATTAATCACAGATAACTGTCTAGAAGTCTGTGTCAGGAACATTAATCATCAACATCAACTTGAACATGAACAACTATTTGTTCCAAATAAGCCAGTCTTCTCTATGCAAATGAAAAAAAAAAAAAAAAGAAAGAAAGAAAAGAAAACAACTACAACAGAGCATATTCTAACCATCATATTGTCTTGCAAGCTACTTTTTTGAATGGTTCGTTAAAATAAAATAACCCTTTAATTGCACTTAAAATACTAACAAGGCATAGCACGAGCCAGTTATAAGGTCTAGAGGCTATCTGAGAGCTGTTCTTGCAACCAATCAAGCAAAATGTAGCACTTCAGTACTTACAGACTGCTCATAGAGAACACCATCTGGGAAACCTTTTGCATTTAAGATTAAAGCTCCATACAAGGTTTATTGTTAGCCCAGCACGCGAGAAGGAACAGGAGGGTGGAGGGAAGTGCTTACTTCGAAAATGCTCTGAAGCGTAATAATAGACATCCTCATAGCCCTCGTGGTAATCCTCTTCTGGTCGGTACTTTTTCCCCTTTCTTCTCCTAGATCTTCTTATCTGCTTGACAAAACCCAGGAAGCGGTCCATCTCTCACTCTCCGTGCAGCCTGGTTCAGCCAGCACCAGAGCGGAGCGACAGCCCAGTGGCTTGGGGCGCTGGTGGAGCATGAAAGCTGGACACTGAGCCTCGGGATGGGGACACGCTACCCTTCCATCTGCCTCTGCGCTACCACCACCGCCCGGACTTTAGCCATGGGTGGGAGAAAAAAGAGCAGCGAAATGGGGTTACTGTAGTAAGATTTCCTACTTTGCTCAAGAAACTGTCAAATGTGCGATTTTAAAAGAAATAAATAAATAAAGGGAAAGAGAGAGAAAGTGAAATAATGAAGGACTAGGAGAAAAAAAAAAAAAAAACAGGAAAGCTTTGGACTTCAAACAGCTTCAGAATAGAAACTACAAAGTTCAACAAGAGATTCAGCTGAAGCGAGAGTAGTCCCGGCACTAGAATTTCACTATCCAACATCTCCCTCGTCAGGGGCGGGGGAGCAGAGATGAGAGGGGCGGGGAGACACGTTAGTCAATGGACTGAACCAAAGCTGGGGACTGAACCGGCTTTTTCTTACCTGCTAATCCCACCACCTAATCCTAGCACCCTTTACCGCAGAAGCACAGGCTTGGGAAACTTCTCAGAAAGCTATTGTTTGGCCAGGAGCATATTCATTAACCCTTTCTGCTCTTGCACATATCATATTAATGAGCCCTAGAGTGGTTTCATCCATATGCACAGCCTCTTGCTGACAAAAGTGTGCTCTATGCGTTAATTGGAGCAGCAGGGAGAAGGCTCAGCAGCTGCTTTCAAATGACACATTTACCCACTGGGCATTAATGTATTCCAATCACTGTTTGATCTAAATATTAAAAGGCACTTCACAGAGAGCCTTCTCATAGGCTTAGGAACTGCATACCATGATCAGCAAATAAAAGAAACTGCATGGTTTGGGGGAAAAAAAAACCACAAACAATGCCACTGCTTACACTCAACTCAAATATAAATCTGAGTTGTTACACTTAAAAAAAAAAATAGGAAAACAGATGAGCTAAATAGCAAACAAAATTAAGTTCTTGGTGAAGATGGAGAGAGGGGGATAAATATTAAAAAATGCTGACACCCTATTCATTCTTTGTCTCTAAAATCACAACGCTTTTTTCTTCTTTTTTCTTTTTTTAAGTATGACAATCAGAGACACTTCAGACTAGACGAAAGAGGTACTCTAAAGTCTAGACAGGTCAGCGTTAATCATGGGTAATCTTTCTCCCTAGCTTCTTTCTTCTGGTCTTTAAATGAATGTTATTTTTTTAACACCAGGAAAAATTCAATTTTTTTATAATATAATTAATAAACATGCCAGCATATCACCTATGAAACTAATAATATTCTTCAGTTCCACATTCCTAGAAAGGTAATTTTTTAAAAATTTTTACTTAGTTAGGGGTTTTTTATATTTAACTTTTTATTTTATTTTATTTTTTTCAGTGTTTCCAGATACAATGTTTATGCACCACACCCAATGTTCCATGCATTTTTTAAAAAGCTCCTTACTATACAGAGGTTGTTCAATATCTATGTAATATCAGTTTGTAGGACCATCCTAGAGGAAAGTGACTGTACTCTGCATTATCTGTTGCTAGATTCACAGGAATGCTACTGTACAGAGGTTGTTCAATATCTATGTAATATCAGTTTATAGGACCATCCTAGAGGAAAGTGACTGTACTCTGCATTATCTGTTGCTAGATTGACAGATTAAGACAATTCTTTATTTGCAGATATTAATTGCTAATGATAGGGTGGGGAGACACTCACAGAGGTAAATATTCATCAACCAAGAACATTTCAACTCTAAAATATATAAAGTGAGATACAATGGTTATATAAATTTCCCCTATTCCTCAAGATTTCCCATTCTTTTAAACTTTATAAGTGAGTTTGTGAAGAGAAACACAAACTTAATGATGCTAACATAAAGATGCTATAAAATGTTTTATGAACATCTTTACACAAAAAAAGCACTTGTCCTTAGGTTCCAAATCCATTCTTTATTATTCTGACTCCCTCAACCAAAAGAAATGACCAGTTAAAAAACAGTGAACTAGAAACTTGAAGATCTGGAGTCTAGACCTGGAACAGGTCACTAGATAAATGATGATGATATGTCATCTGTTGGGGTGCTTTGGTGGCTCGGTGTATTAAGTGACCAAAGCCTGATTTTGGCACAAGTCATGATCTCAGGGTTCTGAGACGGAGCCCTGCATGGGGTCCTGAGCTCAGTGCGAGTCTACTTGAGATTCTCTCCATCTCTCTTTACCCCTCCCCCCATCCACACATGTATGCACGTTCTCTCTTTCAATACATAAATTTAAAAATATATGATATCTGTTCATTTAATTCCTGTAACAACGTTGATATGGAGATGATAACTCCATGAGTGAGGAAAGAAGTTTCAAAGATGTTTTAGTGGTTTGTCCAAGGTCACAAAAGTAACAGTGCCAAGTACTAGCTAGTACCATGCATTTTTTCATACAGATTCAGAGATTATCTCGTCTATTTAGGAATTATTTGCATTCAGCGAGTCATTGTTTTCTATGCAAGTTTGCTATTGAAAATAGTTGTTGACTTTCATTTTTAATTGGGATAAACATAAAATCTGGTTTATATGTGACTAATTTGTCAAGTACACTTGTCCCCGGAGATTATTCAGGCAACAAATTTTACCCAAATACTCCTGAATTATTATAACTCCTAAGTTGGTGGAGACCACATTATTTAAGTTTTGTAGTTATAAGCTCCTAGTTGAATCTAAAAGGACTGATGTTATAGGACAGATGATGTTTTAAAAGAGAGAAAATCCTTTATGCATAGGACAGATGATGTTTTAAGAGAGAGAAAATCCTTTTTGCATAGACCAACTTCAAACATTCCACTACAGTTTACTGATGCAGTGGTAAGCAACCATTTCTGAACAAGAACCAATACAAAGTAAAATTACCTATACACCAAAGAGAAAATGTGCTTTACCTTTCTACTATTTTTATAGGTTTCAAAGGAATTTATTTGGAAGGTTAGCATTTTTGCATCTGATTATAACAAAATGTTTATAGAAGATGAATTTTGGTGGTGTTTGGAAAGAGTTTATAATTCAGCCATATATTTGGAGGGGTGCGGCAGAAGAAGGAACAGCCCTATTAAAATAATCATTGATGAGTGGGAGGCAGGAATAGGGAACCTGCCACTTCAAGGAGGTGTACTTGGGTCATAAAAAACAAAAGAATGTGGCAGTGTACTATGTGAGGTCAGGGAGCATGTGTGTATGTGTCCCAAAACAAAAGACAGAGGGTAAGACACTTGACTCCCTGCCTGATGGGTGGTCCAGGAAAGGACAGGATCCTTTCATCCATCTTCCTGGGTCCATCCTCTGAATTTTTCCCATCTGCTATCCTAACTCTTCCATGGTTAGCCATGGAGGATCAACCTTAAATCTGTAAGGACTTGTTATGACACAGTAAGCTAATACGCTACCACAACTGACAAATTAGTGGAGTGAAGTTCAAGTCCATTCAGTTGGGTGTATTACTGTTTCTGTAGAGAATTCCCCATTCTCCCCATAGCACAAACACTGCTGAGTGGCGCTATTCACCAACTGCTGCACTCCATAGTTTAAGCCCATGGAATACTTTAGAAGTTGCAAAGGGCAGTTCACAGAATAAGTATGGGTTTTCTTTGGCTCACATGGGTGTATCTTTTGTTTCATTTGTTTTGTTTTGTTTTTAAACTGGGTCAATAAAAGTCAGGAATTTCACAAATAAATGCAACCCTTTTTTTTTCTTGAAAACTCAAAGGATCTGGCAATTCTGGGCCCAATTCCAACATGGTAACTATTGATTAGAGCTGAGTGGTGGCTGCCACCCATAAACAAACCTGGGCTTTCCACTTAGCCACAGTCTCCTCCCCTGGGCCCAATTCTCTCTTTCAGTTACCACCTGGTCCCTGGGGGCATTTACACTCGTCAACTATGTTTGAGGTATTATCCTGACTAGCCAGCTCCAAAACACCAATTTCTTTCCATTACAGCTCCCCTACAATTTCATGTAAAGAAAGCAGATTATTATCATAAATCGGTTTTAATTGAGCTAAATGTTCACTAAACTACAAAATTAAAATTCTTAGAAAAAAAAATTATTCACAAGAGAAAATAAAGCAGGTTGAATTACTCAACAAAATGTGCTTCAACAAACAATGGCAAATATGTTGGGGGGAAAAATCTAATTCTGGGTTTTTTGTTTTGTTTTTTTTTTTAAAGTAGATAATTGCCTGAACAGCAATTATGTGGCTTCCATACTCTTCTGAATTAGATTCTCCAACCCCCTTTTTAAAAATTATTTATTTTTTTTTAATTTTTAATTTTTATTTTTTTTAATAAACATATAATGTATTATTAGCCTCAGGGGTACAGGTCTGTGAATCACCAGGTTTACACACTTCACAGCACTCACCAAAGCACATATCCTCCCCAATGTCCATAATCCCACCTCCCTCTCCCAAACCCCCTCCCCCCAGCAACCCTTAGTCTGTTTTGTGAGATTAAGAGTCTCTTATGGTTTGTCTCCCTCCCTCCCTTCCTATCCCCCAAACCCCCCACATTGCATCTCCACTTCCTCATATCAGGGAGATCATATGATAGTTGTCTTTCTCCGATTGACTTATTTCGCTAAGCATGATACCCTCTAGTTCCATCCCCTTTTAGGAAAAGAGAAATAGACCCACAACTGAGATTAAATCTTCAATTTACAACCTTCCCAGATCACTGATTAAGTAGTATCCTTCCATGTTTATTTAGACTGAGTATTGTTTATAGTAATTTCTGAGTTGTACTATGGAAAATCTTTGTCAATCCGGCTTTTTTAGATGCCATGCTGTTTGCAGATGATGCCAAGAACTATGGCCAACTCCCTGTGACCTCAAGGAAGACATTCCAATATACTATATTGAAGATGGCAGAAGAGGAAGGAAAAAAAACTCTGGGTCCTAGAAATGGCCCCTGGTATTCCTAATCAGACCCTATCAGACCCAACACTACTATGTTGCAACAAATGATTTATCATATCCCCCTTTACTGGTCTAAATGAAATTAATGTATCATGTGATACATGCACACATAATTTAAACATAAAATAACATCATCATATATTTAAATATATGTTTAATAATATGTATTTAAATTAGTAAATTGGAGGATACAGTCACACCAGAAGATGCTGCTGGTTCCTTGTACCTACTTCTTTTTATTTATTTATTTTTAACTAAGGTATAGTTGGCACAAATGTTAGATTAGTTTCACGTATACAACATAGTGCTTTCATGGGTTTATAGGTTATGCTATGCTTCCCACAAGTAGAGCTCCCATCTATTGCCCATGTATAAAGCTGTTACATGTTATAACTATGTTCCCTGTGCTCCACATTATATCCCTGTGCCTTATTTATTTTATAACGGGAAGTTTGTACTTCTTACCCTCCACCTATTTCATCCTTCCCCTGAGCTCTCCATCCCCTACCACCCTCTGGCAGCCATCAGTTTGTTCTTTGTATTTATGGGTCTGCTTCTGCTTTTTATTTGTTTATTCATTTTTTTGGGTTTTTTTTTTTTAGATTTCACATATAAATGAATTAATGTAGTATTTGTCTTTCTCTACCTGACTTTTTCACTTGCCATAATTTAGATCCATCCATCCATGTTGTTACAAATGTCAAGATCTCATCCTTTCTGAGTGATATATGAAATTGTTGAACCACTGTATTGCACACCAGAAGCTAACATAACTCTATATGTTAACTACACTGGAGTTAAAATAAAATTGAAAAAACAAACCTCATCCTTTTTTAATGGCTGAGTAACATTCCTGTGTGTATGTACCTTGCACATCTTCTTTATCCATTTACCTACTGATGGACATCTTGGCTATTGTAAATAATGCTGCAATAAACATAGGGGTATACAAATCTTTTTGAATTGGTGTTTTTGCTTTCTTTGGGTAAATACCCAGTAGTAGAAATATTGGATCATATGGTAATCCTATTTTTAATTTTATGAGGAACCTCCATACTGTTTCCTGTGATAGCTCCACCAGCTTACCTCCCCAACAATGGTGCACAATGGGTCCTTATTCTCCACATCCTTGCCAATACCTGCTATTTCTTGTCTTTTATTCTAGCCATTCTGACAGCTCTAAGGTCACTGTGGTTTTGATTTGCATTTCCCTGATGATTAGTGACACTGAGCATCTTTTCATGTGTCTGTGGGCCATCTGCATGCCTTCTTTGGGAGAATATCTATTCAGATTTGCTGCCCATTTTAATTGGGTTATTTAGGGGTTTGAGTGTTCAGTTTTGTAAGTTCTTTATGTATTTTGGATACTAACCCCTTATTGCTCATATCACTTAAAAATGTCTTCTCTCATTCAACAGGCTGCTTTTTCACTTTGTTTATGGTTTCCTTCCTTCTTGCACCTACTTTTAATGAATAATTTTAAATTCAGGAGATGACCAGCAGCCAATCCATACAATGTACAGAATATAAAAGGGTAGAGTCACAGGCAGACACCAGAGCAAAAATTAGTAGGTCTGTGGTATATTAAAACTGTGAAATACTTCATGTAAAGAGAATGATGAGATAGACTTGGGAGAATATTTACAAAAGACCCATCGACAAATGACTTGTCCAAAGCACACAAAGACCTCTTAAAACAATAAGAAAATAAACTACCGGATTGAAAAATGGGCCAAAGACATTAACAGACACTTCACCAAAGAAGATATACAGATGGCAAAGACTCATGTAAAAATGTTCCACGTTGTAGGTCATCAGGAACATATAGATTTTTTTTAAAGATTTTATTTATTTATTTAACAGAGAGAAAGATCACAAGTAGGCAGAGAGGCAGGCAGAGGAGAAGGAGAAGCATGCTCCCCACTGAGCAGAGAGCCCAATGCAGGACTTGATCCCAGGACCCTGAGATCATGACCTGAGCTGAAGGCAGAGGCACAACCCACTCAACCACCCAGGTACCCCAGGAACATATAAATTAAAGCAGCAACAAGATACCATGACACACCTATTAGGACACACCCAAAATCCAGAACAATGACAATACCAACTGCTGGTGAGGATGGCAAGCAACAGGAACTTTCCCTCATTGCTGATGGGCACACAAAATGATACAGATGTTTTGGAGGACAGTTTGGCAGTTGTTACAAAGCTAACCCCAAGATTACCATACAATTCATCAATCACACACCTTGGAATTTACCCAAAGTTGTTGAAAACTTATGTCCACACAAAAGCCTGCACTCAGATATTTGCGGTAGCTTTATTCATAATTGCCGAAATTTGGAAGCAGCCAAAAGATCCTTCAGAATGTGAATTGATAAATAGCTGTGCTTACATCCAGATAATGGAATATTATTTATCACTGAAGAGAAGTGAGCTATCAAGTCCTGGAAAGACATGAGGGAAACTAAATTCACCTTATTAACTGAAGAAGCCAATAAGAAGAGGATACATGCTGTAGAATTCCAACTATATGACACTCTGGAAAGTGCAAAACTATGGAGACAGTAGAAAGATCAACAGTTGCCAAGGAGTTAGGGAGGAATGAAGGACAAGTAGGCAGAGCACATAGGTTTTTAGGAGTGAGACTACGCTGTAGGATACTGTAATGGTGGAAACATGTCAATTGTCCATTTGTCCAAACTCATAGAAAATAGAGTACCAAGAGTGAACCCTGATGTAAACCAAGGATTCAGAGTAATAATGACGTGTCAGTGTAGGTTCATGGATACAACAAATGTACCACTCTGGTGGGGGATGTTGGTAATGTCTACCCACGGTAGGGGTAGAGGTAATATGGGAAATATTTGTACATTCTGCTCAACTTTGAGGTGAACCTAAAACTACTCTAAAAATTGAGGTCTATTAAAAACTGCTTCATGCCTCAGTGTATAACAGTATTATCTTCTAGGTTCAAAGAATTATAAATAAGTGTTCGCTTACAGGAATATTTAGTCATATGAAATATTTGGAAGTTGTACAAATGCAGGACAAATTTTTAGCTTTGTAGGGTTTTCCCCTTATTTAAATACTTCTAACACCCCGGTCCCCCTTTCACAAAATGCTGCCAGCCCCCTTTTCTCTTCCAACTTGCTTATTAGCATTGTGGCCATCCAAAATGACTCTATAAGTTTCTAATAGGAGCATCTGAGGTTGTTCCAGCTGATGACCCCTGAGCTAAATTAACCAAGCAAATGCTGCCCTTCCCCTGAAATTCTTCCTCTATACTCTCATAGCTCCCACTCCTCTTTGTTCTCCTTATTTAAGACACTCTGTAGTGTGAAGACTAAATGTATTATTCAGCTATTTCAAAAACAAGTATTGTTTTAGTATTGTATTATTGTATTGTATTATTGTATTGTATTGTATTATTGTATTATTCAAAAACAAGTAATATCCTAAGAATCTAAATTGTATAATCCTAATATTTTCTGTCTTCTTGTTCCTATGAATTTGGACAACATGTAAGGAAAACTAAGTTCCGAAATAAATACTTTGAATTAAATGTAAGTGCTTCACACCAAGTCCAAGGCTTTGAAATTATTGTTCTGCCAGTAACCGACCTTAGATTTACTAGAGGAAAAACACTGCCTGTCTTTCTAGCAATGAACAAATGCTCCAATTCTTACATTCATTTAAATAATGAAAACACTTGTTTTCATTCTTAAAAAAAATAAATAAATAAAAGTAAGGCACAAGCTCATGGTCCAAACTTGGCTCATCAGAGTCTAAAGTAATGTTTCAAGTAAAATCATATCTTTCTAAATTCTCCTAAGGCAGCCATATCTGTTGGTAAGTAAATATAATCTGTGGGTAAGTAAATATCATCATACAGAGATGCATTCATTGTCCCTGGCAGAGAGTAGATGTTCAATAAATCTTTTTGTTTTGTTTTGTTTTGCCTTCATATGTTAGCAATGCCAACATACCTTAGTCAGCAAAATAGATAAAATCTAATGCCATATTTTTTAATAAATTAGATTCACAAAATACTGATATTAGAAGAGGTTTCAGAGACCATTCTCATCTCTCTAGTCCCCTCTCTCCACCAATGTGGAAAGCCTAGGTTCCCACTATGTTCACTTTAGCAATGCTACAAGACCCAGACTTAGAGCTATGTTTGCTTGAGGCATCCTGGCTTTCCTCTGGAGCAGAATGGATTTTTCCTATGCACACTAATGGTACTTTGCTTCTGCCTCTTTTAAAACAATAGTTCTTTCCCCCATCACAGTGCCCCTTGACTCAAAACATCTACTTAGTTAATGTACATTAGACATCATTACTAATTTGAGATATGCAAATGGTATGCATATTTTTAAAAGATTTTATTTATTTATTTGTCAGACAGAGGGAAATAGCAAGAGAGAGAACACAAGCAGGGAGAATGAGAGAGGGAGAACAGGCTTCCTGCAGAGCAGGGAGCCTGATGTGGGGCTCGATCCCAGGACCCTGAGATCATGACCTGAGCCACCCCAGGTGCCCCCAAATGGTATGCATATTTTTGTTTGATGTGCTGTCTTTGTTTTATTTCAGGGGAAATTATAAATATCTTTTTTTTTCAAAGATTTTATTTATTTATTCACTTTACAGAGAGAGAGCACAAGTGAGCGGAGGGGCTGAAGGGGAGGCACAGGGACAGGCAAATGCCCTGCTGAGCATAGAGACTAATGCCTGGGGCTTGATCTCACAACCCTAAGATCATGGCCTGAGCTGAAATCAAAAGCTGGATGCTTAACCTACTTACTGAGCCACCCAGGTGCCCTATAAATACATGCTTTGTATACTCTCTTTGCTATTTTCTCATAGAAGGCTCTTTTCAGTAAGTGAACTGATGATGATAACAATAGTAGCAAAAACAGATTTAAATACTTCTTGCTATGTCTCAGTCTTCAGAAGTCTCGTGTACTCAATTAATCTTCATGGCAATCCTATGAAGTTGGTACTATCACTCATCTTCATTTGCACATGAAGAAAAGGGATACAGAAAAGTGAAGTAACTTGCTATAAGCCATACAGCTAAGAGTGGCACATTTACCAGTCTGTAATGAAATTCGTAGATTATATGATCTACATATCTATAATTTAAAATACATATGACCTCCTAACAATGAACCAGACAGTTTAGAGTTTGTGCTCTTAATCTTCATGTTATACTGCTGCTCAAGATTTATTGTATTTATTCTACTCCAGCAGTATTTATAAAATGATGATTATAAAAAACGGCTGCTCTCAGAATCACTGTATACCTTCAAATGAATGATCTCATGGATTTATTTAAAATGTATAATATGCTAGCAATGATATATTTTGCAAATATATAAATGATAAAAAGTATGATGAAAAACTTTAGACGTGAAGTTAAAAAATCTGTGAGGGGAATGCATTTGTTTTTCAAATTCTCTTAAGGCAAAAAATTTGGAGACCGCTGACTAAATGTGCGGTGGTTCCTTGTCACCTTTGAAGCCTGAGCTGGGAGAACTTATTACACGCTCCATGTCTGAGCAGCAGAAAGACAGAATAAAGAGTGAACAAATGCATGAATGAATCATTGATTGAATGATGGCTGAAGAGACAAGATTTGCTTAAGACTGCTCACTAAGATTAGGAGATCTATCTGGAAATAGAGCTGTTCCCTGTCCCACTGGACTAAAAGGTCATGGAGACAACTAAACAGTGAGAGGAGACTAGGAAGACAGAAGATGAGGCTGTGATGTCCCAAAAGACCACACCAGGCAGATTTCTTTCCGTTCTAACTACAGCTGCTTGAGCACCCTGAGCACCCGGCCCCAGGTACTATGTGGGCCCATGCACAGCAGGGGAGCCACAGAAAACAGACTAGTGACTACATACGAAGTAACTAGAAAACAGTCCCAGAACGTGACTGGCACGTCACGTCACTGTTCCTATTGTTCCAAAAACATGTAACTTGACACACAATGGGCCCATGAAGAAGATTCTAGCTGGGTCCTTCAGAAATTGAGTTCAGGATGTGTAAGAGTCTGTTTAGTTTGACGATCAATAATGGCTACTTGTGGGGCACCTGGGTGGCTCAGTGGGTTAAGCCTCTGCCTTCGGCTCAGGTCATGATCTCAGGATCCTGGGATCGAGCCCCACATTGGGCTCTCTGTTCAGCAGGGAGCCTGCTTCGTCCTCTCTCTCTGCCTGCTTCTCTGACTACTTGTGATCTCTCCCTCTGTTAAATAAATAAAATATTTTTTAAAAAATAATAATAATGGCTACTTGTTAGAAAATCTAAATTAGGCTTGTCCTTAACTCATTTTTTTTTAAAGATTTTATTTATTTATTTGACAGACAGAGACCACAAATAGGCAGAGAGAGAAAGAGCAAGAGGAAGAAGCAGGCTCCCTGCTAAGCAGAGAGCCCAATGTGGGGCTCGATCCCAGGATCCTGGGATCATGACCTGAGCCGAGAGCAGAGGTTTTAACCCACTGAGCCACCCAGGGGCCCCAAAGGCTTGTCCTTAACTCTTAAGGGGGGGAAAACCAACTCCTTCCTTTGTTTAGACATTAAAAACCCCATTTCTTCCTTTCTCTGTGTTATTAATCTTTAAGCCCTGATAGATATATTTTTAAAATTGGATGTTTCCAAAATCTTGGATTATGGGAGCATAATCCAATAATCCATGTAGCCCAAAGGCCAAACCAAAGCAAAAAATCTGTTCTACGTAATTTAAGTTTCATTGATTCTTTTTTTTTTTTTCCTTTTTAAAAAACTTCTGTTTAATTCAGGTTCAATTAGGCAATACATAGTACATTATTAGCTTCCGATGTAGTTAGTGTTCAACAATTCATCAGTTGATTCTGTTTCATGTCAGGAAATCTAGTCTCATGATGAGAACAAAATGTAAAATGCTATCAGGAAAGACTGGAATTTGGAGAGTTATCCT
Source organism: Mustela nigripes (assembly GCF_022355385.1). Taxonomy (NCBI): domain Eukaryota; kingdom Metazoa; phylum Chordata; class Mammalia; order Carnivora; family Mustelidae; genus Mustela; species Mustela nigripes. Next base: position 49,875,144 of record NC_081562.1, on the reverse strand, counting down.
CAACTGGGCAACTTTAACTTCTATTATTCTGGTTTTGTACAATGATTAAATACACATGAAAAATGAATATAAACTACTGGATTATTTTTTCAACAAGAATGACATGAAGGATTGAATTTATTGTCAAGTCTTTCAAAATATCCACATTAGTTTTACAAATGTGCATAATATCCAATATTTGCCTATATTGAATTTTTTCATGCACTTATTTTTCACATTATGCCTTGTAAGTATTTCATTGTGGGAGATGACAGGAGGCTAAATAAACACAGAGGAGTATCTTAGTCCAATTTATAATTGGTACTATGTATTTAACGGAAAGAATGTTATTCTGTTTCTATTCTCACTATGCCTATACCAGCTCTAGATTCACAGAAACACATCCAGCTCCCCATTAAGATACATAAGAGGCCTCTCCAGGATCACTAGATCAGAATCCAGCACAGCCGTCAAATTTGTGCCTCCCACCATAGTTCCCATCTCAGTAAGTAGCATTATCCTTATAGTTGCTCAATTAAAAAACCAAAGTCATCCTTGACTCCTTTCCTTTAGATTACTCACATACCATTTGTTGGCTCTACCTTCAAATGAATCCCTAATCTACCCAATTTTTCATCTTCCACCGTCACCCCCAAAGCCAGTCTTCTTTCTAACAAGGCACCCTATTTCTACTCTCATTCTATTTCCCATACATCAACCAGAAGGATCATATAAACAAACATTAGGTCATGTCATTTCCCTGCTTTTAACTCTGCAATGACTTCTGTACATTCCACAATCCTTACTAGGGCTTTTAAAACCCCAGACCCTACTTACATCTTTAGATTCTTTTCTTTTTCTTTTTCTTTCTTTCTTTTTTTTTTTTTTAAGATCTTATTTATTTATTTGACAGACAGAGATCACAAGTAGGCAGAGAAGCAGGCAGAGAGAAGAAGGGAAGCAGGCTCCCCGCTGAGCAGAGAGCCCGATGTGGGGCTCATCCCAGGACTCTGGGATCATGACCTGAGTGGAAGGCAGAGGCTTAACCCACTGAGCCACCCAGGCGCCCCTCTTTAGCTTCTTTTCGTATTATTCCCCATCATGACCTTCTTCTTGTCCTTGTCAAGCTCAGAGCCTTTGTTCTTCCTGTTCACTCTGCACCAAACATACTGTCCCCAAATCTTTGCACAGATGGATCTTTTTGTATTCTTTAGGTCTTAGCTTAAATTTTGCCTCCTTCTGGCGAGGGCTTTCCAGATGCCCCCATAATAATATAGCACCCACAGTCATTTTGCCTCATAACTCCCTGTCACATCTCACTGTCAGAAATTACTTGGTTTGATAATGTGCTTACTTGTATGTTACCTGTTTCTTCTCTTCTAGAATATGACGTCCCTGAGAGCTGGGACATTTACCCTCGTGCACGTTGTTCTAACTCTGGGCCAGGAAAGGTACCTGGCAATACAGGCAAACAATAAGCACTTGTTGAATGAATGAATCAGATTTCATAAGCCCATATTGTTCAGAGTTTATTTAAATATACTATTTAAATTATACAATGGCCTTTAATGTTTCCTTCCTAAAAAGTATATTAAACATTAGAATCAGCCAGCAAGGATAAGACATGGGACGAGTTCTAAAGATTGTCAGCGCTGGCATGGATTAAGCAGGTAAAATGTCACTGGTGTTAAATACATTTTACAGAATGAATAGATGATTCCTTAAAGCCACGGACATTCCCAAACTCCTTTCACGCTGATGGTTTTAAACTCTTCACTACTCTTGTAACTAAAGTAGAAAGATGGCTTAGAATTCTCCCCATAGCCTTTTGGTTTTTTAAAGATTTTATTGATTTGTCGGAGAGAGAGAGAGCACAAGCAGGGGGCGCAGCAGACAGAGGGAGAGGGAGAAGCAGGCTCCCCATGAGCAGGGACCCTGATGTGGGGCTTGATCTCAGGACCCTGGGATCATGACCAGAGCCGACAGCAGACACTTAACCGACTGACCCACCGGGCGCCTCTTCTCCCCATCTCCTGGTATGTACCCACTGCTTAATGAATACTGAGTGTGTGGTATGTACACAGGGAACAACTGAGTGAAAAAATGCACAAATGAATGAACCAAAGTTCAATAGTAGAGAGGCAAGAACATAATTTAATTAAAATTAGATAAAGAGCCTCTAAAAAGTCAACAGCTCATAGATTCTTTGATGGAAAACCAGACAAGTGTGCCTGTAAGTGACAGTAAGAATTGGAAACTAAGAAATGGCGTTACGACAAAAAGGTTAAGAAGGTAAGATGAATCATATGGCAAAGCACTTAGAGGAAGGAAAAGAAGAGAAATTTAAATTAGATTACTCATCACAACTCAAAAAAGAAGTGAGACTACAGGAAACTATTCTAAATGCCAAGCAAATGTTCCTGTAGCCAAATGAATCAATTAAAAAACCCCACAACAACAACAACAAAAATAAGCTTTTTGAAATGCAGTGCTTTGGTAAAATGAATCAACCAACCAAGACACATAAATAAATAAGTGTGTGTCATTTAAAAATAGATTTCCTTTGCTCTCTAGTAGCCTGGAAGGACAAGGTGGGGGTAAGGAGAGAGCAGAGGAGACAGGAAGAAGTATGAATGAATTCCCAGGCAATACAACCATTAGGCAGTACATTGGTCAGAACCATCAATAAGAAACTTAAATGAATCCTGTGACGTCTCACATTTATCTAAAAGAACTTCATAATCAGAACTGTTTTGTCCACCATCACTTGAAAGCGTCTAGCTACAAAAAAATAATAATCTCTTGCAGCTAGAAGATACTTTCTATCTCGATCATTCTATGACATATCTTCAGGGAAAACATGAATTATGATACTTCCCATGTTTTTCAAACCTCTATAATATTCAGATGGTACATTTAGCATTTCAGATTTGGAAGTAATTTTTGTTTTTATTTTTAAGTCTCGTATGCTCATTCGACACACAGTCTTGATGGAATATATTAATTAATTTTACATGGCGACAAAAATAGAAAATATCTTTAAAAATGGAAAGAATCATCTCAGTTCTTCAAGCTCTTTGAAGCCTGGTGTATTTGGGCTCTCAGAATGTTGGCCTGACATCCCATTTTGCAAGAAGTGTAAACAACTACAATAAATTTACAAATGCAGACATGCCACAGTTAAATTTCATTTCACGCTCGGTAAGCAAACATTATCAAACTATAAGCACTGTCCTCCACTGTCTTTTTAACTAAAAATCTTGTAGCCAATGGATGGCCAACCTTGAAATCTTTCACAGATGGATGAATTGGCTTAGTTTATTCGTGAATTTGCAGACTAGCAAACTTGGGCTACATGTATTACTATTGGGCAGACAGGTGCTCTATAATGTATTGAATAAACAACACAAATAATCAGCGATCAGACAGAATCAAATTAGAGGCCCAATTAGGAATTATTCAGGGAACAAAATCTACTAAAAATAATGAATATCTTTTTTCTGCCTTCAAATTTCTTTAGAAACTTGACGCCACTTGAATCTCTGAAGGGCAAATTTCTTTAAATAGCTTGCATCAATTTCAATGAAAGCAGGAAAAGACGTTCATTGAAGAAACCATCAGATTATACAGGGGTTTGGGAAACCAAAGGAAGGCTGAGTGCTATAGAGGGCTTGGTAATTTCTTATGTATCAGTATTTACCTGCAGTTTTATATATATATATATAAATAAATATATATATATATATATATATATATTTATATATATATATATATATAAAGAGGAAGCTCTCTTTACTTAAACATGTTTGGTTTTGTAATACTGCCAATTCCTTTGTCATTCTGCATTTATCAGTTACTCAGTAAATGTAATAAAGATACAACATGAAAATATATAGGGGGGAAAAATCCTCATAATGTACTTAATAATTTTGATGCCAAAATCCTGTATGTGAGAATCTTCTGTCCAGTTTTTATTTATTCAGTTTAAAAATTAGTTCGGAGTGCCTGGGTGGCTCAGTCAATTAAGCATTTGGCTCTTGATTTCAGCTCAGGTCATGATCTAAGAGTCGTGGGATCAAGTCCCTTGTTAGGCTTGAGCTCAGCTGAAAGTTTGAGATTTTCTCTCTCTCCCTTTCCTTCTTCCCCTCCCCCCTGCTCACTCGCTCTCTCTCTCTCTCAAATAAATAAAACCTTAAAAAAATTATTTCACAGTATCAACTTCTAATTACAAATTACTGGAAAGGCAAATTATTGATGCAGATTTACATTGTTGAAAATTTCTTTGACTAATCAATCATTAAAACTGACACATGGGGCACCTGGGTGGCTCAGTGGGTTAAGCATCTGTCTTTAGCTCAGGTCGTGATTCCAGGGTCCTGGCATCAAGCCCCACATCCGGCTCCCTGTTCAGCAGGGAGTCTGCTTCTCCTTCTCCCTCTGTCTACTGCTTTGCCTACTTGTCCTCTCTCTCCCTCTCTGCCAAATAAACAAATAAAATCTTAAAAAACAAACAAACAAACAAAACCCTGACATATGAATTAAAGACATATTCTTTAAAGTTGTGGTACATGCTGTTCACCAGTAGGGAAGCTTCATGCTATAGCGCCCACGATGTTAGCATTAGTCATGATTTGCCTCTAATGCTAGAGGGCAATGCAAGTCAATTATCTACATCTTTACTGACTTTTTCTTTCATATCACTGGTGCATCACTGAGTAAATTTCTTTCTGTAAGCAGTACCCCCGGTTGACTTCAAACTCTCAAGAAGTGATGTAGTTACTTTAGCGATGAGTCAAAATTGAATTCTTCAAAGCCCACCTCCAGATAAAGATACCTAAGCACTTTTTGTAATGCATTTCTGAAGAAATAAAATTAAATTATTTTTGTGCTGTGATGACTGTCAAAGTTTAACTTGCAGAATATATTTATTAACCCTATCATCGCTGCTCTAATAGCCTTTTCAACATCTGCTTTCTTACCTGGGAATACAAGGGCAAAACTGTCCTTTCCACTGTTGTAGGCTGAGTGTCTAAGCATACAGTTTTCCCTTTATTTATTGGTTCTTTCAGCAAAGAATTTATTGAATGCTTACTATGTGACCAACTGCATTGAGTACTCATGATAAAAACACAAAAAGCAGACAGTAATTATCTGAATGATGCTTATACTCTGGGTAGAGGAGAATGACAGTTTATAGAAAAAGTAAAGAAAATGAGTAAGAAAGACCTAGGACCTATATTGGATATTTATTTTCTTTATTTACATGTATTAAGTGTTCCATGTAAGTTACTATACGAAGCAGTTATGAATGAAGCAATTACTACTTAATTCGATTTCCCATTGGATTATTAACAAAGGAAAAGTCAAATCTCATTGTAAGGCATCACATCAGTGACCCTCCTGGGGTGGAGTTCTTAAGAGGGGAGGATCAGAATTACCCAAGGAAGAGGTTTCCCCAACTCATGGCGACTTTTCAAAATGCAAGCCAGGGACCTCCTCCTACAGCAAGCCTTGCTGTAGGAGACTTTCCCATCTCTTGCAAGGAGTCTAGACTGGGGAGTTCCAGCATCCTGAGCTTACCCTACTAGTTAGGATATGGGTTCAGGCTCTTTAACAATTCACTAAATGTGCCTAACCAAGATGAGAGGTTTCTTTCTTTCTCACATTAAGGTCTGAGCTGGCAATCTGGCCGGGAGAGATTGGGAGAGAGTAGGTGGTGTTGCTGTGCAATCATCCAAGGATATGGGCTCCTTCTATCTGAAATGTTATGAAGTTGAAGCGCTGTCCTTATACTCCTGAGTGTGACTCACCACCACTATAGCTCAACGCTAGCCTGAAGAAAGAGGAAAAGAGATAGTAAAGTTTCCTTTTAAGAACAGAAGCAGTGGGGCGCCTGGGTGGCTCAGAGGGTTGAAGCCTCTGCCTTCGGCTCGGGTCATGATCCCAGGGTCCTGGGATCGAGCCCAGCATTGGGCTCTCTACTCAGCGGGGAGCCTGCTTCCCTTCCTCTCTCTCTGCCTGCCTGTCTACTTGTGATCTCTGCCTGTTAAATAAAAAAAAAAAGAACAGAAGCAGTAAGTTGTACATATTACTTTCAGTCGGTACCATTGTTAACATGGCTGCTCCTCACTAACCAAGGAAGGGAAATGTGGTTTCGCTAGTTGGGAGGCCAGATGGCTAGCTAAAATAAGGAAGTTTCTATTACTAAAGAATGGGTCAGTAACTACTGGAGGATAACCAATTTGTCTCCCCTCACTTACTTAACTATGGCATTATCATTCTCTGTCGTAAGTGTGATTATCTGGTTTTCCTTGGGGTTGATCTCAAGGTTTGTTCAGCAAAGAGCCAGCATTCTATTCATTTTTGTTTCCCTGGTACCTGGCACAGAGCTATGGCCCTGAGTGGGCACTCACATCCTGTGTGTACTGACTATACTGATTGCTCTAACGAAATTGCAGTTTTTTGTACAATAACCTAGTAACATAGGTGTAATAAATTCATTTGATAGGTGCTGATATTTATATACTTACCAATTAAAGATTCAATAAATTTTGGATTCAGTATTTAAAACCAAATTTGTATGGGTCTTCAAATACCTTGCTCGTTATAACAAATCATACTGTTATGTTTTAAGTACACAACAAAACTTGAGGTGACTATTTTAAAACGTAGTCTCAAAATCTTACAATAGACATGTGCTAGAATTTTCAGGTAATATTCCAACACCAACAGCCTTATTTTTAATCCTACATTAGTGGGAATTTTCTGAATGACAGGAAACAAGAATTCTGACGGTAAAGACTTTGAACTTCTTATAGAACCCTGAAAACATTTGGAATAAAGCAAAAACTAGATCCTCATCACTTGAGTTCATTAAATAGTGTGATATCATTTGCTTCATGACTAAGGTTGTCAACCTTTATATCCTACACTAGAAAGCTGGAGGGTTTATATTAACTTTTAAAATTTTTTATTTTTATTTTACTGTGGTAAAAGCACTTCGCATGTAATCTACACCACTCCTAACAGATTTTTATATGCACAATAGAATATTGTTAACTAGAGGCACAATGTTATGCAGCAGATCTCTACAACTGATTCACCTTGCAGAACTAAAACTTGGTGGGAATGAAAACCAGTTCTGCTGCTATGGAAAATAGTATGGAGGTTCCTCAAAGAATTAAAAATAAAACTGCAATATGATGCAATCCAACAATCCCACTTCTGGGTCTTTATCCAAAAGAACTGAAATGAGTATCTCAAAGAGATATTAGTATATTCACTGCAGCACTACTCACAATGGCCAAAGGTCCACTGGCGGGTGAATGAAAAAAACAAAACGCAGTATATACATACAATGTGGTATTATTCAGCCTTAAAAAGGAATGAAACTCGGCAATGTAATAACATCTTAACCTATGGTTAAGATCTTTGAAGCAAGATGTAATTGAAGGAATGTTTGCAAAACATTATTCCTCAAACATCCCCTCTTCAGAAAACAAACAGGATTTTATCCAAGAGCCTGAGAAACACCAAGTTAAAATCACACGTTTCTCAACTGTATGACCACCTTAGTACTTTGGTATGTAACAGAAGTCCTCTAAGACTACTTCTCATCTCATAACATAGAATATTAAAACAGTATTTACTACCTAATCAAAGACATTCTTAAGTGAGGGGCACCTGGGTGGCTCAGTTGGGTAAGCAACAAGACTCTTGATTTCAGCTCATGCCGTGAACTCGGGGTCCTGAGATGGAGTCCTGTGTGGGACTCTCTGCTCAGTGGAAAGTCTGCCTGGGATTCTCTCCCTCTTCCTCTGCCCCTCCCCCAACTTGCACACATGCACGCTCTCTCTCTCTCTCTCTCTCTCAAATAAATAAATCTTAAAAAAAAAAAAAAAGACACCCTTAAGTCCTGTTTTTTAAGCTTTTCATTTTAAGTGTGTGATAGTGAAGAATATAAATGACTATTAGTCCACTTTGGTGCCACTGCCCTGATGCTTAAGTTGTTCAAGTTGTTATCTGCCATTCTATGACTCTACAGAATCACTTCTGAGTAAAAACACACAAGAGCCTCGGTCCTCTGTTACTTGCTCCAAGTCCTCCAAGTCCTCACAAAAGGTTTCTCAAAACTCTTAGTGCATTTTAAGGCTTTAGTAACTTCAGAGGTATAAATGATACCAATTTAGTTAAATGTCTTTTACACAGATTTAGTTTAGTGTGTTGGAAAGAATTAATTTTTAATTTTTAATTTTTGCCTGCTGTTTCCAGATGGATTGGTAGAGAAAGCTCGAGGCTTGGCTACCTCAGTCACCACATCTGCCTCCGTTAGATTTTTGGGTTTTGTAGGCAACACCCAAACTGTTATATATATAACAAAACTGTGTTTTAGTAATTTTAAAGCTAGGATTACAAATGTAATCCTTTCAATCAATGAGCTTAGCTGGTGAAAGTTTTTACAAAAATCAACTACAGCAATGTATAACATAAGGTGGTAATTATGTCAAATTGTAATAAGAAACATCAATATTTTTAAATGTTAAGTAATCAACCTTTCAAATGTTTCTTTTAAGTAATTATACTATATAATTCTTAGGTTATTTGTTTCACAGAGCAATTATGGTAAAACAACAACAAAAACATGAATTAGGGGCACCTTCAGCTCACGTCATGATCTCAAGGTTCTGGGATCAAGCCCCACATTGGGCTGGGCACTGCAAAACATTTAGTAAAGGAAGCTTTTAAATAACACACACTGCTATATTGAAACTGTTCTTTAGAATGCCAGTGTAAGGTAGTTTTCGAGATTTACGTGCAAAAAATTGTCAAACTGATAATCTTTAATATTCACTGTCAAAATTCAACCTAATCTTATTCTAGCACTTAGAGTTAACATTCTGAACCTGGTAGAGGTGGAGTAAAATGAACTTTTACTTGACACTGCTTTTAAAATTTATCATAAGATAATGAGTACTATAAAAATAGGGCTAAAGATTTTGCATCTCAGCCAGAATATAGAAAGTTAAAGGTAAATAGAGGTCAGTGATTTTTTTTTTCTTCATAGGTACTGTAAATCCTTACTTCAGAAGCACCATGACATGAATTATGTGCTTTTCCCTTGATTTCTTGCTTTATGACATAAGAAACCAGGAGTATTTCTTTAGATTACATTTGTAATTTTCTAACATAGGTTGAGAAAAAAGTGAAACAACTATCGGCATACAGAAATAAAAATATTACCCTTGTCAATACAATTTAGCCTACGTTATGTTTTAATTTTTATTGGTGCTAACCAGTCTCCCTAGGGGAATGAAGACAATGGTAATTAGAAAAATCTCTCACACCTATTCATTCTGCTGGGCTTTGGGAAAAAAACACTGAGATCATTCCCGTCACCTCTCTTCCAAAGTAGTCTTGTGGAAATAGATGACTTCTCATGGAAATGAGTCAGACTGAACATGGGACGTAGATCCCCATGGGAATGAGGGGAACTTCCACGGACATTCCATCATGGAACCAAAAAGGGAGGTTCTGTTGCGATCCATTGTGATCTAAGAGGAGTTGTGAACCCATCACATCCTGGGCCAAGCACATTCACTCCAGGAAGAACTCCCGGACACTGCGCATGCTTTACCTCGCATAAGAGAGGGAACTTGACAAAGTGATGGTGCCACTTTCAAGACTTTTACATATATGCACACAGCATCTAGTTAATGGGCTCCTTTTCTTTTCCGATACTTCATGTTCACAGAGCATCATACAGTTGAAATAACATCTAGGTGGGCCAGGAAGAAATTAATTTGACTGTAAGTGATGTAACAAAAGTCCAGAAGCAATACTGCGACATAATTGTCTTATTTTCACCCATAATGCTTTATGGCTAACAAAATATTTCACTTTTTCAGCATACCTGTGAAAGGTTCCAAAGGACTATATGCCATTTCACTTGTAAAGCCAAAGCTAGTGATGCAAAAAGAGGTCTGTTGAAAATAGACCTGGTGACTAGTTCCAGCAGAACCTTCTGACCCAGCGCATGACCTTGGGCAAATGACTTCAGCTCTCTAGACTTGTTTTGTCAACGGTAACATGAGGGGACTGAACAATATGAAGGTATACACATTTGGCAGCTCTAAAATTCTACAACTATCTCATTCTATACCCTCAGACATGTAAATACTGCAAATATAAAAATTTCTAAGGAAATCAAGAGAGTATCACCAAGACTTGTTTACAATTATGTGTTCTTTGGTATGTGTTGGTAAATGGTTCTCAAGTTGCTGCCTTTGTTTTCATTTGGGGTAATTAAAATTCCTTGAAGATGGAGATCTCTTGATTTCTATTTGGTTAATTACCTAATAATGTCTAGTGAAGTGCTCTGCACATTAACGTACTCACGATAAAAATGATCAATGATCATTTAAAGCTGCTCTTGCTAAAGTATTGGTTTATAAGAAAATTATACCTCCATTAAGGTTCATTTTTTCCCCCATCAGTATTTAGTACATACACAGGCATCTAACAACCATATCTATCTATCTGGGCAGCAGACAAATTAAGATTGTGTTCTTTGACCAAAAAATTAGAGATGTTTAAAAGCAACAGCACTGGAAATCAACTATTTACTGAGTAAGCAGCACCTTAACACTGGGGAACCATCTCTCTGTACAAATGCTCTCCTGTATCTAAGACTCAGAATACCAACTTACAGCCTTAATGGGGTGCCGGACTCTGGGGAAAGAGTTCTGAAAGGATTTTGGGGAGACAGCACAAGCCACCCTCCCTTCCTGGCCTTCTATGTGCTTTTTACTGCCATGTGTGAATGAAATTTCTCATCAGTTGGACAATACATAAACAAGAAAATGCAATTCCATCCTTTGCTCTGAAACGGGGAGTCTGATAATTCCCCGGTAGAACCAGCTCTCATTCTGCTGAAAGGTCTGTTCTTGCCAGGAGAGTAGACAGAAGTGGGCTCCAGCTGTCATAAGAACCTAATGTTTCATTCTGGGTGCAAGCCTGACAAGTTTGCAAATCTTAATCACATTAGCAATGATTTCCATAATGTAACCATGGCAGAGGTGCCTGGAGTCTGCCAGGATTTTAAAAAAGATGGGTGGGACACAATTCCTAAATGCAGGAATAAGGTATTTTCATCATCACCCAAAAAAATCAGACGCACACAAACACACACACACACACACACACACACACTCCACCCTGAGGCAGGAAGTAAAGAGCAAGAGCTACTGGTTGAAAGGTGCTCTCAAAGAGGTGGTTTTGGGTTTGAAAAAGGCAATGTAAAATAGTGAACAGAAAGATGAATGCAGCACAGCACGTGCTGTTGGAGCTCCAGACCCAGGTAACCAGGCCTCTGCGACACGAGAACTGCCTCCCATGAATGACGGCCAGCACTTAGGGCACGCCTCTGAGTTTTTAGGGAGCCTTTTTGATCTGATGGACCTCAGAGGATTCCACCAGTCTTCAGCATTGCAAGTGGCCTCCAAGGTCATGAAGTCCACACACTACCCCCTCCCCAGCACGCTGGATCCCCCTTGCATAATCTGGACAAGCGGTTGTCCAGGTCCCCCTTCAACTCATCAGAATAAAGTAACTGTGCATTGTCTCCAGGAAGCACAAGGGGACTCATTATTCAAAGATAACTGGTACTAAGAAAAGGCCACCCAAAGAGAACCCACTTAACAAGCTAAATTTCATAGTCTAGAGTAGAAATAAGAAGGCTCGAAAAATGAAACCCCCCCCCCAAAAAAAGTACCAAGTGTTGACTTTAATTGTTTGGGGAGGATGCATAACTTAAAACATTTTACGGGGAATTTGTATGACAGTACATTATACGACACTGAATTTAAAACCTTCACTTCAAATTGGATTTTCACAGCCCAGCCTGAAAAAAAAAAAAAAAAAGAAGACTTTTTTTTTTTTTTTTTGAGAGAGAGAGAGAGAGAGAGAGAGGGCACCTGAGTAAGGGGAGAGGGGGGTGAGATAGGTGCAGAGGGAGAGGGAGAGAGAAAATCTCAAGCGGGCTCCATGCCCAGGCCTCACAACCCAGAGCTCATGATCTGAGCTGAAATCAAGTCAGACGGCTAACCAGCTGAGCCACCCGCGTGCCCCTGAAGAAAGGTCATTTTTTTGTAAAAGTTTTTAAGATCTTTATTAGTGTTCCCAAAGGCCTCTCTTAATCTCTCGATACAGAAATCAGTATTTTTAGAAGCACCCACATTGATGCTATTGTCTATTTTTCATCTTCAATTTTTAACTAGTCCAAGTCTATCTTTAGGTTTGAGCCACATCCCCCTAGCAGTCTCAAGAAACTGAGTTTTTGGCACGATTTTGAAATTTACATTACTCTTCATTGTCAAGAAGAGTCAGCAGTAACCGCATGTATTTGTGGATCCTTAAAAAGGAAGGGAGGCTGACTGAAAGACTAGAAGACGGAGGTGAAGGGTCAGTGCAGGAGGAAGAGTGCTCCTCAGGACAAACTTGAAAGGGGTCAGTTCGGAAGTGAATGTTTTCCACGTTATCACAATTTTTGCTTTATAAGTCATTGAACGAAGATCTGTTACACATAATTATTGTCTCTCTCTGTGGGACTTTACACACAACGCAGAAGAAGTTAAACACAGAGTCTGCTTATACTATGCATGATCATACTATTGAGTTCAAAGGGCACTAGCTGCCTTTTCTCCTGGGGAGCTCCTGGCTGGAGAAGGGCCTCCATCCTTATTTTTCGGGATTCGTAAGGAGGAAGATCTTTGGTTCTGACATTCGTCCGGTTGCTATTCCGCTCTTCTAATTGCTACCTCTGAGACCTTCAGGAAGGCATTTACCGTCTTTACCCTCTGTTTCCTCATCTGCAAAATGGACACAATACGACACAATCGACGTCCCCAGTTGCCTGGGAGGACTGTTGCCAGGAATCAGCAGGCAGCCCATGTCAGCCGTCACTCTCCTGCCGGGGCTGCTGTTGCAATAAAGAGATGAGGAGGCCCTCTGGACGACTCACACATGGCCTTTTTTCCCCTTTTCAAGGAACAAAACTGTATTTTAAAATGTGAAAAAAGCATCCTGGGTCTATGGGATAAAAATCCTGATTAGGAATTAAGGAATTAAGCCTTCCACTAATATACAGAGCGTATATAATCCCCAAGTACTTGTCGAGAATGTGGCTGATGAAAATGAAAACTTAGCAAAATGTTGCTTTATGGTAATTGCACCTGAGTCCTCCGTTCTTCTATTTCTGATGCTTCTGGGGTTGGAGATTTAAAATGCCAACCAGAGAACTCTATGCCCTGCCTCTATTCAATGAAAATAAAGTCGCTGAAAAGAAAAAACCAAAATGTATTAAATTCTATCCAGCAGCAGCAACAACAAAAAACCCTTAAAGTGAGGAAGGAATGGCTTTCCTCCAAAGGTCAGCTCCAATGATTCCCCAGGGAGGAAGCCTTCCAGGAGAGTCTTCTGCACCCTGCTAGTGTATCCTTCTGCCTCGAAGGGCTTCTCTGCATGGAAGAGCTCAGTGTTACTTGTCTCCTACTCAGAAATTCGGGTTGTTGTCAGGGTGCGTTTTATATTTCATTTGCTAGATGGGAACCTCATCGAGGAAAGGGATTTCACTTGTTTTTATTTTTGTTTGCGGTTGCTCCTATAATGCCTCTTAGAAGTGTCCTTGCCCATGGTGGTGGTCAACAAAGGGTCTGATGTTCAGCCACTGATTGAACAATCTTTACCATTTCAGAGAGGGCTGTCCCCCACTTTCCCCATACCTGTGCAGTAGGCTGGAAATAATGACCACCTTTGTTCACCACTACTTACTAGTACTCACTTTATAAACCTATTTGAAGTACTTTATACAGACTCTAAAGCATGATTTTCAAACTTTAAAAAAAAAAGAATTATTTTTCAAAATCTTACATGGAATCGTCAATATACAAAAGAAATCAAAGGAATTTTGCTCTGCTGAAATGTGACTGGGGGCGGCAGGTGGAAACAGGTCTGCCCTGCTTTCCCTCTTGCCCTCCCACGGCCGTCCCAGGTCCCTGGTCAGCAGCCTCAGAAACCACCCAAAACTCTCTGTCCAAGGAAGTAACTTGGGAATCTCGGTCCCACCAGCCACATGGGCGCTGCCCACTTCATCAGGTTCCTACAAGCACAGTGAACTGCGGCTTTCCCCTCTACAAGGTGACACTTGGCTCTATTTTTCCAGGAATGCTGATTAGTTCATGTTGATTTATTCACATGAATAAACTAGCATTATGTTAATGCTATTGATATTTTCAAGGACTTTAAGATATCTTACACTAGCAATTTCTCTCAAGAATGAGAAGAGGAAGAATGAGTTGACTTGGTCACCCTAAGTTTAAAGGTAGAACCGACCAAGGTCCTTTCAAAATGTCATACGCTGACCCAACCAGGTTCCCTGGACATGTTTCAAAGTTATAACGGCTAAGAGTTTATGCTCTATGCGTGTGCTTACAAATAACACTTCAAAGCAGGCATTTTATCCTCCATTTGCAGTTTTATAAACCAAGATTTCGAGAAGCCAAAGAACTGAGGTCACACAGCTGGAAAATGGCAGCACTGAGGTCTGTACCTAGGTCAGTCTAAGACATGCTCTTTCTAGATTTTTGCACCAAGGAGGCCTTGCTCTTGGAAGGAGCATGCTATAAAATCTATCTTTACCTCTTACTTACCAAGTTACCTCTTGCAGCCTCAGTTTCCTTCCCTGTGAAACCAGGACAACAGCACCTATCACACTGGCCACAGTGAAAACGAAAAGAGCTAACACAGGTCTACTGCTTGGCAAAGTCTCCGAACTAAAGTACGTATTTTTAACCATTATTATCTACTAATGACTTTGAGTTACAATTTAGACTTTCCTCAGTCTTTCTGTATCACTCCTTGTTTTACCGGAGTCATAGCTGGAGAAAACGTTAGCCTCTGCAGAAGATCAGGACAAGTTGTGAATTGAGACAAGTTACCTCCGAGACCTGCTTTGTGTACACTTAAGACCCAGACATTCCTACTGAATAAGTTTCATGCTTAGAAAATATCAAGAGGTCATGGAGTTCATCTTCAAGCTGTGGCCCAGTCCCTTCTGAAATTATTCACCTCAGTTTGAAATATCTCCAGAGAAAGAGATTTTACAGTTTCCTGTGGTAATTGATTCAAATGTCAGACACGGATAGACCCAAAGTCAGG
The DNA here is from genome assembly GCF_022355385.1 of Mustela nigripes. NCBI lineage: Eukaryota > Metazoa > Chordata > Mammalia > Carnivora > Mustelidae > Mustela > Mustela nigripes. Next base: position 49,859,952 of record NC_081562.1, on the reverse strand, counting down.
AGCACAGTGCCTCATGCTTCACTTTGGGCTCGAGGTCAGGAATACATAAAATGCAATCTAGAATTTCCTACAGAGACCCGGGCTATTTTACAAAGAGGCTTCTTGAACTTTACCTGATATCCTTGCTTCCAGATGAACACTTACTACATTCTTCCTTCTAGCTTTCCTTGAAACTAATGAATATCTCAGTTTAAAAACTGTATCATCTGTTGATGGAAAATTTTTATTTTCCTTGTAGAACTGCAGAACTCAATAAGAACACGATTTACTGCAAACTGAGCTCTGTTAATAGAGCAAATTGGAGCCAGGGGCAGTGAGTACTTAACTAGTTGTGGCAAAGTGTCCAAGAAAATCTCTAGCCCAGAAATAAGGAGAGAGATTCTACACAAGCCGTCTTTCATTTACTGTTTATCTGCTCTTAGGCAAACCCAGAGCCTTACACTGCAGTGCCACCGTAAAATCAGGATGCAGTGGCCTTTCACTCCTTACCAACAGTTTCATATGTGCATGAGGAGATAGTGACTCTGAATTAATATGGATACAAGATAAAGCAAAACAAGGGCTCACAATCCCAAGGGGAAAATGAAATTAAAGAACTTCCTGAGGATCAAGGAAAAATTAAGGTTGAGTTAAGTAGCAATTAGTGATAGCCAAGTTAGCAGCCAGCAGTGCTTATATCTTATTCTCCATTGTATTTGCCTCAAAAAAGTATTTGAAGAATGTGGATGATTTATACCAGTTTAGAAGAAGCATGCAATCGGCTGGACTGTATGTATGGAGACAAACAGGCCTTTTATCTAAGTCTGCCTCTACTACTAGTAAGGGGTTAAGGCCCTTCATGTAATAACAAATATGACATGATTGTTTTAGCATCCTGATGTGCCTAAGATCTCTGCATCCATCTAGGATATTATGAATAAGTGTTTCTTATAGATAACAACGTCACACAAAACCCAACCTTTCTAAATGCTTAGAAGAGCCCCACAACCTCACTTCCTCCCAGAAGACACCTGCCCCCCTCCCCACCATGCCAGACTTCTTGGGTCTTTATTCACGGCCCTATAAGCCTGCTACTAGTTAATGGGAGCTTTCAGGCAGTGACGCAGTGGCAATTACATTAGCGTGCTCTTCAATACATCTTTTAAAATAGGCCATAGTTCCTGGAATAGGAATGTCGTTAGAAGAATTCCCCCCATTACCCTTCCCCACATTGATTTCCCTAAATACGGAGAGAAAATACAGCGAATACAACATTTTTGTTTCTGCTCGTGAATCTCTGTTTTTAAACACACATACCTTTTCACTTGTAAACAATGAAATAGTGAGAACTCTTTCTCTAGAAGGATGAGAGACTGGCATTGATAAAAATGCCTCCATTAATAATATGGATTCATGGCCAGCACCAGTACTTGGGGTCCTCCTTCCCTTGTGTTTACATTTACAGACTTGGAATTAGTGATATCATTAATAGGCCTCATTTGTCAGCGGGCAGCAGGTTACCCCGCCTGGAGGATGAGCGATGATTAGCTCATTTGAAGAGGAGAATGTTTATCCCTCACAGTTAGGAAGCTCAGCCATCAAACAGCACACTGCTTTTGCAAAAGAAAAAAAAAAAAAAGAAGAAGAAGAAAAGGAATAAAGAAAGGGTGCGTTCACGCTGTTTTTCTCTTCAAAGCCCATCTTTCAAATGGGGGTGACAGAGGAGGAAATGTATGCTTTTATCCAAATGATAATTGCTGTCAAACAACCTACTATAAGATACTTTCCATTGTGCACTGAATCACTCCTCTGTCATTTCCATTTACCTCTCCAGAGTCACTACTCATGCCTCTTCCCTTTCCCAGAAGAAGTTAGTAATGCCTTTATTCTCTCATTCAAATTAATTTAACACATATTTACTGAGTACCTACCATGAGCCATACCAAGCCAGCAGAGTGCAAAGGTAAATGGGACGTTGTTCTAATCTTTAAAATCTCACACTAGGTAAAAAGCTGAAGGTTCTTCCTCTACAATCACGAATGCGACCACAAGGCCCACTCTCAGAACTTTCACTCAACACAGTATTGGAAGACCAGCCACAGCAATCAGACAAGAAAAAGAAGAAGGAAAAGGCAGCCAAACTGGAAAAGGAGAAGTAAAGCTGTCACTATTTGCCGATGACACGATACTGTAGACAGGAAACCTTAATGACGCCACCAAAAAACTGTTAGGATACAAATTAGTATTCATAAATCTGTTGCATTTCTATATGCTAATAATAAAGTAAAGAAAAAGAAGTTATGAAAATAATTCCATTTACAAGTGTAGCAAAAAACAAAAACAAAAGCACAGGAATAAATTTAACCAAGAAGATGAAAGACGTGCACACTGAAAATTATGACACTGATGAAATTGACTGGAAGAATGAATATTGTTAAAATGTCCATACTTAAAGAAATCTGCAGATTCAAGGCAACCCCATTTTTCACAGAACTAAAACGAATAATTCTAAAATTAGTATGGAGCCACAAAAGATCCCAAGTAGCCAAAACAACATTGAGAAAGAACAAAGCTGAAGGTATCCAGCTCCCTGATTTAAAACTACAGAACAATGTTACAGTAATCAAAACACTATGGTACTGGCACAAAAACAGACACACACATCAACAGAGCAGAACAGAGGGTCCAGAAATAAACCCACATTTGCACGGTCTTCAACAAAGAAGTCAGAAACATACAATGGGGAAGAGAGTCTGCTTAGTAAGTGCTGTTGGGGAAACTGGACAACAAGCAAAAGAACGAAATGGGATTATATACAAAATGAACTCAAAATGGATTCAGCACTTAAATATAAGACCGGACACCATAAAATCCCTAGAACAAAATACAGACAGTAAGCTCTTGGACATCAGCCTCAGCCATATTTTGCTGGTGCTGTCTTCTCAGGCAAGGGAAACAAAAGCAAAACTGAATAATTGGGACTATACAAAACTGAAGAGCTTGCACATGTTAAGGAACAATCAAGAGGTTAATATCCAAGATACATAAGAACTCACATAATACAATATTTTTTAAAAAACGATTTAATTAAAAATGAGCAGAGGGAGGGCCATGTCAGGGTAGTATATTAGACTCTTGGTTTTGGCTCAGGTCATGATCTCAGGGTCATGAGATCAAGCCCTGCATCTGGCAGACTCAGGGCAGAGTCTACATAAGTCCGGCAGACTCGGTCTACATAAGACTCTCTCTTCCCTTCCCTCAGCCCCTCCACCTTGTTCATGCATGCTTTTTCTCTCTCTCTCAAATGAATAAATAAATCTTTTGTTAAAAATGGGCAGAGGACTTGAATAGACATTTGTCCAAAGAAGACATACAGATGACTAACAGATATGTGAAAAGATGTTCATCATCATTAATCTTCAAGAAAACGCAAATCAAAACTACAATGAGATATTACCTCATGCCTGTGAGAACAACTAGAATTTAAAAAGAACAAGAAATAACAACCGTTGGCAAGGATGTGGAGAAAAGAGACCACTTGTGCACTACTGGAGTGAAAAACAGTGCAGCTGCTATGGAAAGCAGTATGAGGTTTTCTCAAAAAATTAAAAACAGAACTACCATATGATCCAGGAATTCTACTTCGGGGTATTTACCCAAAGAAAATAAAAACACGAATTCAAAAAGATCTATGTACCTCTATATTCATTGTAGCATTATTTATAATAGCCAAGATATGGAAGCAACATAAGGTGCGCACCCGTGTGTGTGTGTGTGTGTGTATTAAATGGAATACTACTCAGCCATAAAAGGGATGGGATTTTGCCATTTGCAGCAACCTTGATGGACCTAGAGGGTATTATCCTTAGCAAAATAAGTCAGACAGAGAAAAACAAATTGCATGATTTCACTTATATGTGGAAGGTGAGAAACAAAACAAATGAACAAAAAGAAACAGACTCATAGATACAGAAACAATCTGGTGATTGCCAGAAGGTGGAGAGAAGGGGATTAGACAGGAAGGGTGAGACAGATGAAGGGGCTTAAAAGGTACAAACTTCCAGCTCTAGTATAAATAAGACACAAGGATATAATGTGCAGCATAGGAAATATTGTTAATATGCAATGGTTTTGCACAGTGACAGATGGTAGCTACTTGTATCACGGTGATCTCTTCATAATCCGTATAAATATTGAATCACTATGTTGTCTACCTGAAAGTAATACAACATTGCATGTCAACTACACTTCAATAAAAAATTCTTTTTAATTTTAGAATCTCACACTAAAAAGTAAGGCAGAGGGAGATTCAGAGAGGAGTTGCATTAATTTAGGTATTTAAGACCTAAGGAGAATAAACAAAAAGGAAGTAATTGACCTTACTTCAGTGGGTCAAGCAAGGCTTCAGAAAGAAGATGGCTAAGCCCATCACTGATGTGCACTTGGTATACTTTCAGAAAAGAAAAGCTTTCCCACAGCAGAAGCAACCAGCACCAATGCCCAGAAGCCTACGGTCATTAGTTCAGTGTGGTACATGTGCAAAAAAAGTGAGATGAGAACAAAGAAGTTGGCAAGGACAAAGCAACAGAAGGGCAGGTTAAGGAGTTAGTATTTGATCTTGTAACCAATGAATGGCCACAGACTAGAGTTTTAGAAAAATCATCATGTTGCCATATAAAGAGTGGACGGAAGGAGGGTGGGGGGAGATTGTTAGAAACCTATTGTAACAGTCCAGGCAAGGGGAAGTGAAGGTGTGAATCATGGCCCTAGGGGAGGGGTAAAGAATGGTCGAAGGTTTAAGACTTGAAGACAGACTTGAAAGCATCGGGGATGAAGATCCAGTTTTAATCTTGGTTCTCTGAGAAAGTGGGTATGGAATCCAGTTGGTTTGGGGAGAAAGACAGTGAGTTAGTCCTCTCCACGACAGTGATAGCTGAGGTGTAAGAAACACTATTCTTCATTCCTTCATCTGTTACCGGGTACCATTAACACGTCCCTGTATTTTAGAGCACTCATTCTGAAAACCTTAAATACTTCAAGTGTTTCAGAGTGAGAGAGCTTAGTGAGCACTGGCTGAAATCATTAACAGATAGAGGAGAGACGAGGTGGGAACATCAGAATTGCATTAATAAGAGCAGACTGTCTGCCTGGAGGGAACACGGCAGATGCAAAACTCTGATCAGACAAGAATGCCGCCAGGCGCAGAGGTGTGACACACTCACTCGTGCATGGGGACAAATCGACTTAGACATTATAAAGCCAAAGAATTTGATTAGGAATGTTTGGGATCAGCGACTGGGTTAAACTAACAGTAAAAGGAAGCCCAAGGACAGAACGTTGGCTGATCAGGTGGCCTGGAGTGCTTTGGTTTGGGCTGATAAAAGTAAGGGAGTGACTCAGGTGATTCTTTCTGGTTTGGTAACAGAGGTGATTGGGTAAATGAGAAAACAGAAGAGGTTAAAAAAAGAGAGGGAGAGAGGAGAGACCCACCGAATAAGAAAAGGATGACAGACGAGGCATTAGGATAACAGAATTGTCGGAGTAAAATACTGGGGTCACAGATAAGGGCAGCTTCCTTAAACTTAGCAGGGAATAAGACATTTTAAAGGGCAAGTCAGAGTGGAGGCAAACGGTGAGCTGCCTCGGTCCCAAATGTTACAAGAACTCTACCGCCGATGTGAGCGTTCCGTAGCAAACAGCAGTGAAAGCTGGACATTAAGTGCTGGCCGCTGCCATAATGAGCATTACTGTAAAATGATTATTGCTTCGAGAGAAAAGTAGACTAATTTGGATTTATTTTGCAATATTTGGGGTAAAAATACAAAAAGAAATACAGAGAAAAATGGGAAAAAAAAAACCTGCATTTACTGAACAGAAAGAATCCTCCCATTCACTGCCAGGAGATAATGGACAGGTGGAATAAGTTAGCAAGCAAAATTGCCAGATGTGATTCCAGGGTCCCTAATGAACGTATTAGAGGCCACTGTGGGCACGTAACGTAAGTACAGACACCCGATGACTCTCCCCTATGTAACTTGCTTATGAAGTCAAACCATAATAGAAACAATTCGATGGGATGAGAATTTCCCAAAGCATTTAATTTAATTCTGCAAGCTAATTGCAGTAATATTCATGTGTGAGCTTGCTTTAAGTACATATTTAAGTATATATATGCAGTGCGTGCATATATGTATGAAGCTATAGGAAAACCCACAATCATATAGGAAACATCTGAAAAATTCAACTCTGTTTCAGCAGCTGTGTAATGTGAGAAGCGATGAAGAAATGGATCCCCAAAGGGACAAGCTTGGGCTTCAAAGGCCAAGAAGAAAACAAGGGTCCAGGGCACACAGGATTCCTGAAACACATGGGGAGCCAAGTGACAGCTGACTTACGGAGAATGGGTATCCTACCCAGTCTGATTGGGAGGGGGACGTGGCATTGACCATTTTGCACTTAACTCTGTGCAAGGAGTTCACAGACAGTTGGGTGAAGTCCCATTCAAGGGCCCCCTGTACCAGTCTCTTCCCTGACCCTTGTATTACCACCACTTGTATTTGACAGTGTGTTCAATAGACACTCTAGCTAGCAAATATAATCCATAAGGTTGCAAATTCAATACAATTCAATCCAGGACCAAAATGGGAAATTACTTTAATTTAAATATTGGTATTTCTAGGCTTTGGTCCCGCACGGCTGTTTCATAGTTTAGGCATACAAATTCTCTCCCAATAAATGCCTCAGTCTTTAGCAACCTAAAGCACAAGGACAAAACAACCCCTCAATGTGTAATTAAAGGAAAATCTCTATTTTTTAGGAATTTAAAATAATAACAATAGTCATAGTCATAATAATAGGCTCCTGGTCTTGACTGTCAACTAAAACAACATTGAGGGGCTTTTAATCTCCAGGCTATCATTTCAAATATAAAGCAATGGAGGTTATTCTTAGCAAGAAACAATAATAAACTACAAGTTTGGGGTGGTAGCTTTGAGCCGCTAATGAAATTGTGAAAACTTAACATTTTCCTAATGTTAATCTGCCAGGAAAATGACTAGGAAACAATGTAAGAGGCAGCTTTAAAAGCAGAATGTTTGTCCTAGACATGAGCAGGGAAGAAATACCCTCATTAGACAATGACTGCGAGGGCTGCTTGTTAATGAGGCGTACGTACAATTTTTCCTAGCTGATTGGCTGGCATTTTCCTTGCCAGTGATGCTATTATTCACCTTGCAAAGTGAAGTCATTTTACAACATCAGGGCACAGTATTAACTCTGAAATATACAAGATTTTTCATACTACTGAATAACCTATGGTTCAAACTGAAATGTACTGACCTCCTACTGTGTGCCCACAGCTCTAACTGGTCATATGGGTTGCCTGAGAGGCACGAAGGGGTAGGAGTTACGTCAGCTTCTGGTCCTCTAGTGCCTGATCCACAACCTGACTATCAAATGTTCATAGACAAGCCTGATGAGTCTTTTTAGATTTTAACTGGCTAGTCATTCAGCAATTTTTTTCTAACTGGATGAAGTATTTTTTAATCTTTTTAAAATTTAAAAGAGGTGACAGGTAAAATACAGGAGAGCCATTTAAATTTGAACTTCAGAGGGCAATGAATAACATTTTAGTATAAGTATATCCCAAACACTATGTGGGATATACTTCCATTAAAAAAAAAAAAAGTATTTGCTGCTTTTCTGAAATCTAAGTTTAACTGAGCAACCTGTATTTTAGCTGCAAAATCTGACACAGATGAGTGGTCAAAGACATAACGGACATTCCTAGGGTGCGAGTGGGAAGCAAAAAGGAACCAAAACTGAAGATCTGATTGACTGACACATAGTGTGTGTTTCCCATAGTTTTGTTCCTTTCTCCTTTCCTCTTCTCCTTTCCTTGCTCCTCTTCTCGGCTTTAAAAGAATAGCAAGAGGTTGATGTTCCTGTCCTCACTGAGCATACAAGTGAAAACCAAACACAGTCATGTAAGAAAATAAGGCCAGTGCTAGTGCCAAAGAGGTAGCCAGGAGCAACTTCCTATGAAGAGGAGAGAGAGCAAGTCTAATTAAATGCATATTCTTACCTAAGAAGCAAACACCCTTTAAAAGTCTTCAAAAACAGGGGCGCCTGGGTGGCTCAGTGGGTTGAAGCCTCTGCCTTCCACTCAGGTCATGATCTCAGGGTCCTGGGATCGAGCCCCCGCATCGGGCTCTCTGCTCAGCAGGTAGCCTGCTTTCCCCCTCTCTCTCTGCCTACTTGTGATCTCACTCTGTCAAATAAATAAATTAAATCTTTAAAAAAAAAAAAAGTCTTCAAAAACACAAAGACATGAAATGCAGCGGGATGCTCCTAGGGCTCTTGCACTATTGTCACATTCCTTAACACACACTTTTGAGACATACCCTTCCATTCCCTCAATTATTTCCTACAGGTCCCAGCTCAGTTTCCTGACTTTGGAAGCTGGGTTCAAATCTTCAGTCTCAACTGGGTCATAAAGGTGACCACAGTTACTTAACGTGACAAAACAACCAGACCAGAGAAATGGGGAAGTCACGCCAACAGCCCAAAGAAGCCATTAGTACTTCTGGGAACATCTGGTGTAAACATGCTCCTTTCACAAATGCCAAGCACAAGGGTCATATTTCCCTCTCCTGCAAATCAGATTTACAAAGGTAGAGCAGGCAAAGTGATCAAACACACACATACTTACAGATTTTATTTTTAAAATATATACAGGACCAAAATCTTCGATGACCTTCATAGCCCTGGTTATAAAATGCCAAAATAAGATCGGCAGTGATTTCTCTCATTGCCCCTGGCTATGCCACTCCCAACATGGAGTTTAATTTCAATTGCTTTAATATCAGTCCACCCATTAAGAAAAGGCATATTTTTAAATCATTTTCCTAACAATTAAAATGCATTCCCACTATAGAAAAAAAAAAAAAAACCCTCTAAGTGCCCCTCAGCCCCATTAGGATGGCTACTATAAAAACAACAGCAATGAACATACCAAGTGTCGTTTAGGACTCAGAGAAACTGGAACCCTTATGCACTGGTGGGCAGCAATGTCAAATGATCCAACCACTGCACAAAGCAATATGGCATTTCCACAAAAAAAATTAAAAATAGAATTACCACATGAGGGGCGCCTGGGTGGCTCAGTGGGTTAAAGCTTCTGCCTTTAGCTCAGGTCATGATCCCAGGATGGAGCCCCGCATCCGGCTTTCTGCTCAGCAGGGAGCCTGCTTCCCTTCCTCTCTCTCTGCCTGCTTCTTTGCCTACCTATGATCTCAGTCTGTCAAATAAACAAATAATATCTTAAAAAAAAAAAAAAGCATTACCACATGACCCAGTCATTCCATTCTGGGTATCTGCCCAAAAGAATTGAAACGGGATCTTGAAGAGCTCTCTGTACACTCATGTTCATAGCAGCATCATCCACAAGGGCCCAAAGATGGAAGCAGCCCAAGTGTCCATCAGTGGATGAATGGAGAAGCCAAAGGTAGTAAATACATATAATGGAGTATTAGTTGGCCTTAAAGAAAAGGAAATTCTGAACCACACTACAACACGGATGAACCCTGAGGACATTATACTAAGTTCAACAAGCCACTCACAAAAACCCAAGTACTGTATGATTCCACTTACATGAGGTACTTAGAGTAGTTAAATTATAGAGAGAGAAAAGAGAATAGCGGTTGCCAGGGACTGGTGAGGGAAGGGGGAATGGAGAGGCATTGTGTTAAATGGGCACAGAATTTCGGTTTTGCCAGGTGAAAAGAATTCTGGAGATTGGTCACATAACCGTGTGAATATACATAACACTACTAAGCTGTATACTTAAAAAAAAGGTTAAGACAGTAAAATGCACATTGTGTGTATTTTACCACAATTAAAACGAAATACACAATAAAAATGTTTAAGGATAAATGCAGGAATGTTTCATGATATATTCTTTCTCGCATTAGTTTTTAGGTTCCATGTCTCTCTTTTTAAGTCTCTTTTTAAAATATAAATTCTGGGGGCACCTGGGTGGCTCAGTGGGTTAAAGCCTCTGCCTTCGGCTCGGGTCATGATTCCAGGGTCCTGGGATCGAGCCCCACTTCGGGCTCTCTGCTCATCAGGGAGACTGCTTCCTCCTCTCTCTCTCTGCCTGCCTCTCTGCCTACTTGTGATCTCTCTGTCAAATAAATAAATAAAATCTTAAAATATATATATATATATATATATACATATATGTATATATATATAAATTCTGTCTCACCAACATAATTCGAATTTCCACAAGACCATGGGCTGAGTCTCATGATTTAGGTACACAAGTAGACTTATAATAATCCTCAGTAGTTGACTGAAATAAAATTAACATAATAATGTTTTGGTTAATCTTCTTTAGAGCCTCAAACACTAATACTCTCTACTTGAGCTGAGCATGATCAGCAGGAAAAGGAGAATCTCTACCCTGTAGAAACATCTATTCTAAAAGACAGAAAAGCCTAACAATAGGAGCTCTATTTAATTCTCTTAATTAAGCACCCAGAGGGCTACTGGCACTTAATAAACTCGTTACCTTCAAGGCTTTCGAGGACTGAATGATTTAGTATCTAGGTACTCTACACCTTTGCTCCCAACAGCCTCCCCCCACCCAATACAAATCACCTGCTTTTGTTAAACTGGACTACCCATTGTTCAAACTTGCAACACACATTTTGCTTCTGAACCTTCGTTCACACTCTTTATTTCTCCTGCTTAGAATTCTTCTGTATTAACCCAGCAACACTCACAACTGACCCCCTGCAGGAGGTGATTCCTCATGAATAGCCCTTGGAGACTACCATCTTTGTTTGCGATGTGCTACCATCTGTAATTCTCACTTGCTGGGATTTTTTAAAAGTCTATTATTCATCTGTCCACCTTTCTCAATGAGACTTAGTCACCAGCTCTAAACTGTAGATCTGCCTGTCCCCTTGACATTTCCACTTGAATATCTCAGAGTTACACCAATATCAAAATACCCCCCCCCCAAAACTCAAGACTATCACACAGTCAGAGCCTTTTCCAGTTTTCTCAGTCTGGATGAATGGCCCCTATTACCCAAGCCAGAGATCTAGGAGTTATCTTCATCACCTACTTTTCTCCCATCCTCAGTAGGGACCTATCATGGAATTCTGTTCATGTTATTTCTTAAATATCTCTGTATTCACCAGCATCTTCAGCATCTTGCAGTCTCTACCACTGACCTAGACTGGCCCTGTTTTAATAGGTTTTACTGTTATTTAGGTACGTATGGTAAGGCCAACGAGATCAGGAGACAATGCCATTGAAAAGACAGGTTATTCTACTCACAGTTCTGAAAGGAGGGAGTACACCTCACAACACAGAGAGTCACCCAGGGAATCACTGGGGTCTGTGATGGGGTAGAGGGGCAGGGAGGAACTATGGGCAAGTCTTTATTGAGATTTTTATGAGAAGAAATGGCAAAGCTGAGTAAGCCAGCTTAGGATTGGCTAATTTGAATAATTTCTGTGGGCTCTGGGGTACGGGGCTACCCCGGTTGTCTAGTATCTGTCTCTGGAGTGGTGAGAGCAGGTAAATCATGGCCCAGAGCATGAGAGCCAAATAAAGAAGGTGGTTGGTGGGCAACTGTGTGGCTCAGTTGGTTAAGCGACTGCCTTCGGCTCAGGTCATGATCCTGGAGTCCCACATTGGGCTCCCTGCTCAGCGGAGAGTCTCCCTCTGACCTTCTCCCCTCTCATGTTCTCTCTCTCTCATTCTCTCTCTCACATAAATAAATAAAATCTTTAAAAAAGAAGAAGGTGGTTGGTGCTGAGGACTTAATCAGCTTTTCCAGAAGAGGAATAGTTTGGCCTCCAGCCAAGACCTCAAAACAGGGGCAAAACAGCATTTAAACAACTATGTTACAAGCAACCCCCCCATACTGTTCACTTCAGTAGCTTCCCACAGGTCTCCATCAGTCATTCTGATCCACCCCTAACTCCTCCTCTCTCTCCTCCAGAAGCCTTCAGTTTTCCTGTTTCCTTAGAATAAAGACCAACGTCACTGACATGGTTTGTGAACTCCTGAATACTCTGTTCCCTGCTTACTTCCCGGGCACAGCTGCACCTTGTTTCCTGTAACTATATACTCAGTTCTTGTCTCCTTGTATAAGTAATTTGCCATTTGCTCCACAAAAAGGTATTTCCTGCTAAGAAGACACCAGTTGCAAGATCTCTGATAAACATCTTAAATTAAAACCATTTATAGGATTTATTTTTACTTGGCAAATTACATAATATCATTTAACTTTCATTAATCAGATGTTGCTACCCATTACACATATTTACCTGCATCATTAATACAAACCCTGAAGTTAAACAGGCTGAATTTATTGCCCTATGAAGGGTATGTTTCAGGTAGACATGCTAAATTTGGTTGTTGAATCTTGTGATGAAAATATTCTCTTCAGAAAATCCTTGTTTCTAGGAACTTTATGAGCTAATATAGCCACAGATTTTGCTTTAGAATGTGCCTGACAATTCCATCAGTCTCATAAACATCTTCAGGATCTGATGGTAACATGTTAAAAACACACTTAAAAAATCATTTCAGGATAAAATGTTTTCCTAAAGCATTTAGATCGCAGAAATAGGATATGAGAATGTGTTTTAGTTTCTTTTTTAAATGATGCATTATAATCATTTTAAATAAAAAATGTCTTTGCGGTAGCAAGTACGTTTATTGGATCCTTGGATTTGTTATGATTTCCCTAACCTGAAATTTTTTGCTCATTTTCCTTGGAGGCACAATCAGACGTAAGAGCTGCATCATATAAGGCTTTCAAAGATCATGATGCGAACATCACATTACATCAATATTAATGGGATTTGTGGAAAGATACATGAAGCCTAGTTGAAGCAAAGTTCTTTTGTAAACATTAAATTAGTTCTTTTATCTCTAAATCTTGAATCCTTTCTCCTCCTTCTTGTATCTCTCTTCCTCCCTCCCTCTGTCCCTCCCTCCCTTGCTGACTTGTTTCTCTCTCTCTCTCCACACTCCCCTCAATCCTCCCCTCTCCCTTAATATGACTCTATTGTTCCAGCTGGTCAGTCACTAGTCGTTCAGCGAGAACCTACCTAGCACCTTCTACATGACGGGCACTGTACCAGGCCTTAAGGATGAAACAGCAAACCAGAGACAGAAAAGACAGAAAGCAGTCCTGTTGTTGGGAAGCCCACAGTCCAAAAAAGTGCCCAACCGTCAGGCAATCACAACCCGGCCTGGAGGACACTGTGGTACGTCAGGGTAAGGTGCTATGAAAGCATGTGGGAAAAAGCATAACCTGAACCCAGGGATCACAGAAGGCTTTCTGGAAGAAGTGACATGTAAACTATAGCAAAAAAAAAAAAAAAAAGCCAGATGGAGGGTGAAATTTCAATTCAAATGGAAAGACTGAAACAGACGGATTGAAAGTCTAACTATAAGGATTCTGGTTGTACCCAGTTCCTGCACTAACCTCAGTCACACTAAGGAAGTCACCTCCACTTCCCAGGCCTCACCCCAAATCTATGAACGAGGGGATGGCCCTTGGTAAACTCTGTCCAGGCCAAGATTCTCATGTTCAGTGTCTGAGTGAGTCTTCCTAGCCTGGGTCTTCTTTATCTCCTGTCTCTTGCCTGCCTGGTTCCCTTCAACTCCAACCCATCATGCACTCTGCTGCCACATTTGTCTTCTGAAAGCACTGCTTTATGCCAGCTCTCTGCCTCCAGGATATTTAGTGGCTCTCAAGAGAACATCCTGTCTCACCTCTGTTACCAGTCCTACCTCATCTCCCCAGGATGAGCCCTCCACCGTGAACAGGTAACAACGCACAGCCAGCAATGGGGTCGCTCATGGCCGCTCCTTCCTGCTGAGGAGCCCCTGGTCTCTTCTCCCCTCTGTTCATTTTGTACACATCCTGGGAAGCTCGCCCCACATACCTTCTCTGTGAAACCTGCCCAGGTTACTCCAGCCCGCACTCACTCCATTATCTCGGAACATTTGCCATGCATTTATTCTGAAATCTCTGTTTCATGACCCAATATTACAGTCTGTGTTGTTTCTCTTTCCCTGATGATACTGAAAATTTTTTTAGCTCTTAAAATCCTTTCATTCACCTCCCCTCCTTATCACCTTCCATGGTCATGTTAATAAGCCCAGACCACATACAGAACTGAATGAAAATGAAAGACCTACATTTTTACCTACTTCCTAAAAGCCATGTGCACTGGTCCTAGAATAAGAAATAGAACATTCGTACCTCTTCAAGGACCAGCCACCTTCAGCTCGCAGACACAGTCCAGTGTGGGGAACACTGAGCTGGAAGCCCAGAAATTCCAAGTTCAATTTCTGGCTCAGCTGCTAACCAGCTGGCTAACTCTGGCCAAGTTTTCCTGTCTCTCTGTGCCACAGTTTTCTCACCTACAGACTGAAGGACATTGGTCCGGGTAAGTCTCAGCCTCGTGGAGACACTGAGACTCTACTCCAGGACACACAGTTAAGCAGAGGGGTACCAGGGAGCCACTTGTCAGTGTGAGGGAGTCTGAGACAAGAGAGGAAATGAATTATATTACAAATTCAAGAGGCAAAAAGAATTTGTAAAACCATTGTGCAGAGGAGCCAACAGTCCATCCTTTGAGCACATCATCTCTCCAGGGAGTTAGCTAACAACACCGATTGATCAAGATCAATCGTCAGCAGTTCACACATTCATTCTTTCTTCAGGCCTTGCTTCCAAACGCAGATCTGAGTTCTTGATGTGGCTGCACAGTTTTCACCTTGAAAACAGCTCCTTGGAACAGCTCCTGATTCACAGTTAGAACGGCTCTCTGTTGAAGGACAAAACTGTATTACCAGAATTAGGAAGCTACCATCAGGTTGCAAAGGTTTTATGTTGTTTTTTGTTTGTTTGGTTGGTTGGTTTTGTTTTAATATGTCCTAAGAATGGATTTTAAACTTTGCATCTTGGAATCACAGAGCGGGATGCAATATTAGCCTGGAGCAGGAAGACAAGGCAAGGAAAATGAAGGCAACACTTTCAGTGACGCTGCAGACTCTTCCTGGGAACACCTAGATGTACCTGTTGGTTGTGTAGGACACCAGCAACACTACTCCTACAGGAGTTAACGCAGAGAGGGAAGAACAGCTGAAGAAATTCAGAGCCCATTTTCTAAAAGTACATCTTTCTTTCTATTTTTTTTTTAAAGATTTATTTATTTATTTCATGGGGTTGGGGGGACACAAGCAAGAGGGAGTGGGAAAGGGAGAAGAAGTCTTCCCACTGAGCAGGGAGCCCGATGTGGGGCTCGATCCCAGGACCCCAGGATAATGAGCAGAGCTGAAGGCAGATGCTTAACAACTGAGCCACCCAGGTGCCCCTTTCTGATACAAAAATTATTTAGGTGTATTTATTTATTATTTCCAGGTAAGCAGGACCCAGCAGGTAATCATATTCCTTCCTTCCTTTGCCTCTTCCTTCCTTTTCTTTCTTTCTTCTTTATTTTTGTTTAGCACTCTTTTTATTAATGAAGAAAGGGAAACGTGACCTGTTTCTTGGCGGTGTCTCTCCTTTTGGACTTACTGGCATTTTAACTCCTCTCTCTGGCTTTTTTTTAACATCTCTGAGCCTTGATTTATTCAGTAGTTAATAATGTAGGCAAGGTATCGAGCATGATCAGATCTTTTATTGATTTATTTATTCATACTGACCTCATTCGAAAAGCAATTTGAGGTGAATACTTGGCAAATAGTAGGTGCTGAATAAATGTTAGTTTTCTTCTCCTCTTTCCTCTCTTTAAATTACCCCTGGTTTTTCTTGAGAGGGAAGGATTAACTGAAAATCAAGAGGAATTTAGAAATAGAGGCTATGGGTGGAAAATAATAATAAGTGGTATAGCTCAGCTTTTAAAAAAGCTCCCGCATCTGAAAGAATGACATTCTTTCACAAGACACAGGACACCTAGAAGTGGAAATGGGAGGCTGTCCACGAAAAGCAGGGACACAGGCACGTGCCTCTGTCTATAATAAAAGAAGTTGTAGGCAGGAGAATGTTTCTGTGGCTAGAGCAGGTGTCCGTCTGAGGACTTAGCTGCCCAAAGCCAAAATACAGGGTTTTATTATAATTACATACGAAATTTCTATAACCTTTTCACACTGCAAACAGCTACCAAATCGTTGTGCAGGCCTCGCAGACATCCCGTAACAGACATTCCTAGCTGAGCCTTTCCAGAAGCAAATACAATGCACTAGGAATCAAAAGCTGACGCTGAAGTGTGCTTGGACATACCACCTTCCCCTCTCTGGACTCAGCTTCTCCATCTGTAAAATGGGCTGATATAAGTTCCCTTTCAGTTCTAAAATCCTGCAATTCTACCTTCCTAGCCATGGAAAGCGCGCAATTTCACCAATCCTGGGAGAGCACTCAGCCGAGCAAGGTCTTGGATCCTCTGTTCTCTAAAACTCCCTCTCTTTTTGTAAAATTTTTCATATTAAACGAGCAACGTGTTAAAAGACGGAGCACTTCTTCAATGCCAAATCACTTGCGATTTTTAGGTTAACTCCGTCTTGACAGATACGTATGTATTCGTAAAATTCTTTCAAAAGCTCACCGATCTGTCACGCCCGTTCACACCATTTACAATTCAGACTCTGCCATGATTAGTATCCCTTTTCCTCATCACATCATCATGCATTAAAGTCATAATCTAAAAATACAGGGTATACAATTTCAAATAAAAATTCAATTTGCATTTCAAGTCTTTCATAAATAGAGCCAGTAAATTCAGAAGAGAAGGCCTGGGTCAAGACCGTGAGGAGGGCTGCCTGTACAAACACAAGCCCTTTCTCCCATTTTTGGACACCTTCTTGTACCTCCTTCAGTCATGAAAATTATACCTCACATGAGCCGTGCCAGGGAATTTTCTTTCCAAATATGGTTTGATGCCTTCCCCAAACGGCATATGGTTTGCCTTAAATCAGTAAGGTTGGCTCTCTGATCAACTAGCAGCCCTCCCAAGGAGTTAAATTTGAGGTCAAATAAAAAGTATCAGGTAGGATGAACTCACGGCAGAAAGCGATCTCTTAGTGCCCCCTGAGTTCAGTTTCGATTTTTAATCACCCCAAACAATAAACAAATTTAAAAAAGGCTTTTCCCCACAGATAAACATCACATAGTATATATGCCACATTGTATCCGTTAAGATAAACTTGGGCATTGTTCCAGATCAGTCTAAGTTGACATAAATCTTATAAATCTATATTTTGATAAATAAAATGTATTTTCCAAATACCAATTAAATAAAGATATCAGCTCTAATGATTTTGAAACATTTACTTGCTTCATTATTAATGGGAAATCTGGGCCAATTCCCATGTATTTCAACTAATGCCAAAAGATATAAAATGATTCCATTTATAATTCAAAGCCTGGAATCATTGCAAGTAAAACAGTTTTACTGTTAAATATTGCAAATCATTAGCACTATCACCATATATGTCTTTGGAGAATAGACTCCCATCCTAACACAGAAGAACCTCCATTTATTGCAAGTGTACAAGTAAGTAAAACACGCTAGGTTAGCAGAATGTGTCCTGACCCTCCCAGGCTACCACTCTCCTTGTTAAAGTTTCCCTTGATATATACAAAAAGTAACAGACAACTGAGATGCTATAAGCTCAGAGCTCACGTCTCATGGATCAAATGGCGGGGGGTGCTTTTTCCTCCAGTCGGGAGAATTCTCAAGCCACCAGGAGAGAGGTCTTTATATGAGTAACAGGAAAAGGAGATTGTCAATCTTGTAGTTGCTACAAAGCTCACCTATTTTGAAAAGACTTGACTTCTTCTGTAAATAGCCCCCAATCTTTCTTATGGGAGACAAGTCTTGTTTTTTTTTGTTGTTTTTTGTTTTTGTTTTTTTCTTTTTTCTTGAGACTTTATCATTACCTGTCAGCAGCCAGAGATGCCTTTGATGTTTGGCTTCACTCCTAGACCACAGAGAGGAGTCATCCCCAAAATGAATTATAGAGTAACTGGCGGGCAGACTGTTGGACTGAGGCTTATTTTTGAAATTTATCTTTTTTTCTCCTTACATAATCAAAAGCTCAAGTATCTCGGGGAGCCACTGTAACAACCCTTCTCTTAAGTAATAATTAAAGCTGCGGCCACACAGAAGTTCTATGTCTTTATAAATGCCAGTCCAATTCTAACAAATCTGAGCTTCTTTCTGCAGCTCTAATGCCACACCTACGGAGAAACACAATTTTCAAATGCCTTTCTGCCATGGAGGCATCTATAAATCAGGGGCCCAAGTTAAAACCCAAATCACGTGTGTCCCTCTCACTGATACTTGAGCCAACAGTTACAGACCCACATGCTAGAAGCAGAACTCCACCCAGATTCCTGAGAGCAAGCGGACGCCAAGGCCCGAGGCCCGTGGGAAGACTACATACCTACGGCTGGATTACCTCCGTTGCGCAAGAGTACCATTTGAGAATTCATGAATACAATTGGTTCCTGTCATTAGAGTGTTTTTTTTTTAATACACATACAAATTCACTTTTTTTTTTCTAAGTAGAGACTAAAAATAAGTTCTTTTTTTGGTTCACTGAAATACTGTAGCTCTATTAGGATTAATAATGATGAGTCTTTTCATTCTCTTGGGGTTGATCGGCGTAGAGGGAAAAATAAGGTGAGAGAATCCATGAAGCCAAGATTTACTGAGCAATTGCTGTATGTTGGATATTGTGCACTGGGAATATAAATATGAATCAGGTCCAAGTTGCACCCTTCACGTGCCAGCTTATGAGGGAACAGATACACAGACTGGATTAAGATGAAAAAATGCAACAAGATGAAGAGCACAGAAGGGAGACACTCATGCTGGATGGGTTGGGGGGGGGGGGGGGCGAAGGGAAGGGCCTCCTAGGGAGGAAAAGACATGCATGACCGTGACAGAACCTACAATCCCTAAGGGTCAGAGGAGAGCAGACAAGTTTAGGGTCACTGGTCATAAAGCATGAAGGTAAGAAGGATGGGAAATGGGTTTGGAAATAAGCCAGCTCAGGGGGCCTTCAGTGACTGGTGAGGAATCTCAGGTTGATCCTGAGAGCACTGGGCACTACTGAACGTTGTAAACAGATGAATTCAGCTTCATATTTCATATTGGTAACTCTAGGCGTGGTAGGAAGGAGGGCTTTGTGGGAACGGCATTTAGGGAGCAGCTAGTAGCCACCAGGTCTTTACTTCTAGGATCACCGAACGCTCACGACAACCCTAGGTAACATTATCTCCGTGTCACTGCTCAGGTGAGGAGACGAAGAAAAATGAAAGGCTTTGGTTAAGATCATATAGGTGGTAAGTGGTAAGACTGGAATTAAAATGTCCCGTAGGACAATCCACAGTTTTCCCAATGACATCAACACTTGGCGCAAAATCCAAAAGGCAACGGGAACAACCAGTGTGCAACCTAGGTTTCAGGACCGGTACAAGGACACTGCTGTAATTTAACACAGAGTGTCAACGCAGGGGGAGAATCTGTGGAATGAGGCCCAGGGTAGGAACACGGCTATCCACACTGTCCAATACGGAAGATAATGGGGAGAAACTCCCAAATTATTTCCCCATGGACTTTATACGCCACGATGCTTTATTAAGAGAAACTACTTATTCTTAAGACATAGTTTCAAGCTTTGTCAACATCATCCCTAATCAAAGTGATATTTCAGACTATGGGTCCATCCCCATCTGCTTTGTTTGCGGGTTGTATGTGAGGGCTGGAGGGGGACCTGGGGACAAGACGACTGGTAAACAAATGCCTCACACTATGTTACTCAGTCATGAAGAATGAGTTGAAAGTGCTCCCTAAGCAAACTGGCTTAAAAAAATATCCTAAAGAGTGTCCCATATGGAATCAGGCAGAGAGCAAACACGGTCTCCGCGTTGTTTGTTTGTTCTGTGCTGTAGTCACACTTCAGGGATTCAATATTCCCCCCTCTGTCAGCAAGGAAACGAAGGGTCATGGAGAGAAATGACAATACTTTCAATGCGTCTGTGAATGTCAGTCTTGTGGGGGGACTTTGAGTCTGTATCTGTGGACTCCTCTCACTACTTTAACTTGATGCTTCCAAAAGAAAAATTAAGAATATATTTTCAGGGACGCCTGGGTGGCTCAGTGGGTTAAGCTGCTGCCTTCGGCTCGGGTCGTGATCTCAGGGTCCTGAGATCGAGTCCCACATTGGGCTCTCTGCTCAGCAGGGGGCCTGCTTCCCTTCCTCTCTCTCTGCCTGCCTACTTGTGATTTCTCTCTGTCAAGTAAATAAATAAAATCTTTAAAAAAAAAAAAAAAAAGAATATATTTTCAAAGGTCAAAGCATTTAGACATCAACAGGAAAACAGAGGGAGCCATCGGTCCCCACTATTTCTACAAGGATATTATAGATGGTATCATTCAAAAACAGGAAAAACGGAAGCCTGTGGTTCTCATTATTCCCAATACTGGTAACTAAATATAAATACCTAAATAACCCAGGATGGGGAAGACATGAACAGAACTTTCTAGAATCCACTACAGAGTGGGTCCTGGGGAACACTCGTCCCATAAAACACTCCATTGTTGGAATATGTCTGTGAAACACTAAATATTTTATTCTCTTCATGCAGATTCCTGATGCGCTCTGGCAGAAAAGGGATTTGGGAAGTTCTGTGAGGTAAAGAAGGTGTTTCGCTTTACTTAACTCAGAGCACTTTAAAATAATGGAAGTACAACACAATGACTGAACACCAGTGATTGAAGTACCTGCAAGTTTTGTAACATTTCTAGACTCCACCCATCGGAATACTTAACCCATGTGTTGGCTTCTGTATGATTTCCATTTATGGAATGCTTACAGCAAATGCTTGCATTATGCTTACAACGAGACAGGTGTTTGGCTAGACCAGCTGTGGCGAGGAAGCTAAAACTAGCGTCAGTCACAATGAAGCTGTGGAAAGTAGAGGCCTGAAGCGCGGTGTTCAGAAGCCCTTGGCTGGACGGAGTCTCAGAGAGGACGAGTACCAGGACTGACGTGTACGATCTGCCATAGATGCGGAGCTGAAGAGTGGAGGCCTGTGAGCCACCCATTTTCCATTATGAATGAGGCACTGAAGAAAATGAATCAAATGTGATTCCTGCCTTCAAGCGGCTCCTCTGGGAATGGGAGGAGGGCGAGGCATCTCATCCTACGATCTCAACACACTGAGACAAGAGCAAAAGAAGGAGGTCCTAACGGAAAGCAGAGGAAAAGAGTGATCCACTCAAAGGTGAGAGGATACTCGGTCTGAGTCTTGAAGAAGGACACACCAGTGCATCACACATGCAGAGAGGTGAGGTATCAAAGCTGGCACTACAGGTTAACAGCACAGCACAGTCCTGGGGCTCCCAGTAACACAGCCTGGCTGGACCATGGGACTGTGGCAAAAACACTAGGCACCTCTGCTTGATTATATTTTCCAGGGCAACCCTCCCAACAGTCTTCATTATGCCTTTTTACTTGTTTGGGGGTTTCTTTCAGTCTCAGGACTGTTCAGTTATTTAGCATATTAAAGGAATGGATGTTCTGTTTAATCAAATAATATGGTTAGTAGTGGATTCCTATACATATAATACATTGTATTCTAATTTTCAACAGGACCCGTATGCTCCTACCTAAAACAAAGCCCAACACACCTTATAATACATACAGCATTCATGTTGCTTTTTTGTGATAATTTACTATCACCGCCAAGACACGCTGCATTAACTCTGAGCTTTGTATGTTTAAGAAACTAAGGTAAATATGAATGGATTTTACAGTATAATCCAGATGACCATTTAAAAATAGAAACATGAAATATTCTTAAAAATAATTCAAAATCACTCCAGTTGACTTGTTTTTCCTCTTTTGTGTATCGTAACTACTACAGCTTTCCTGTGGAGGGGATATTGGGTAACCATGTCTACTGTTCTCTGGGCAGCATTTCATCTTCTCACAGGGAAAGGTAAGGACAAAATGACATGCTCAAGAGCCCACTTTCGAAAGTGTCTCGAGACAATAAGCAGACACAATTCCTAACAGGCTTTCTTTCAGAGGTGCTTCCCTCACCTCTATCCTTTTTACATTTAAAACAATTAAAACCTCTATTCCAAGAAGACAGAGTTGAAGCAAGATTAAGAGTGAAAGACGAGCTAGTGGTGTTGAGGGGCACTTGAGGGGAGGACCAATGAGAGGAAGGAAATCCTCACCCTTGGACAAAAAGCAGGTTCACATTAACTCCGTGTCTTTTGTGTTGTTGATTATGGAGACATTTGGGCACATCAGAGTTATTCCTTCCATGAATGAGATAACTGTGCTCATTGACAAATTATCATGGTGGCCATCATGGTTGACCATTCTGACCTAGTTACGTGATCATGCCCAATCCCGTGAACCAGCACAGATGTGTATTCCCTGACAATTTCTATGACATCCTACACCACTTTGTATGTGGAAATATGCACCATATTAGGAATGCGTGTTCACCACTACTAGCCAACTAATCTAGAAAGAAAACCATTTCTGACTCTAGGATACTAAATGCAACAAATTGCCTGGAAATAACAAGCTGGGGTCTAAGACATTTGGAAAAACACTCCTAGAAAACACTAATACTGGTTTTCTGAAAAAGACCAGTATTAGCCATCAAAGACTTAGAGGCCAGTCAGTCCTTTGGCATCACTACATGATCCAGAGGTCTTCGTGAGAGGCAGATTTTATTTTTGCCAACGATGTAGGATTCTGTTTCTAAACCATTATTTAAATTTCATATTCCGTTTTGCTTACAGGTGTATATATAAGACATGAATTAGTAAATGATAATACAAAAGGGAGAAAAGGCTCTGAATGAAACAATTTTCTCAGACGGAGCAATGGTCCTCCCACATACAGTGACAAAAAATAGATATAATTTCCTTATCTTACTGAGATATCTAATTCCATTCTCTGTGGGAGACTCATCAATGAACTTAGATAAAACAACCAGGCTCCTATAAGTGCAGGTAATTACATCTAGGTTTACCCCTGAAAATGGTTTTTAAGAGATTAGTGTCAATCTGGTCAACTCCTAAAAATAGTGCTTGGGGCAGGGAGACAGGAGGTGGGGGTGAGTGGGCTAGGCAGGGCTCCAGGTTACCCGACAGACATCCTGATGAATGCTGACTTGCAAGCAGCCTCCAGCAGGCTGTGGGAGAGAATACCTGTGGGAGAGAATCTCCTGAGCTCCGCTTCCCTAAGCCCACTATGTTACAAATTCTCCATCTAAAGGTCCCCAGGGCCACCCATCTGCAGCCAGCCCCTACCTCCTCAAGATGGCAGGGCTCCATTAGATCTCCCGATGTGCTGATGGAGGAACCTAGATGACCCACGTGCGAGGTATTAGGTTGCCTCTGCTCTCATTTGAAGGAAGTCACTCCTAGGTGCTTCACTTACAAACTTTCCAAAATTTACATTTTAATGCGTTGCATGCAAGGTCCTCAGATCCTTGGTCTGGAAAGAACTAACTTCCGTTGTAATCTATAACAGAGGTGATACAGATAACTTACTGAAAAGGCCTGTGATTCCAGGATGCAGTGGATTAAAAACACTTGGGCTTTGGAGCCTGACAGACCTGGGTCTAAACTTGAAGCTCATTGCTGACTGGCTGTGTGAATGACTTTGCATCGTCTCCTCTTCTAAAGCAATTTCCATCTCTCAGAGCTGTTAGAAAGACAAAATGCCAAGCTCAGCTGGATGCCCACCAAACACACACCTGCAATTCGGACATACCCATTTTAACACCTCTGTCACTATATTGGCTTCCTTGTTTGGGTTTGTTTCTTTAACGTGCTATCTATGTCCTGTCAGTTTCCTTGATGGCCGGTATCCAGACTTGGCCATCTCTGTGGCCCCAGCCCAGGATGCCCTCTTGACACAGCATGGGCTCTCATCATTGCTTTACATTAAAAAGAAGAGGAAACACTCCATAGTCAATGGTTGTCAAACTTGAATGTGCTTATGATTCATCGGGAATCTTGTTCGAAAGCATATTCTGATTCATTACATCTAGGGTGGGCCACAAGACCCTACATTTCTGCCAAGCACTCAGGTAGACCCATGCTTGCAGGACACACTTAGAGGAATGGGTGCTAGTTTCCTTTCATTTCCCTCCTTGTGGCCACCACAATATTCCATGAAGTGGTAAAGCAAGTTGTTTGTGAGCAGCTCTTTGAGGACTTTTACCCTTAGCCCAACCACATCCCTTCCTTGACTCTAACACAAGGCAAGGGCACCCAGGATGATATTAATGAGGGCATTATTTGCTGATGTAGCTCTACCCTATTAGGACAAGCTATTAAGTGAACTCTAATGTTAATAATCAGAAAAATAAAAAGCTCCTTAAGGAACAATGAACAGTTTGATTATATTTGTAGAGAGCAATGCTACAATATTACAATAATGATGTGCCAGTATTAAGATACAAATTTACAAATCACAGACACTTAATACCTTGTATTTCAAAAAAGTGTCACACTCTCCACTGCAGTGTTAACAAAACGAGTATTTATAAATATATACAAGGTAGAAATGCACACTGCCCCATTTGCAAAAGGAAGCTGTCCTCCTATTACTACACAGTGCCATCTGCTGGACCGTGGCTGAACAGCAGGAAAAAAGCAAGATAACCGTTGGGAATAATAACCTGATTTTTTTTTTTGCCGTTTTCAAGAAGATTTATGCAAACTAAGGCAACGTCCTACAGTTCTGCACTGGCTTATTTGTTGAGTATACCACATAGTATCTATGCCCTTTGTGCTTAGAGAGTAGAACAGTTTTATAGCGATGTGCATATTGATGCAGGACTCAAGGCTGAACACAGAAATTCCACATGCCGTGAGGGGGAAAAAAAACCTGTTTCTTTCTCCCAAAGAAAAACCTTGGACCCCAGTGGAGTTTACATGAGTTTTAATTGATAAAATGCTAGTGCACGTTATTCTGTAGCTCCCCTCACAAACAAAAAATAGATAAGACTATGTAGAAATACAAATCCCTAACCTAGTTCACTGAACACAGCTTCCTCTTGAACCCTAAAATTAGTCGTAACTCGTCAGTGCAAATGGCAGGAACAGAGTAAGTGGGAAAAACGTACGGCTTATGTAAGTCTTTCCTGCCAACTTCCTTCAAGGAAAACGCAACTTGTTCTCTGACAGAAGCGGTGTAATTTTGAAAGTGATTTAACAGTTTCCTACCTGAATATGCGTTCTTTCTAGTGGCAATTAAGCAGATGTGTGAGTTAACTGGACTTTTACAGAATAATGATTGGTGCTATGAAATATCTACTTGGCAATGTTAAAAGATATATATGTAGCCAGGCCCTTTTAAGCAATTTTCTGTGTAGGATCTCAAAGGAGAGTACTGGCTTTCGCTCAACGACCCTTTGAATGGCTCTACTGAGGTTTTTGGAGATTCAGAAGTGAAAAGTATGAATAAAATATGGACCAATAAACTACCTTACAGGTACTTTAGAGAACATTAAGTGAATTGCCTGAGGTCACTAAGCCCTAATGGTGAGGGAAAAAAGAACCTGGGACTCTGACTCCGGATCCTGGCTTAAAAAAAGAAGGGCAATGCCTTCCATGGTACACTTCTTGGGGGGACAATCCCATAATTAATTTAAACAGCTTTCTGGGGCATATTAATTATGCATGTTATCTGTACTCCAGGCCACTATGAAAGCACAAAATGGCTTCCCTGCTACTCATAAATGGATTGCTTCCTTCTCAGTGATACCAAGGTGCTCTGCAAGGCTCCTGGAAGGAAACAGCAGCAATGCCAAAAGGGCTGGAAGCACCTTTCTTTCCAGCTGGGAAGCCTCACCCCAACCCCAATCCCCACCCCCCCCAACAGGCCCTCATCACCCTCCTCAGGATGAATCCCAACTGTCAATTTTCATGAACCGTAAGCGATGCCTAAAGGCCCAACTGTAGAAAACCAGAGCGCTCCATGGGTTTTACCCCCACCTCTACAAACAGTAATTTCTCTCCTCTGCCCGCTCCAAATATGTTGCAGTTTCAGGAGAGTTAAATCACAGTTTGGGGAGTAAACTCTTACATGGCAAGATGACGAACATCAAAATATGAAGCACTAAGATTGAAATATGAAAACAAAACAAAGGCATCTTTGTTTGGTTAGGGAAAGGATCCTGGATGGTAACGGGGCATCTGGTACGGCTCAGGAAAAAAAGACTGTTCTTTTATTATACGTGCTGTAGTCTAGAACCAAAATATGACTTCACCCACTGGAACTGAAACTAGAGCTGACTGAAACTCCATTTCTCTTCTCCCCTTTTCTAGCTAAATTAAATTACTCACTGTTCCCTAAAGTACACCCGCAGTTCTGAGCCCCACCGCAATTGATCCTGCCATTCATTCACGAGCAAATATTGATCGAGGCCAAGTACATGTCACCTAGCTGTAAGAATGTAACACTGCACACTACAGTCGTCCCTCCTCATCCCTGGGGACTTTATTCCAAGACCTCTAGTGGATGCCTAAGATCACAGATAGTACCAAATCCTGATTATATATACCATCATGTTGTTTTCCTAGACATACATACATGTATAATTAGTAAGTATAAATTAGACACAAGAAGAAATTTTAAATAACTACTAATAAAATAGAACAGTTATAACAATACTGCGACAAAGATTATGTGAGATGGGCTCCCTCCCTCTCTCTCTCTCTCTCAAACTATCTTGTTGCACTGCACTCCCCCTTGCTCTAAGGATGGGAGATGATACAATGCCTACGTGGTGAGACGAAGTAAGGCGAATGACACAGGCATTATGATAACAGCGTTAGGCCACCACGGACCCAACAGTGTGTTAGAAGAAGGGTCATCTACTTCCTAGCAGTGGTTGGCATGAACGGGGAAACCTCAGATAAAGGGGAACTGGTGTTCCAGGAAAAACCAGTCCCCATTCTTACACACTTGACTTCTAGTAGGGCATCAACCAATAAATAGACACAAGGAGTTAAGAACTTCCAGGAAGAGAGATAAGCAACGCAAGGAGACAGAATGACAAGGCAGGGATGTTGAAGTCATCAGGGAAAGCACTTCTGCGAAGGTGACACCTGGAGGAGGGGAAAAGAGAAAACAGGAGGGTGACAAGTGTCTTGGCTTGGCATACTCAGAGACTACCTAGGAGCCCTGCTGATGCCCCAGCGAGAAGGTCATACAGCCTGATGCTCCTCAAACTCTCTGCGGTAAAAAACCACTTCTCTGTTTTTCTTTTTCTTTTTCTTTTTTTTTTAAAGATTTTATTTATTTATTTGACAGACAAAGATCACAAGTAGGCAGAGAGGCAGGCAGAGAGAGAGGAGGAAGCAGGCTCCTTGCTGAGCAGAGAGCCCGATGCAGGGCTCAATCTCAGGACCCTGGGATCATGACCTGAGCTGAAGGCAGAGGCTTAACCCACTGAGCCACCCAGGCACCCCCCCCTTCACTGTTTTTCACCATCCATGGCAACTGTTTTATAAAAAAGCAATTTAAATATCATAGTACTATCCACTACTAGGAAAGCTACTGGATTGATCTCCTTACAGACCTATGGCCATTCTGAGACTGGCAGCGATCCAGGAGCCACACTGCCCAGCACGGAGACAGGGTCAGGGAGGTCAGGGTCGGCACTCTGAATCTCATGCTGAGGACGCTGCTCCACCACTTGAAAGTCTTGATCAGAGAGACCTTTGTTCCTTTGGATTGAAATGCTCTTCCCTCACCACCATGTGGAAGATCTCACCAATTACTTGAACTATATTCCCCATATACAGAGAATCCTTCAGTGGGGGACCTCTGAGAACTTCATGTTCTTATATACTGACCTGATCCCGGGGCTCCTCCACTACCCCCACTGAAAGTAATCACTTTAAGTGAAAATGTTTCTTTTTTCTGTCTTGTTTCCATGACATTCATGTACACTGTATTGTGATTTCTGAGAATAAGCCACATCTTTCCAAAAAGTCTGTAAACTCCTAGATATCAGAGACTATTCATCAATCGTATACTTATTATTTTAACCTGACACTAAGTGCCTGCTCTTGAATTGAGTTCTAAACTAGATCTATAAAGTTCAGTCATCAATAATGTGATATGAGTAGATGAAACAATTTTTTAAAGGCCTGTTTATGACATTTTTGGAAAGTGTGGACATTTTTTCAAGCTCCCTGTTGCTCTATAGATAAAATCCAGAACATAGTTACTAGCTAAAACTTTCGTAGTTCTAATCTTTTGTCGATGGCGTATTTCTTGGGATACATGGCCCATTGGCTGGAACTTGTGACCATTTCAGTACTATAGAGATCTCTTTTCTAATGAAATGGGTTATACTACAAGTTTGACCTGTACAGCTGAAGAATTTAAGGGCTCCCTGAAAAAAATCAGCAGGAAACAGCACCGTTTATATATGTCTCAGACCTATAGTTAATTTTCAAATCGAAAGTAATGATCTGCTATGTTAAATGAGTAAGAGAGTAATTAAACATCTGGATAAGGGAACTATAAGATAAAACCCAGCAGCAAGTTGAAAATTTAGCTTTCAAGACTTTAGCTCAAAGAAACATGGCAAGAAGATCATTGCTCCAAAATCCAATATGAAAATGTTCATGGTGATCCCAACTTTATTTTTACTAGTACAAACATATTTGGCTGCACATTCTTCAGTGTTTGTGTCTTTGGACTGAATCATGATTTGTGATGAAATTCTTGGTTAAAAAACAAAACAAAACAAAGTGCTCATTCAAATCACAGAATGGTATTATTTTTTTCTCAAAATTACTACTTTCTCTTTTATAAAAGAGGAAAATCTCTTAAGAGTAAGTAGGCAATCAGAAGGACTACCTAAATAGAGCAGATCTTCGCTGTAGCTTTTTTTTTTAAAAAAGATTTATTTATTTTTTATTTTAGAGAGAGAGGGCTGGGGGGGGGGGCAGAGGGAGAGAAAGCATCTTAAGCAGGCTTTCCGCTAACTGTGGAGCCCGACGTGGGGCTTGAGATCCCAGGACCCTGAGATCATGACCTGAACCGAAATTAATCCTAGGCTTAACTGACTATGCCATCCAGCTGCCAAGGGCCCTTCCTAATTTGACACATATAGCCTAAAAGGTAGTAGTTCTTTCAGGTTGCTATAACAAAACACAACTGGTGGGTGGCGTATAAACAATAAAAATTTATTTCCCATAGTTTTGAAGGCTGAAAAGTCTAAGATTAAGGCACAGGCAGATTCTGTGTCTGGTGAGAGTCTACTTCCTGGTTTATAAATGGCAACTTTTTTCTGTGTCCACATATTGCAAGAAGGACTGGGGGATCTCTCTGGGCCTCATTTATTAGGGTACTGATCCCACGTATGAGGGTTCCTCCCTAATGAGCTAATTACCTACCAAAGGCCTCACCTCATAATACCATCACCTTGGGGGTTAGGATTTCAACAGAAGAATTTCAGGAAGACAAGCGTTCAATCTACAGTGATCATCACTTCAGTCTAGTCATTACTACATCCATCCACCCAATCATCCATCCATCCATCCTGTTCGTTATGATACACATCTCTCTGTCTGTGAGTCTATCCACCTATCTGCTCACCCATCCACTCACCCAGGTAGATCTATCAATCAACTGATCAATCTCTCTCTCCCTTTTGTAAATGTCATTGTGAAACACAATATCTTCTTCCTCAAAATCACAAGATTTAAAACTAAGCACAAGGCATATCCTTACGCTTATCTTTGTATCTCCTTGGTTAATCATCTTTCTTCAGCAATTTTCCTATTTCTGCCCTTTTCCCCAACCCACTTTTCTCCTTTACCTAAATTGAATCTTTTCTCTTCTATATGTAATTCTCATTTCTTTCTGTCAATATGCAGAGGAAAATTTCAATGAATCTCAAACATTTTGCTCAGGGATCCATGTAAAGCAAGAAAAGAACAAAGAGCCAGGGACTTCCTTTGCCCGGCCTTCTCTCTGGATCCCCTCCTGGGGTTATGAGTTTATTTGCTGCTCCCAACAGATTTCTCACTCAGTAGACTTTGTGCTAACACTTTGCCCAGAGAAAACTCATGAAATAACCTATGACTCTATGGAAAAATCTAAAACAAATAAGAGAAATACCTGCTCCTAAATAATTTAAAAATTATTTTAAAAATAAAAAGCAGTTAGGGGCACCTGGGTGGCTCAGTGGGTTAAGCCTCTGCCTTCAGCTCAGGTCATGATCTCAGGGTCCTGGGATCAAGCCCCGCATCGGACTCTTTGCTCAGCAGGCTTGTTTCCCACTCTCTCTGCCTGTCTCTCTCCCTATTTGTGATCTCTCTCTGTCAAATAAATAAATAAAATCTTTAAAAAAAAAAAAGGCAGTTATTTTGCACTATACATTTAAAAACCTATGAACAAAATCTGATCTTCCTAGACAAACGCTGGTACTCACTGGCTGAAATGATATGATATCTGAGCAGATGGAAGTACTCAATTAGCTTCATTTTTTCCCCTACAAATTACAAAATATAAAGTTTAAGCATTTGGAGATTATCTTTAGACAGGTTTGGAATGGGCAAAGGGTTGGCACGGGGCAAAGAGCTTTCACATGGACTTCTGTGTGTTTCTTAAACTGGTTGGTGTATATACAATGTGACCTTATTCTTTATACATACAATTATCTTGTCTACATTCATTATATAATAAAATTATTAAAGCCCATCCCTTGGAAAAAATTGTGATTTATAATTTTATCGGTTTAGAAAATGGCAGAAACAACACCTATTTTCTGTAGGTGTACACTTTTAAATAAAAATATATGCACCAGAAAACCACAGTTGGTGCTAAAGATATGTGGCATGATAAAGATGTCTCACATCTTTTTGTAGAGTTGTGAGATAATGAATATAAAAGTACTTAATACATTGGTTCATACATAGCAGGTGTTCAAAGAAAGTCCTTGAAGTCAAATACAGATTGCTAAACAAAACAAAAACCGTCCACAGAAAGACATACATAAGTTGCCATTTAGCAATGCTAAATTTTCAACTCCACATGAAAAGAAAAATCTGATTCTTTATTAAAAAAATATTTATTTATTTATTCCAGAGAGAGAAAAGGAGAGAAAGAGTGCATGAGTAGTTGGGAGGGGCAGAAGAGAGAGGATCTCAGCCAGATTCCCTGCTGAGCAGAGAGCCCGAAGAGGGGCTCGATCCCAGGACCCTGAGATCATGACCTGAACTGAAATCAAGAGTGGGCCCCTTCACCGACTGAGCCACCCAGACACCCCAAGAAAAATATGAGTCTTTATTTTTAAAGTAAGCTACATGCCCAACACGGGGCTGAAACTCATGACCCTGAGATCAAAAGTCCCATGCTCTACCAGCTAAGCCAGCCAGCTGCCCTGTGATTCTCTGTTTGAATACAAATACAGAAATAGAAAAAAGGAAGCAGTGACTGGTGAGGCACGGGATAACAGTAAGAATCACATAATCAATCTCAACATATGTGCAACAGAAGGCAAACTGCTTAAAAACCCAACCTGTGGTTCACTTAACTTAAACAAAGAAACTATGGCTGTCTTAGTCCCTTCGAGCTGCTATCACAAAACACCATAGGTAGGGTAGTTTATCAACAACACAAACTTACTTCTAACGGCTCTGGAGGCTGGAAGTCTCCGATCAAGGTGCCAGCATGCTTTGGGTCTGGTGAGGATGCAAACTGCCCACTTCTTGGTGGGTGTTCACACAGTGGACTGGGGCAAGGAAGCTCTGCAGGATGACTTTGATAAGGACATTAATCCCATCCATAAAGGCTCCAGCCTACACGATTTAAGCACCTCCTAAAGGCCCTGCCTCCTAATGCCACTACCTTCGGGAGTCAGGATTTCAACATGTGAATGCGGGGAAATGGAGGGCGAGGCACAAATATTTGGACAATAGCAATGGTAAGATATGGAATGACTTAGAATTTCACAAGAGAAGATGGGATGGGGGTAATGTCGATTGCATTGTCAATGAGAATGATCAGGAAGTGACGGGGCAAATCTGTGCTGGTAAAACTGTGACCCAACAGAAGCCATTACTAAAATAAAGGACAAGGAAAGAGAGATCCCTCTAGAAACACTACGGAAGTGAGGGAGATAAACATGGGGGTAGATGGCTCGCGGAGGCATTTTTTTGGCAAGCATTTTTTATGTTATTGCAACCAATCTTCCCCAAACCGTGAAACGCAGATGTTATTAACCCTGTCTCCGAATGTGAGGAAATCGTACTTTTGTCAAGTTGGAAAAGTCACCCCAAAAGACACACAACGTTATAGCAAAGACTTAAGTCCAGATAAATTTGACCCAAAACTTGTAATTTTTCTACCACACCCAAGTAAAGTCCACAACATATAGTCAGAGTGAAGGGAAGAGGATCATCATCTATGCAAAAAAAAAAAAAAAAAAACCCAAAAACGGTAAAACTAAAAAATACAGAAATTAAACAAAATTGTTGAGTCCCCATTGCGGCAGTTATTAGGAACACCTGCAAGCTAACATCATCTTTTGAAGCACAGAGGTCAAACTAATGTTAAGAATACATGATGTCCTGCATCTAATTGACACACCAGACATAAATAAATCACCAGGAGTGGTTGTAATACACTTCAGAGGTTTCAAGGAACTTCAGGACCGAGCAGGGAAACAGCAGGCCAAAATGTACAACCCGTCACTTATAAAAATCATCCTTATGCGAGGAGTCGGGAAGGCTGCCAGAGTAATTCTCATCCAGGGTATGGGTTCCGGAGGTCTACATCAGTTCCTTGAACTTTCATGCATGACGGGCAGGTAGGCTCTGCAAGTCTGATGCTTCAGGCACAGAAGTGTGGCTCTCACACATCTCTATTACTGCAGTTACTTATGTACATATCTTCCCCTCCTAACAAGGTTTCTAAATGTTTAGCAAGGGCTTTTTCTTATTCATCTTCTATGCCTTGACAGCCTGGCATACTAACCAGTACGTAATAGCCACTCAATACTCAGACAAGTCAACCCCTGCCCACATCAGGAAGCACCACTGCTGGGTGGAGAAGCCACTGTGAGTTCTGTTGGAGGAAATACTACGTCCCTGATCTACTAGAATTCATTAAGAAGTTGACATCATCAGCTTGAGGCTAAGAAGAACCCATGGATAGACTTTTCCAACTGAATTCCATAGTAACTGGGAAAATGTTTTGTCAAGGGAAGAAAACGGTTTTGAAAATATAAACAAGAAGGAAGGATAAATGTGTAAGTTCTCTAAATGAAAAGGCACTAGCAACAAAGAGTCTGCTGCAGCTGACCTTAATTAACATTTTAAAAAATATAACTCATCCGGCTGATGAAGCCATGAAACGTTCCAGATTGCAGATAAGAAGTCAAGCATAAATGGCAAAGAAACTGGCAAGAGTCGAGTGGAATGAAAAGTGACAGATGTGCTTCATGGACAAGTACAAACTAATGATTAAAATAGAAAAGGATCATATAGGATGAAAGACTCCAAGCATTAGTAACAACTGAGGAAAGCAACGAGGCCCTAAACTCGGGCATTTACTAAACACACAGATCCCACATTTCCAAGGCAGGGTTTGGAAGAGCAAAAGGTATTATTTTCCTTTTGCACCGATCCTGGATTCTGCGACTATGCCTGAAAACAGACCTACAGGGTAGAAAAGGCTCCAGAGAGATACATCGAAAGCAGGGTTCTCAACGTTGTAGGAGGACAATTCTTCGTTACGGGGTGTTGTCCTGTGTGCACAACACAATGCCGAGCAGCGTCCCTGAGCTCTAGCCACTAGACACCAGGAGCACAGTCCTGGTTAGGACAGCCAAAAAATACCTCCAGATGTCACCAAATGTCTCCTAGGGGGCAAACCTGTCTGGCTTCAGGACCACTGCTCTGAAGGGATCAGGAGACTCCCCAGGCTACAGATGAAATCCGATATGCACATGACAGAAATAAACATTCCACGAAAGAGCTATTGCAAATATGCCTATGTTGGCCAAATCCCAGGACGGAGGATAGGGTTGAAAGGAGGCACTCTCAAGTGCCTTTTAAAACCACAGAAGGATTACTAAATGGAATGCAAACTTACAAATTTCACCTCACCAAGTGGACCGAGTTGAAAAATATGGGTTGAAGAAACGTCTGGCAAAGTCACGTGAGGACAGATCCCAGATCTTTTTTTATGTTAATCTTTTACAGGGCAATGCTGCTCCTCCCCGAAACTAAAACACTCTGTGGTTCTAATTTTCAAGTATTTTTCCCCCAGTTATTCCTGGGTTGGTATTTCCACCCCCAATTTTTTCCCAGGTTTTTTTTTCCAGTTATTTCTGGGCTTCACCAAAGGCACCTCGTCGAACTGCATAAGTTACTTCTTGTGAGGGGTTAGCTACATGTGAGCACGGTTGTGGAAATGAAAGGAACAGCGCTCGATTTCGTGCTTCCAATAGGATTACCGGCCAGTGCTATCGACTGGAAAGACTGGTTCATGACCACCAGGAGGTAAACTGTCCGTGAATGCTGGAATTTAAAGTCGGGGACTTGGTATGTTACATTTCATAAACACCCACCCCATTTCCCCATACAGCTCCCTTTTCACTGTGGCTTTTTGGCCTTGTCTTGCTGTGCTAAATGGTGGTCTGCACTTATCTGGGACTTTGTTTTCCTTGGTTAATCTACCCACGGTCAACTGTCGTCTAGAATCAGATGATCCTCCTTCCTCTGTATCATCAGAAGGTCCGTAGTAGCCTAACACTGCATCACAAGCCTGGGTCACTCACCTCACTTCACCTCACCATGTGGCATTAGATCCTCTCACCGCATCACAAGAATGGTGGGGACAGTGCCATCAGATATTCTGAGAGAGAGACCACACCCACAAAACTTTTATTAAGGTATATTGCTATAATTGTACTATTTTATTGTTGGTTATTGTCGTTAATCTCTTACTGTGTGTAATTTATAAATTAAACTTTGGCATAGGTATGGATGTATAAGAAAAAAAACAGCCTATGTGGGGCGTCTGGGTGGCTCAGTCATTAAGGGTCTGCCTTTGGCTCAGGTCATGATCCCTGGGTGCTGGAATCGAACCCCATATCAGGCTCACAGCTCAGCGGGGAGCCTATTTCTCCCTCTCCCACTCCCCCTGCTCGTGTTTCCTCTCTCACTGACTCTGTCAAATAAATAAAATCTTTAAAAAGAAAAGAAAAAAACATAGCATAGGTAGAGGTCAGTACTATCCACGGTTTCAGGCACACACTGAGGGTCCTGGAATGTTCCCCCCCACAGATAAGGAGGAACCACTATATTGCATTTTACAGAGGAACTTAACAGGATAGCTTCCACAGTATTTGAGAATGTGGGATTTGCATTGAAAGCCTAGCTTTTACCATCTATGGTCTACATAATCTCAACTGTCACACAACCTTCAAGACTCATTTTTTCATGTATAAAAAGGAAGTATTAATAACCAATCTCTCCGCACGGATGTGAGCATTAACAAAGGCATATGTTTGGAAAGCCACCGCTGAAATCGTTGTTAAGTGGAGGAAGAAGTGTTTCTAGGACTTTGGAGTCCACACTGAAGACTCTTGAAAGATTAGACAGTGTTGCAGTTTCTTAACTGTTTCTCCTTTTATTAAACAGAACCACCTAAGGAGAACCCGTTATTATCATTTCAGAACACTTTTCACTTTTTACCCTAGTTAACATAGCAGCACTATATTAGCGCTGAATTTCACTCAGAAATTCACTCAGAAAAAAAGGGGAAAGCCCAACCCCCAAGCTATCTAGTAAAATCCCTATCTTTCTATGGTCAGCACACCTGAGTCCAGAGAACAGCACTATGCTTACGAGCGGTCCCTTTGTGCAGTTTCCTCATCTGTAAAAATCAGATAATAACTGTACCTGCCTCATAGGATTGTTCCAAGGATTGAAAGTAACTGATACCTGTAAAGTACTTCCAGGAGTGGCTGGCACATAGTAAGTATCCGTAAGTGTTGGAATCATCACCATCTTCATCAACGTCATCATCATTTGTCCTCAGGATCACACTATGCCAAGAGACAGAGGCAGATAGGGAGGGGACCCCCCCCCAATCCCAGCCTAAACCATAAAGATGGCCGAGTTAAGCTTATTTATTCATCTCCTCTGATAATAAACCCCTTATCCCCCTAACATCTCAGGTAGAGATTTTGCTGAGAAACTTGAAATTAAAATAAGATTGGATAGTTGTGCTGGGGCAGGGGATTTTTCTTGAACTCTTTATATTGGTATGAAATTTAACACCAGACTGCCGGTACACCTGACTCCTCTGTCAGCAGTCTCTAGTTCTGCTTTTTGTGCCGCCAGAATGAAGCAATCTTCTGAGTTGTGGTCAGCAGGACGTCTGCTTATCTTCTTTTAATGTGTCCCATCTGTGCGTAGCTGTCATGTTTTCCAGACACCCAGCACCTGCCAAACACTTCGACTGTGTTTGAGAAATCAGCGGCCCTATGGGTCTGGCTTCAGCAGAGCAGAATCCAGAAGTCAAATTCTCAGACTCCCTTGTAGCTAAGATACAAGCACCTGTACTCGAGTTTGCTGGCTAGTTGCATGCTCCCTAATCTTTGATTGAAAACAAGCAATTTAAGGAAACAAACTTTCGAAGGAGTCCATTTTATGGGCTTTGGTGGCAGCAGAGGCATCCAATAATCAGGAAAAGCAGCTCACACCGGGGTTTCCTCTTGGGTTCAGTGGGCAGCAGTTTCAGCTGACTCCTCAGGCCAGTGTTGATGCATGCTTTAGGATTGGTCCGATATGTTTAAATTCAACTATTCTTGTGTGTTTGCACTCTAGCTATCGCCACAATTCTAGGAGCTACCTACTATCTTTACCCTAAAATCCTTTTCTGGTTGATTAGTCAAAGTTGGTTTGTGTTGCTTATACACACACACACACACACCATGCACACACATATATGTACATGTATATATGATTAATAGATAGATACACTTCCTGTTACAAGACCTGTTATTTAAAAATGACAGCTGATACAATTATGTCTACCCTAAATGTACAAATTCCTTCTTCTCCAAATTTTTCAATAACTACTGCTTCTATAGAGAAGAAAAGAATTCATTTAGGCCTTTGAAGTTGACAATAATGCTTGGTTATTTTAATGTCAAGTTTACCTTACCAGTGATTTTTCTAGTTAACTACAAAATAAACTGCCCCAAACCTTAGCAACTTAAAACAACAACAGTTTTGCTATGTTCACAGATACAGTGGGTCAAGAATTTGGGTAGGGCTCAGAGATGTCTTTTTTTCTGTTCCAAGATCTGAGAGCTCAGCTGGGAAGGACTGAAGAGTGACACATGGCTGAGAGTTGGAATCCTCTGGAAACCCCCCTTTCCTTGATCATCTCCGTTGCTTAGCCTGATTTACTCAAAGACTAGGACTACTAACTGGAGCTCCTGCAGGTTTCCTGACTTCCTCACAATACAGCAGCCTCAG
Organism: Mustela nigripes; assembly: GCF_022355385.1. Lineage (NCBI taxonomy): Eukaryota > Metazoa > Chordata > Mammalia > Carnivora > Mustelidae > Mustela > Mustela nigripes. The sequence goes on along the minus strand of NC_081562.1, from coordinate 49,822,363 downwards.
GGTAATCAGACCTGTCACTTGTCATCTCAACTATAAACAAAGGAAACAGTGCATTGCCTTTCATGACCCAGACACACACCCTATTATTAATTCCTGCATACTCTATTGGCCAAAGCAATCACAAGCTTGCCCAGAATCGAGGAGAGGAGAATTGGACTCCATCTCCTGATGGGGAAGTGGCAAAGGCGAAAAGCTTGTGGGAGAAGATATGTTGTGGCATGCACTTTTGGAAAATAAAATCTGCCACAGTGATGCTAGAAAAATGGATTTAGAATCTAAGTATTAATTTAAGGATGTCTAGGAGCCATAGACATTTAAACAACTGGGGTACTTTGCATCTGGTATAGGTCCCAAAAGGATAAGCTAACTTTCTCAATTCTGCTTTCTTTTTTCATCCATCAGTACATAATTTGACTATGGAATACTCATCTGGAAGAATCTGGTGACTACCTATATTCTGAATACTAAAACAGCTCAGTAATAGTCCAAATTAACATAGGTTTGTGTTTTCTTCCAGCTTCTCCTAAGTCCCTGGTGCTATAGTTCCTCTGCAAAATAGTTAAAGATCCCTTGAAAAATCTTGTTTTCCTTTCACAGCAATGTCATGAATATAAAGTCCTTTAGATGATAAAAGGATTTTTATGATGCTCATGTATTTCCTCCAGTTTTATAGATAGAAGATGGTGTTGATAACAGCATGATAATTTATATCATACTCACCGAGCAGATCATTACAACTGAGATTTTCATTGAAAAATTCAATGACATTTCTCTACATTTTAACACCACCGCCAAAGGATGCAGTGAAATCTTTCCTAACTCCCTTCTAGGCCAAAAAAAAAAAGGTTCCGCTACAAAGAGTCTCTTAAGATTCTTGAAGGCCCTGTCTTCTTGTCACTATGTGTTCTGGGGGGAGATATATGCTGTTTCAAGATAGAGGCTCATCAGTTATTCTCTTGGTAAATGTAAAAGCTTTGACTGTCTGATTGCAAAGATAATACCTGAGAGCTATTGCTCTTAAGGTACCCCAAGCCCTTCCAGAAGAAAACAGATCCAACATTCTTTAAATGTAATGTGCACGTGTTCCTCAAGGCTAGAGCTCGAATCTTACCCATTGATGCCCAGTTCAGTACATTTATGTAATGGTTGTTCAACAAATGTCTGTTGGCAAGAATTTTATGATTATACATTACCTCCATGAATATATGGTTCACGTACCACAATACTGACTTTTCCATAATTTTTTTAAAGATTTTATGTATTTATTTGACAGACAAGATCACAAGTAGGCAGAGAGGCAGGCAGAGAGAGGAGGAAGCAGGCTCCCTGCAAGCAGAGAGCCTGATGTGGGGCTCGATCCCAGGACCCTGAGATCATGACCTGAGCTGAAGGCAGAGGCTTTAACCCACTGAGCCACCCAGGCACCACTGACTTTTCCATATTTTGCTAGAATTTTAGATTTTTAACTTCTGATGGCTGGCATTCTATGAGATGGCCATTATATTCACATTTGAAGATATGTTACACTTCATACATATAAACTTTATCTGTATGCTACAAGGAAAAATCCATCAGAATTGGTAGTAAGATCCACAGAGATAAGAACCATATCTATCCTACGTATTTCCTGCACCTAGCACCATGCCTCATCCTAAGTAAGTGTTCAATAAACATTTGTGAAATGATGCAGTGATTGATTGAGTGAATAAAAGGATGGCATGTTTGGAGCTTAGGTTTCCCTGTCTTGTCTATACATTATCTCATGAACCATTCTCATCCTAAAAATTAATTGGTAATCTCCACATTGTTCCTAATTGGGACCTCAGCTTCTTTAGAAAATAACTGGCTCAAATCCTAGACTGTCATCACCAGAAAAGGTTTTAATTTCTATCAGCAAACTGTGTAAATTGAGCTAGATCTCCAGGAATGGTTCCTGATGGGACTGAACAATTGGGAGTGCTGCACTGATGTGTTAAGTGAACAGGAAGTGACCAGAATGTAGTTAGCTAGATGCAAAATTCCATGGTCATATGAGTTCCTCTGATTACTAGGATTTACCCATCCCATAGACTTCTTTATAAACATTACACATCCACTATAAAAATAAAATCCTGGCATTGTTGCTAGTTAGTCACTAATTAAATTCAATGCACATCCAAAATTTTGTTCGTATGTACATTTTAATAATGAGGTTGTCTTAACGGCTTTTGAAAGGTAGTGGAAGACTTCATTGCTTAACCAAAGTCTGCCAATTATCCCTGAACTTTACAGTTTTACTAGGATCAATCATCCATCATACTGTGGTGTTTTAAATGGTTACAAATTAAACAGAAAAAGTAATAAGAAAAGAAAACTAATTTTCCTAGACTACCCTAATCTTGCCAAGCATAAAAATGCACTTAACTGAGAAAACTGCTGAGAGATTAATATAGAATTTGTGTGCTACTAAAGAAATCATTACAGCAGCTAAGTTCTGGGAATATAGCCTCTGCAAAAATGAAGGGAAATATCTTTTTCAAAAATAGTGGTACAATAACATTAGACATTTATTCTCTACCAATGTAAAAGGGATTTTTATTAGTATAACTTCACTTAAAGTCACGTATGCAAATCTCCAGCATGACAGTGAAGAAAATGTTTCAATGGCCAGGCAATTTAAATGATAATATTAGCTAAAAGGAAAAAGATGAATATTTAACTTAAAACAAAGGAATCTGCAAAAGTGAAAAATCAAGCTGACCTAAAAGAAAGAAAAAAAAAAAAAACAGGCTATCTAGCTGCTTAAAGAAAACAATTCTAGTTAACTTAGAAAGAAAATCAAGGATAAAGAAACTTTTTATCTCAAATATCATTCTTTATCACTGTCCTTATTGTCATCATTGTCACCATCACTACCACTGCCACCACCATAGCTATTCTTTACCAAATGTTTATTCTATGACAAGCACCTTATATAAATTTTCTAATTTAATCCTTAAAACAACTGAGTTCAGTTTTATTATTCCTGTGCTTGACTCTTAAAGAAACTGAGTCCCAAACAGGCTAACCAGCACAAACCTAAACCTTGTAAGTGGTAGGTTCATATTCCAAGCAGTCTGATTTCACATGTCCTAATAATTATCATCTGTCTAGATATTTCTGACAATATGTCTGACAGCAAAGCCGTCCAGCTGCTCCTGAGCTACATGAAGCTGAGCAGGGTATGTGACTAGTTTTGAGGAAAGGAAACTTTTTGGTTCCTGTTCCTGTGTTCCTAAAGGAGGCAGCAGGACTAAGCTAGAGATTTGCAACTGACCAGTACCAACTGTGGGGAACAATCCAGACAATGATGGGGAGGTGTGATCACAATGATTATGGGCCACTCTTGTGGGCATTTGGTGGGCAACAGTAGGTCACAGAGTTTGTAATGGGAGGAAATTCCACTAAAGAAAAAACTGTCCTATATTCTGCATGATTTTCCAAATGTTCCACCAGACACTCAGATATGAGATAAACCCTTTTTATAACTATTTAAGCCTGCACATTAACTCGTTTTTCACATGTAAACACAAAATATTTCCCTATTTTAATACATAGCAATTTTTCCAGGTATGCAGTTATAAGGTATGTGTATATGTAAGTGGACTGTGTGTGTGTGAAAGAATATTGCTTCATTTTGAACTTTATCAATAATATTTCACCATTGGGGAAAATTATACCATTGACATAATGCCCATTACAGTTTTGAATTGCCAAAAAACACACCTATATCTGAAAGTATCTGTGGTTCTTCCATTTACGGTGCTTCCATGACATACGTGCAAATGTGTGACTACTTTATACATCTGGAGAAGTCATGCTCAAGCATTTACATATTGATATGATGCTATAATTTTATATATTATAAATATAATATATGTAAATTATATATAATTTAAGTATACAAATGTAATTTTATATACATTTAATTTTATTATACATTATTTCCTTTTTATTTTTCCTTTACATCTCAGAGCGTGTTATTGATTTTTTAACGTATAGGCGTGTTGATTATATTATTGGTGAAATTTATTTTAAGTCACAAAATGGTTGTTACTAAATATTTGTCCCAAAAAGAGTGAACTGGTTGTGAGAGGATAAAGGAATTCCAGACAAAGTGGAATCTAGGGTCTGACCCCACTTTAAATTCTATTTCCTCCTATTAAATAAAGCCATAAGAAGTGATTTTTCTCCACAAAAGTGACTATAGTCAAAATCAGAAGTAAATCACACACTCCCGCTTACTTAGCACTACTGTTCAAAGAGCACACGCTTGTGTATTTCTGGAAATTCCCTAATTTGCAAATTTATATAATGGGAAATGCCTTTCTTAGTCTGAGACAGAAAATGGCATTCCACATACCTCCCTGTATTCCTCTTAACCCACACATAAAACACACCTGGCAGAGAGTCAGGTGAATTAGAAAACAAAATGAGACTATGTTTATAAAATAATTTTTAATGAAAAAATATTAAAAAGTGAGTGAAAGGAATAACAACAGAAACAATGAATGGCAAGTGAGAGAAATGGTGTGGAATGAAAGTAATTTGATTACTCTGCACTGTGGGCCAACATAATGGAAATAGAGGATTACAATGAAGTATCATATTTTAAATAATGGAGAGTTTAAAGTTTCCCCAGGGCCTTGCCATCTGGAAGGTTCCCTTAGTCAAACAAACATTAAATAGGAGTTCAGAACTCTTTCCAGAGGGATATGAACAGCACTTCTGAAGTCTCTTCACACCCTCTGACTAAACAAAGATTTACTGAACACCCACTGAGCACAGGGGCAGAGCACTGGGTTGGGTGCAAGGGAGGACAGTGGAAATCAGGAGATCCTATAATCCAGATTCTGGCCGGACACACCCACATATGTAAATCTGAAGGAAGGAAAACTATGACAAAAGTTATGAAAGGCACCAAGTGCTAAAGGAGCCTGGGACAGAGAAAGATTCATTTCCCTGGGGAAATCTGAGAAGGCTTCTTGGACAGGGAAGGATCTGAACTGAGCCTGAGGGAGAAGAAAAGCTTTGAAAAGCAGAAATGAGCAGGAGAGGGGAGGTAGCCCAAACACAGGAGACAGTTTGAACCAAGGCCTGGGAGAGGAGAGGACACAGGGCAAAATGGAATGATGGTATTGGGGTGGAAAAGTGACACTGGAGAGGGCCAAAATAAAGATGTATTTGAAGTCTGGGTTAGGTGTTGAGACGATAGTCTGTACATTCAACATTCATTAAACAAACATTACAGCACACCTACTGTGTGTCTGACTCTGTTTTAAGTAGTAGAGACAGAGTTGACAAGGCAGATGGAAATTTCATGGAGCTTACATATTTAGTTGGAGAAATATGTACGATAAATAAAGAGGATACAGAATGTCACAGGAGGAGCAATCCTGGGGAGACAGAGGAAGAAGGGAAGAGGACTTGAGAGCATCCAATTTAGACCACCCAGGAGAGAGTGCCCTGAGAGGGTGGCATTCTAACAGCAGCTTGTAGGAAGTGAGAATATATGGAATGGGAATTTGAGCATAGATCGTGACCACCGCCGACTATTAGAATGACCAAAATCTGGAACGCTGACAATACCAAATGTTGACGAGGATGTGGAGACAGGAACCACTGCTGATGGAAATGCAAAATGGTGCTGCCACTTTGGAGACAGTTTGGCATTTTCTGACAGAATGAAACATACTCTGAACCATAGACCCCAACAATCACACGTGACTTGGTATTTACTCATGGGGTAAAAACTTATGTCCACACGGAAACCTGCACCCAGATGTTTTAGAGCAGCTTTATTCATAGTTGCCCAAACGTGGAAGCAACCAAGACATCCTTCATTCCGTATCTGAATGGATAATCTGTGATGCATCAGATAGCGGAATATTATTCAGCACCAAAAAAGAAATGAGCTACTGAGACACGAAAAGCCATGAAGTTACATTAAATGCATATTACTAAGTGAAAGGAGCCAATCAGAAAGGCTACTGACTCTATGATTCCAGCTCCATGACATGATGGAGAGAACATGAAGGCAGAACTATGGAGACAGTAAAGAGATCTGTGGTTACTGGGTGGGGGGTGGAGGGAGAGAGATCAATAGGCAGAGCGCAGAGGATTTTTTAGGGCAGTAAAAATACTGTGTGTTATATTATAATGATTGACATGGCAGTATACAGTTGTCCAAGCCCACAGAATGTGCTACAGCAAGAGTAAACTCTATGACAAACTACTGACTTTAGGTGATTATGATACTGAATGCAGGTTCAAGGTTGGTTTTTAAAAAAAGGACCATTCTAGTGAGCGAGTGATATTGATAACAGGAGAAGCTCGGCATGGGTGGGAGCAGGAAGTATATGGGAAATCTCTGTACCTTCATCTCACTTCTGCTGTCCAATAAAACTGCTCTAAAACGAGTCTTTAAAAAAGAGAGATTGTGAACACTTCAGAGAATCAGATTTCTGTTTTGGGGTGATAATTCCAGAAGCAATACGGATCACCGAGTTGAGGAGTGCATTGCGGGGTGGATAACTGACGAAGCAGCAGAATGCATCGTACCTCATCTCGTCTTCATGGTTTCCAGTCACAGAGCAACGTGCAAAAACAGACCTACAAATGATAAACGCCACATATTGATCAGTGGTTATCTTTGAGATGGAGGGAGGGAGGGAGAAAAAAGGAGCAGAGGGAGGAAGGTGATTAAGGGAAGGGTCTTCAAGTAGCTTTTACTGTGTTTATTGTTTCCTTTCTTAAACCAGTGAGGGGTACACAGGTGTTTGCTGTATTCACCTCTATTCCTATTTGTATGCTTGAAATCGTTCACAAGAGTTTTTTTAAAAAGACAATTGTAAATGTGGAGGCTAGGAATAATTAAAATAATTCTTATGTGAGTAAATGACTATGATTACCATTTATTATCTCACCAGGCACTAAGTGATACACAGAAACTACCTCAATTTACCCACATAACAACCCTGTGGAAGGGGGTCTTGTGATTATCCTTCTTTTACAGGTAACAAAACATAAAGGAGGCACAGAGACCAGGTAATTCAGACAAAGCCACACACCTAGCAAACCAAGCCACACCGTCCCCAAACCAAGGCAGCCAAGTTCCAAAGACTGTACTTAACAGCACTGAACTAAATAGCCTCTCCAAAAACAAATAAAAGGTTGAGCTGGATGAAACTGATCAGTGAGGGAAGGTTGACAAAAATGGCAACAGAGTTAGAAGAGGCACTGTCAAGGCAAAACGGATTGGACGGCAACTAGTGATAAGATTCATTCATTCATCCATTCCTTCATTTTTTTCAGTGTTCAACTTTCAATGCATATTTCTTGAAGCTTATGTGCCAGGCTCTATTCCAGATGCAGGAGTCTAAGAGTAGGGAGGGAGTCTGGGTGGCTCGTCAGTTAAGTGTCTGCCTTTGGCTCAGGTCATGATCCCAGGGTCCTGGAATCGAGCCCCAATTCGGGCTCTACACTTGGTGGGAAGCCTGCTTCTCCCTCTCCCTCTGCCTGCTGCTCCCCCTGCCTATTTGCGCTCACTCTCTCTCTCTCTCTCTGTCAAATAAATAAATAAAATCTTTCTTAAAAAGTAAAAAATAAATAAATAAGTAAAAGTAGATAAGGCAATTTTGGGCAACTGGAATATGGCATGATTCATGCTATAATAAAGATATGCACAGACGGCATGGGAGCCTGTAGCAGGCCTGTCTAAAACCCAAACCTCGGAGACAATTTCAGATGAATAAGGGGGACACCAATTGAGCAAAGGCTGAGGCAACCGTTTGTGGTACGGGAGGTATTTACACCAAGGCTCACTTGAAGAAATGCAAATAGTTAATATGGGGAGAAAATGGGGGCTCTAAGTATTTGCAAAATAGGAAGCTGGAGCAGTGAGCAGAAGCCAGCTCCGAAGGCATGGTCAGCCATGCAAAGGTAGGAAGAAGCTAAGGGTAGGTGAATCGGAGAGCAAATTTAGTGTGCAAGAGAGGGAGAAGACAAAGCACGAGAACCGCACATTTTCTAGAACTGTGGGTGTAACATCATCGGGGGAGAGAAAGGGAAGTGGGGGTGGGTGAAGGCTTTAGGTTAGAGAAGGTCAGAAATATTCATGTTCATTAAACTGACAGGAAATTAACAGGGGATCCAGAATAAATGCATCCTGACAAAACAGAGAATGCACTGAAGGTAAAGAGCCTTGACGTTGAATTTGTCGGTCAGCGCACACATCGATCAACATCACAGTTGGGAGATCCCGATCCGTTCTCAACCATTTAGGGCTGGAAACAAACAACCATTTAGGGAAAACCAGGGAATAAAGACAACCAGGATGTGCATGATGGACTCTTGGACCTAATTTTTACATCATTTATAAGGATTCAGTGGCTAGTAGTAATAAGAAACATAGACTATACTGCTTCCAACTCAAAGAGTTTACATTACAACTGGAATAGAGCAAAAGTAACAGGAAGAAAATGCCATCTGTGGACAGTAAGTAGTGGGAACATGGCAGAATGCACACAACAAATTTACAGTAGCCCAAGCTTAACCAAAAGAGTCCCAAAAAAAGTTGTGTCAATTAACTGACCTGTACCATTACATAGGCAAATCCTTAAAAATTAAATAGCCTTTTTGTTAATGTTTCTTAAGGTTCATCCAATATGTGTCTCCTACAAGCATCATTTCCAAGTACGTGGGGAGTGCGGTGAGAAAAACATCTTCAATTCGCACCTGTGGCTCAATACAAGAAGTCAGGTTTTTAAGCACATTCTGCTGCTCTTCTGTTCCTTTCCCTTCCTGCAAATTACAGGTGTCTCATTTAAGTGAGAAAAGGAAAACGAAAGGGAGCTTTCACTCCCATTCCCTGCATTTATTAATTCTTACAGATATTGCTCCAAATAGGCTATCTGATGAATGGTAAATAGATTTGCTTTAAAAAAAAAAAAAAAAAGAAAAAGAAAAAAAAAGCAGCAGCAGCCACAGCAGCAGCAAAAGCTTTCGTGTATGGTAGGGGGCAAGAGAGCCACAGTTCAGAACTCCCTTTTTCTGAACGCTAATACCAGTGGACAGTTTTGAGCCTTAGTCTGTAAAGACAGACTCTAGGCTTCACAAGGAAAGTAAAGGGTAAACTTCTTTAAAGCATAGATGGAGAAGCTGAAGCTGCTAATTAGCTCTAATGATGTGAATGCAAATTAATAAATCTCTATGCTAAAAATTACACGCATATATAATTGTGACTTTTATAACTTAAGAGCTCTATTAACCCATCATTCACTTTTTCCTTCATAGGGCCCAGTAGGGATGGAGAACTTTTCTTCTTCTGTGTTCACTTTTTTAAAATTATTGAAGCAAAGTTGACAACAGACCATATTTTACTAGTTTCAGATATGTAACACACCTATATTCACTTTAATTTTTATTTATTTATTTATTTATTTGAGTGTAGTTGACACACAATGTTACATTAGCTTCAGGGATACAGCGTAGTGATTCAACATCTCTATAGGTCAGGCTATGCTCATCGTTAAGGGTAGATCCTGTCTGTCCCCCTACAACACTGTTACAATGCCATACACTACATTCCCTACACTGTGCCTTTTATCCCGGTGACTTATTTGTTCCCTAACTGGAGGCCTGTATCGATGGTGAACATTTTTTACTACCTCTCCTGCACCATCCATCACATGTACCATTGAGTTTTACAGCTTTCGAAGGTCTTGTTAAAAGAATCCAAGGATTGCAGAAATGAAAGCCCCAGACATTTTTACAAAGGAGCGGGGAAAGGGTCAGGCACAAAGCTGTGGAAGACTGAGCAGCTTGAAAACTGCCTGGCAAAGTTGTCTCCCCAAGAACTGATGGACCCAGCAAGAAGAAAGACTTGACATTGCAATATGTGTGGCTGTTGGTTGTCAGAAAGGGAAGGCTTGTGTAAGAACACAGCTATCGAAAAATGGACAGACATCAGCATTTTCGTCAACAAAGACCGTAATAGTTGTCAGATTAACTGAGATAATTGATGTGAAAAAGCCTGTGTGCCTGACACACAGCGGGTTCTCAAAAAAAGGTCCTTTCATTCATTCCTCCACTTGACCGGTCAGGGAGCATCTAATTCCTATTTCCAGTCCCCATTAATTCAGTTTTTGCTTGTCTTCCTCTGGGTGTTTCTTCTTTCCTATGTACACTTGGCCCCTCTTCCCCCTTTTCTCCCTTCTTCTTCTCATGCCTTCCATCGCCCGCATGGACACCCTTCTCTTAAGTTCCTTTGGGGACATGCTGAAAGGAAAGGTATTGAACCTCAACAACAAACACTCACCAGAGACCTGGACCTTGGGCCCCATGGCCTGCACTCCCCATGGAAACATAGTCTGCCATCGCTTCCCAAGCCACTCTTGTCTCAACATGGACGTCAGAGCACCTGAGCCAATGGCATGTTAAAAAAAAAAATGGAGAAGGGAACCATGCCTGGAAAGCTGGCAGGTGGGGCAGAGTCTACAGGCAGGAGACCTCATATTCACCAGAGAAACCCTGCTTACAGATGAAATCCTGCACTGTACTCGGGGTCTGACAATAGTGGTGTAGGCGGAGACCGTAAGAGGAGCCAGCAGACCCGAACCCAAATCCATTTTAGGTCATTGAGCAGCTGTAATCTTGAATAACTGCCTAAGTTCTCTGTGCCTCAGTTTCCTGATCTGTAAACTTAGGTTATCAAATGCTGCTGGTAAGAGTAGTTAATATTTATTTTAATATTAATTATTATATAATATATAATATCAGTTAATATTTATTTTAATATTAATTATTATATAATATATATCAGTTAATATTTATTTTAATATTAATTATTATATAATATATAATATCAGTTAATGTTTGTTTTAATATTAATTTTTATATAATATATAATATTAGTTAATATTTATTTTAATATTAACTACTCTTACCAGCGGCATTTTCTTTCAAGGTAAACCCAGAATGAATGCTAGAATTATTAGTACTAATCATAGCGATTTTCTGCTTATTTTATATTTTGCTTTTCAGTCCCCAAAGCACCTTCCTTCCGCATGCTCTCATTTTGGCTGTTTTAAACACTTGCTCTACCCTGCCGCTCTCTGCGAGGGTCGTAACTGCAGAAACACTTACACTGGATTCTGGCTCCAGGAAGCAGGGACAGAAACACACAAGAACGTAAGCAGCGAGAACTAGGAGGAAGGATTTTCCCTCTCTCCCCTCACATGCCACCAGGCACCAAGTTCTGTGTGACCATCATTTTCCCCCTCTGCGTCCTTCCTTTCTCTGCTCTCCATTCCACCCTCACTGGCCTGGCCTTTGTCATGTTACTCGGATAACTGAAACCACCATTGCCAGTCCCTCCTGTCCGTCCTGTCTCTGGCCCTCACAGCATTCTCCACACGAAAAGCCATCACATCCCTCCCCTCCAGGGGCTCTCCTCACCAGCCCCAAGGATGCCTCTACTCTCGGGGGCCCCCCCGCACGTGTGCTCCCCTGCTCCCCTCCTCCCCTTCACGGCTCTGCTCGCTCCTTTCCATCGTTGTTGGCTTTCACCGTGGACATTGTCATTCTCAGCACCCATCAGAATACCCCACCCACGGTCAGTGCTCAATAGACGGACGTTGGGCACAGAATCTGAGATTCTATAATGCAAACCGGGAGGGACAGGGGAGCGGCCCTGACCACACTTACATGGGATTGCGTCGGTGGGCACATTCCTGGAAGGCTGCCTCCTTGGAGCCAAAACTGATCTGTTGAGAGACGAAGGGCTTTCCCATCTTGGGGGAAGGAAGTTGGAAAGGGCTCGCTCCGGAGTCTCCATTTACTGTCTCAATAATTAAAAGCTCCCCACCAGGAGGGTTTTACACTTCAGGTAAATATACGTCTGGCCTGCACGGAAAAGCTCTGGTTTGTGACTTTCATTCGCTGTAGATGGCAATGATCTCCCATTTCACTCTGAAAGATGTCCCGATTCAGATACCATCTCCCATGGTGGGGAAAAAGCGTAGACTGGGTTTGAGCTCCGTCACCTTCCAGCTTGATGACCTGGGTCAACTTCTCTAAATTTCTCATTCTCTACCTACAAAATGGGTATCTCCTTTATGAGACTGGAAAAATTAAATGAGACAAACCATGCCAAGCCATGAGCATAGCAGCTGGCACATTGCTCAGAGATGGTAGCTATTATTGTGATCACTGACATTGGTCACTCTGATATGCCTGTGTGAACAGGGAAAAATGGCAATTACTAAATGTTAACTCTCCAACACATTCTGGCAACAAACTGATCAGGTTTTTGACTCAAACCACGTAGGAGTACCCTTTGGGCAACCTGACAATAGCACTTTTCAGAGTCAAGAAATGGGGAAAAGCAGGACAAAAGGCTGCATGCTTGACCTGTGTATTTTGTTAATAATTTAGTGAGACCACTTAGTGCTTTTGCTTACAAGAGGGAGCAGAGATCCGCACCTTCCACTGACATATAGGAACTTGTCAGCCACAAGGGAGTAGAGAGTTGTTTGAGAAATTGCCTCTCTCCAGCCTCTAATAATAACATTATATCCGTGAGGATTTATCATTGGTAAAGAAGGCTAAGACTAGAAAGTAAGACTCCAATTTTCTAGAATCTTCTTATGATAAGTAATAAATTTCTTTTAGAGGAATCAGAATCAAAATACATAGAAATAAGAAGAAAAGGAGCTACCTGGGTGGCACCGTTAGTTAAGTGTCTGACTCTTGACTGTGGCCCAGGTCATGATCTCAGAGTCCTAAGACTAAGCCCTGCGTTGGGCTCCACACTCAGTGGGGAGTCTGCTTAGGATCCTCTTCCTCTGTTCCTCCCCCCTCCCCCGGCCCTCACTCACATGCTCTCTCTCTCATTCTCCTTCCCCCTCCAAAAATAAATAAATCTTACAAAAATAAAAAATAACAATAATAATAAAATCCTCCAATATGTACATTATATGTCCAACCTATAAAGACTTAAACTGATAACAACTTTGTTACCAAACTGAAGATGGGAAAGATGCCTGGCGATGCCTACAAACCAGAGCAAAATCTAATTCCTCCTGATTCCCTGGGAAAACCCCCCATTTTAAAGTAAGAAACCCAGGGTGCCTGGGTGGCTCAATTGTTAAGCGTTTGCCTTTGGCTCAGGCCATGATCCCAGGTCCTGGGATCGAGCCTTGCTCGGCGGGAAGCCTGCTTCTCCCTCTCCTACTCACCCTGCTGTGTTCCCTCTCTTGAGTGTCTCTCTCTGTCAAATAAATAAATCTTTAGAAAGAAAGAAAAAAAGGAAGGAAGGATAGAAGGAAGGAAGAAAGAAAAGAAGGAAGGAAGGAAGAAGCCCCAGAGACAACACTGGGGTTGGGAAGGCCTTTTACAATACACTCTTGTGTATTGTACAGGAAGGCCTTTTACAATACACTCTTGATGCAATCCTCCCAACAAATTCCTGACATGACGTGGCTACGGTCATTCGCACTTCATGAAAAAGTCCGAGGTTCACAGAGGCCAAGGAGCTTGTACAAGGTCACGCAGCCTAAAGGTGGCAAAACTGGGATTCAAACCCTGCTGTCCCCAACTCCCCAAAGGCCAGGCCCTCTCTTGGTCAAAAGCAGAATCAAACGTGCTGATATCAGCATGTGAAAATCAGAGGGGAAAAGGCTGAGCAACAGAATTCTGGGGGCTGCTTCGCCGCGTTAGGAACACGCATGACACTAATTTAGATCTCATAATATCTAAAAATGGAATTTTCTGAATCATAATGAAGCAATATTGGAAATAAGATTATTTTTATTTGCAAGGTTTAGAGTTTGTTTGCTACCTCCTCTAAGCAAATATTGAGCGTGTGTCGTAGTGCCACACAGTATTATTAATATTTTAGTGTGGATTCTTTCAAACTCAAGTGAGAATACTCACTTGGAAGTAAATTATTAAGCTGAGAGCTAATTTCATAACCTAATATGGGCCTTGATATAAAATAAGGGTGGAAAGAAAAGATTATCTTTACATCATATAATAGAGGTTTTTAAGGTGACAGTGCTCATAATAAATAGAATGAAATCACTAGTTTTAAAAGTGAAAATTTGTGCATTTGGACTGACAAATTAATAATGACTGATAATCTTGAATGGCTTCTAGTTTTTATTTTTTTATTTTTTTAAATTTATTTATTTGATAGATGGAGATCACAAGTAGGCAGAGAGGCAGGCAGAGAGAGAGAGAGGAAAGCAGCTTCCTGCGAGCAGAGAGCCCGATGTAGGGCTTGATCCCAGGACCCTGGATCATGACCTGAGCCAAAGGCAGAGGCTTTAACCCATTGAGCCACCAGGCACCTGCTTCTAGTTTTTAATTTCCACTTACTCCTCAAGCCCAGTTATGATCTTCCCCATCTCTACTCCCCCTCCAGTAAAAATTCTCTATTTTGAAAGCAAATTAAGAGATTTCCCCACTGAAAATGCGTTCATGTTCCTAAGCTTAAAATCTCCCACCAGTCTTACAAGGGTAGACGCCTGAGCCTGGCTCCTGTCCCGGGCAATCTCTCATCCTCTCCTCTGTCTGCTCAGAAAGGCAGGATCATTTTGGGTTTGTGGCAATAATAAGCATAAATAATAAGATAATAATAGGAACAATAAAAACAAGATAATCATAATAAGAAAACCTAGTATCTATATATCATTATATAGCCAAGAGCACTCTGACAAATAATCTCATTTGACCGTGACAATAAGACTGTTAAGAGCCACAGCGGGTAGTGGTGTCCTTGTTAATTACAGCTGTTCCCACTACTTTCCTTCTATTTGACAGCACAGACATGAAGCCTCAACAGGTTCAGGGAGTTTTGCAAGATAACACCCCACAGTGAGAGTTGGAATAAGAAGTCCAAGTTCCCCTGTGTTCTTTCCACTTACTTCACTATCATCCAGTATCACTTGCTAGATATGAAATGAATTTCAAATCCTGAAAGTTGGGGAATTGAGAATGCAAAGCAATTAAAATTGTGGTGTATGATCCACTTGATCTTACCTTCTGTTTCTCTGGTTTTGTTAACTATGTTGGCATAGGAGATTAAACTGCTTTGAAGTCTTGGCCTTAGAGTACGACATGTTTTTAATAAAGGTTGCATTTCAAGTCTACCAGTATTCAGAAATAATAAGGACTACTAAGGCTTAGAAATTTTCCTAGGTGTCAATGATACGTACATCTGATATTTAGTTGCCTTTAACTGCCTTGAAAATTCGGTACACTTTATTATAGACTGAATGTTTGTGTTCCCCCAAAATTTATATGTTGAAATCTTAACCCCCAAGGTGATGATACCTAGAGGTGACTAGGTCATGAGAGTGGAGTCTGCACGCATGGGAAAGAAATCCTCTGATCCTACCACCACATGAGGACACAGTGGGAAGACCACCATCTGTGAAAAATGAGCCCTCACCAAGACATTAAATCTGCCGGTGACTTGACCTTGAACTTCCCAGAGTCGAGAGCAGTGAGAACTAAACTTCTGTTTTTTATAAACCACTCAGGGTATGGTATTTTTGTTATAGCACTTGAATGAACTAGGACATATATCTGATAGTGTGTTTGCATTACCCTATTCTATGTATTGTTATTCTAAAATACAAATTTTTTAAGAAATTAACCATTAAGATGTGATGATGGTAATTATAAACATTTGTTTATAAACTTTAAAGCTCCCTTTACTAAAAGAAACAGAGAGGTGACTCCCAATTACATTGCTTCTCCTTAACCAAAGATTTTTACTGTGTGAAGATATTTCTTCCTCAGTGCCTCCTTATCAAAAAAGTGCTACTTTAATTAAGAGTAAATTTAATTTAGATAAGGACAGGCCTAAATCAGCAGTTCTCTGTCCTCTGTGTACAGGAGAATCATCTGGGTTCTGGAGAGTTTGTTTTTTTTTTTTTAACTGAAATGTGGTTGACATATAATATCATATTAGTTTCAGATGTATAATACACAGTGATTCAACATTTATATACATGATGAGATGATCATCCACAATAAGTGTTTACCATCTGTCCCATACAAAGTTACTACAATATTATTGACTATATTCCTTACGTTTTTAATAAAACCAGAGCCCAGGCCCCACCCCTGGTAACTCTGATTCTATTGGCCAAGGGTGGGTTCCAAGAACTGAGAATTTTAAAGCCTATTCAGGTTATAGGAATGTGTACTCAGGGTTGAGAACCATGGATCAAAACTAGATTCCCAAGTTCCTATTTTACTAATAGGAATAAAAATCTTGTTTCTGTGATGTTTTTCTACTGAGCAACACAATCCTTCTCATCAGACTTGAAAAGCCACATTTAAACAAATCAAGCCATATTTTGATCTGAGGAATAGTACCCTAAAAGCTTTGAAGACTACATTTGAATAAACATTTGAGTCTTATATAACTGCAGTGGGATGTTGTTAATGAAGAAGTATTGCTAGAAAACACAGTCGATCTAGAGAAAAGAGAAGTTCTAAGAAGGAACAGGATTCACCCATGGGAATAAAGCAGACTTTTGTATCAAACCTATTTGTTCCAACCCTGCCATACTTGTTCTATTGGAAGTCTACTCGTTTCAAGTATACAGAATGCACGCAATAATTTTTTTTTAACAATGTCACAGATTTTGAAGAACTGTGATCCAATACTAAACCTTACCTATTCTATGTTACATGTTGAATATTTTAAAATATATGTTATGTTAAAATATATGTTTATATAAAATATATGTTTAAAATATATGTTATATGTTGAATATTTTAAAATATAGCTGTAAAAGTCAAAGTGACTATGCTACATCGTCAGTTATGTAAGCAAAGGCATATATCCTTTATATATATCTGACCAGAATAGAGTTAACTGACCTCCAAATTTTAATATGCTACATAATACTAATTTTCTCAAGTTTAATTTTATGCTATTTGTATGATATTTTAACCACAAATGTGTGACACCTATGGGGCCTGAGCTATGCTCCTGGGTAGAGAATAACGGCAAGTGCCACCATATATTATGATGGGTGCTAACCTATTTCATATCATTGAATTAGGAACCACGTTTGCAAAAGTAATAAGAGTATACTAAAACAGTATTATTGTAACAATAATCACAGTCATTTATTGAGGGCCTATCATATACCATGCATTGTATTAAGTATTTTACATATACAGCCCTTGATATTATTATATAAATTTCTTAGATGCGTCATCTGAGGCTTAGTGCTCACAAGAACAGCCATTTGGTGGCAAAATGAGGATTCCAGTGCAGACCAGTTTTGTTTGAAAGCCAATGCTCGATCTACAAATTTATTCTGCCTCAAAATAGTTACTTCGAGACCATTCAAAATTCAATTTTGTTGGATGCAAAATTACATTAAAATTTTTGGATAAATTTGAATTTAGGTATAATTGAGGTTGAAAAAACTCTAATTGTTTGAGAAAATACTGATGATGGAGAAGATTAACACTGATAAAACTGGAATGTAATAATGTTAAAGAACCTCCTTATTAGTCTGAGTGACAGAGAAAGATGACACGGGGTTCAGCGGTGATACACCTGTAACTAGATACTATTATCTGCTCTGTACCTGAGAGTGAGCACCAGGGAATTTAAAATTAGAAAAGCAGGCATAGAGAAAAAATTTTAAATGCAAATAATTCAGATGATTGTAACTGGAATACAAATAAGTTTATTATACATGTTAATGGCTCGACCATCTTTAGATCTGAAAAATAAATTATCTGACTAAAGATAAATTTTTGCAGGAGGGCAGGGGATGGAACAGGGTAACAGAAGTGCCACGTCTAGAAAGAACTGCATCAGGGTGGGAATTAGAACTAAGACTGTGGGTCTATCGTCTTGTAGGATTACCAGTGAATACTCCATGACTTTATGCTGTGTTTCTTAAAGACTTCAGTAACATCACAGAGAACATATGGATTTCAAGGGTAAATGGGGAAACAAAGTGTTGCTATATTTTAATGCTGCTCTAAAAACTATAGAGTTGGTTTTCTAGTAGCTATTGTGGGATTGTTGTAAGGAGCCTACAAGTCATGCTGACTTTAGATAAAGAGTTTGTTTTAATGGAATAGAAGTTGAGGGATCTCAAAGCAAGCCAAAGCTTTTTTATTTCTGCATAAAGGTTGAATCTATGTTTGGAAAGCAACTGGCAAAAGTCCCAATTTTTTTTTTATATAATGCCAATGATGATTCAAAATTCATACAAGGCTTCCCATAACCTTACTAAGAAATGGGCTACAGTTACAATTCACTGGTCCAGAACCGCTCAAGGACTTAATGTAAATTTTGTGTATCAAGGACCTGGCAGGACTGTCAGCCCTAGAAAAGTGTTCATATCTGAGTGGTCACAGAACCTTCAGCATATGCTTCTAGGAGGCTGGGAAGGCGGAGGGCCTGGCTGCAGCCAGAAATAACGAGAAGGCATTTATCTCCCAGCAGAAAACCAGAAGGGCCTGGGGTAGTGTGTTGATAGTAAAATGATGTCTGAAGAATTGGCTGCCAAGAATGCAAGTGGGGCAACTACATCCTCCACATCATAGGGAATGGAAATGAGAAGAACTGAGCCTCTAAAGATCACTGAGTTAGCCATAATCCTAAGAGAGGATACCTACCATAACACTAGATGAGTAGGAAGGACAATGCTTTAACACAGAGGGTTTCCTTCCTTCTCTCACTTGGGAATGTGTCTTGGAAAGAGCTGAGAGATGAGGACCCTCATTGGAAAATATACCCAAGGTGAACTCTTCTCCATGGATGTGGAAAGGGAATTAGAAGCTCCCAAGAAAGAGGAAGAGGCAAGAGCAAAATACGATCCACCTCCTGTGGAGAACAGTCCAGCGCAGACAATATGGGGCAGGTAGATGAGCAGAGAAAATAGAGCTCAAAAGACAAAAGTCAAGCATCTGGGAAGGCTCAGGCAATTCTGGCACAGTAAGGCAAGAATCAGTGGCATCATCAAGGGCAGGAGCACTCACTCTGGCTGGGATCAGCAATGGGCAGAAGACTGGATCCGGAGATGACAGCAAAAATGGATGGGAGTCTGGCAATTCTAAAAGCTGCTCCTTTGCACAGACCAGGAGGGACGGGTAGGAGCTCCACCACCGATTCCACGCCAGCCCCAGCCACCGTCATCCTTCATGTGGGTGGTCTCCTTGCTGCCCCTTCTTCCTTCAGTGTGGACTCAACGTAATTGCCAGGGAGTCCTTTTTTAACTTTAGTTAGAAATCATTCTAGACTCAGAAGGAAGTGGCCAAAACAGTACAGAGAGACTGTGTACCCTCCACCCAGCTCTACCAATAATACCACCTTACATGTCCACAGTACATTATCAAACGAGAGAAGTTGTTGATATCGGTGCGATACTATTCATTCAACTATAAAGCTCATTAGAACTTCACCACTGTCTTCATTTTTTACTCTATAGCTCTTTGAAATATTGCCACATGTACCGATGTGTGCAAACACAATCACAATCGATACAAAACTGTGCTACTGTTGACAGTCACGGGCGACCCCAAACCTCACCCTCGACAACCACTCGCCCATTCTCCACCTCCATAATTTTGCCATTTTGAACATGTCATATAAATGGGATTATGCAGTACAAACCTTTTGAGGTTAGCCTTTTTCACAGTAATGTCCTTGAGCTCCATCCAAACTGTCGTAGGTGAATTGTTCTTTCTTTTTAATCATGAGCAGTATTTCCTGCTCTCGATGTGCCAAAGTTTGTTTTTCCATTCACCCACTGAGCAATGAGCGACATTTAGGCTGTTTCCAATGTTTTACTTTTACAAATAAAGCTGCTATGAGCATGAACACATAGGATTTTGTGCAAACATACCTCCCATTTCCCTAGGAGGAACACTCCGGAGTGTGAATGCAGGGTTGTATGGTCAAGAGTATGTTGAACTGCACCGGGAATTGCCAACTATTGTGAGGATCATTTCAAACCAAAGGTCATGTTATATCACTCCTTGCTTAAACCCTCCAGTGGCTTCTTGTCTTAGCCCATTTGCTCACCCGACCTTAGGCAATCCGTACCCCCTGCTGACCTCTCTAACCTCTCCTTACTTGACTAGTTGCTTATTCTGCTGTGGCCACACCAGCCTCCTCTCTATTCAGCTCACCAAGTAAGCCACTCCCAACTCTGGGCCTTTGGATCTACTGTCCCCTCAGCCCCAACTACTCAGCCCTTAGAAGTCTTTGCACCTTGCTTCCTCATTTCCAAGGCAAAATTAGAGTACCTCCCTTTCCTGCTTTATTTTATCCAGAGAGGAGACTTTTAAGATTCTTTCTCCATCTTTTCTGTGAGTGTCCACTCAAGCTCCTGGAGAAAAACCATTAAAAGAGCGTGTACTTCCCCAATTTCTGCCACCCTTCAAGGGAGGCGTTCTTGCAGTTTAATGGGTTTTTTGATTTTTTCACTGTAAGGACTGGCACAGTATTCTTTCCAGCTGTCTACAAGCCAGAAGGAAAGCTAGGTTCTCCTGCATCCTACGATGTGTTCTAAATGGCATTCTGTGATCACTGGCCCTGCCGCCTTTCCATGTCCTTCACCTCCCTGGTCCTCACACTCCAAGCCTTCCCTGGTTCCTGAGCTCATCACGAAAGTGGCCAGATTTAGATCAGAAGACGCAGACCTGGTAATTCAATTAAACTGTCAGACCTCGCAAGGGACAAGCAGTATGCATCCATGAAGCCTCCCAGCAGCAATTCTTCTAGCTACTGTGATCATTTTTTTTTTCATAATCATGGTTCTATACTGACCAATAAAGCAAGGTTCCCACTAGGACTGAAATCCTAGGCTCTGGGCTCAGATACTGTACCCTATGGAACCCCTTCCCCGCTTCAGGGTCGTGCTGCTCTCCTGCAGTCCATGGCTGTGATTCTCCTGGAAGGAACAGGGTCCTCACATGTAGTTCTGCCATGCCTGACTGTGCCCTTGGTGCTTGCCCTTGAGCCCCAGCACGCGTGTGCGTGCACGCACACACACACACACACACACACACACATACACACTCCACCCCACCGAGGTGTACTTTGGCTTCGGCTGCCAGACCGTTGACTTCCAGGACCACAGACTGCCTAGACACATCCATTCTGGGCACACATCTTCCGATTGCTCAGATGCCAAGACAGCCATCGGCTATCACAGCCTCCCTTGGTTTGAATCCATTCTCTCTCCTGTTTCTGCCCGAGACCTATATGCCTCAAGCTCCCTGCATGCTCTACTGAGCACTGTTAATAAGCAGAAATGAGATTCGATTATCAACCATTGCCTAATTCAAGGATCTGTCCTCAAAGGGAACAGTAGCCCCAGACCTCCCACTACCTCCTGCGGTTAATGGAAGTAGGCTACTGGTTTCCTTTCACATTAGCGTTGGTTTATCAGAAAGAAGGGAGGCTCCACATGTCTTGTAGTACCCTGTGGTTCCTATTCTGTCTCTTAATTATAACATTAATAGTCCTTTGTTGCTAGTTTAGCCCAAAGAATAAATGTATTTAAAACTCAAACTGACTGTAGTCAGTTTCTGCCAACTAATGGGAAAGTCAAAATCCAGATCATTGAAAAAAATGTGTTTTCTCCTCCGATCTTTTCCATGTTCAGAGACGAAGCAGAGGTGAAGAGAAGGGATGGAGGAGGGAGAGACGGGATGAAACTCCAAAGTCACGGTCATCTCTCCTATCCTGATAGAGACTCAGTGGGCGTTCTGTTCAGCGAGATAGTAATGAGCCCTTAGACAGACAAAGATAGGCCTGGAGCTGAAGTGTGGGCTGTGAGAGAACTGAATTTGAAGTATAGAGGGAACTGGAGGGTGGGGAGGCTGAGCGAGATTCTGGAGTCTCTGACAAGGGAGGTTGGTGAAAAAATTTTCTGGGATGGAGTGTGGCTGAGGGACATTGAGGGAAAGGAAGGTCTAAATTCAATTCTAGGTTATTTGTGCTGTGATGATAGAACCGCTATCTGTCTCCCATAGCTCCTAAACATTCAAAGGAGTCTGTTATGCCTAAAAATGCCTTGTATGAGGAATCAGCCAAATACAGAGTTGAAAAGCTGGGTATAGGTTAACGTGGAGCACAGTGAAGAAAATATCTGGGGAGACCAAGACGTCAATGGGAGCTAAAACTCCAAGCCAGAAGTGACTGGGAAAATACTACCTCTCAGGAATGTGCCTCCTCTCCCCAGAAAAAAAAGTCTTTGGTGGGCCTGGATTCCCCACCACACACAGAAGAAACCGCATCAGTCCCTGTTCTGTGACTCCTAGCAAAAGCGGGCTCCTACATTGTCATCTGGGACACCTGTGTGCATGAGCATGGACACTCCTCAAACAGATAGCTGTGGAATGAGGTCCCGGTAACATAAAGGCAGGAAGGGGTTAAAAGACAGCCAGGAAAAACAGTTTCCGCAGACTGAAGAAAGTCCACTAAGTCTGGACGCTGTGTTCAGAATCGAGAGAGTTCCAAGTTAGCCAGCCATAATAAACTCTGTCTTCTAAGTTAAGTGTCATGAAACAAGGATTAGGAAGGTAGGCTGGCAGTTTTCTGGTTCCAGAATTTCAAAAACATTCCCATGATAAAGGAACAAATAATTAGAATGTGTCAGGGTATGTTTCACACACTTCCAAATGCCAGCTTCCCCAGCAACGGTGAGCGAGCAGTTCACATAGAGCGGCTGGGGAGCTGAGGCTTGGCGAGCTGGCTCAAGATCCTGGCTTGCAGCTTGTATTCTCTGCCTCCATATTCTTATCTATAAAATGGGAATGATAATCATTAGGACAAATTCACACTGCTTTGGGGAAGATGACATGAATCAATGCACATACAGCACATAGATAGATACCTGGTACCTAGAAGACACTCAATAGATATTTGCTCTCTTTATTATACGAAGGAAACGGCTCACTGAAAGTACTCTGAAACCCTGCCCTCAGAGCTAGGAATCGCGCTCCACAACGGAGCCAGGAAACCGTCCCAGTCTAAGACTCTTGGGGGTCAAGGCAGTTCCGCCCCTTCTTTATTCGCCTCTGGAAATGCAGTGAACTGACACTAGCTTTGCATCTGCACATACTTAAATATCATTTAGGAAAGAAAAACCTACTCTGTTCCACTGATTAGGACCCAGAGACTACAGCCACAGCAGGCAATCAGCAGCTTGGGAATGCCTGCCGAGAAGACAACATACAAGTAAACAGGAAGGCGTTGGCAACGATGGTACACTGAGATCAGAGAGACCAGTGCTTCCACGACTGAGAGAATTTTACCAGGAGTTGACAAAGCGACAATAATCCTGGTAACATGAAAAGATCTAGTATGGCAAAACAGGGGAAATTAATACTGAGCCTCAGGCACGTAGTGTTCCTTTCACACCCGTGATTTCTTTTTGAGACATATACTTCCTAATTCTCTTGACACTGATTTTGAAGTACCTTTCTTCTATTGCTTTGTTCACGGAGTAAGTATGAATCCAAACACATACACACAGCAGCATGGCTTTGTAAAACCAAGTAATAATAATCACCTGCCACAAAATGTGAGGATCTATTTTTCTATAAAAGCCAGATCCTTGAAAAATGAAGAAAAATAATCAAAACTGACAAGAACACATGGGCTAACCCTTGAGCTATAAAATCTTAAATGATAGTTCAGAAGTTAAGGGGGGAAATCATGTTTCTCTATCACCTTTATCACCTCCATGCTTGTCCAAATACTATATTCCATAATGCCCCCAAATCCTGCAAAGTGTAGAAACTTTAAAGATCATCTTAAAGCATGTCAGCTAAGGCAAGAACAGAGACTCAAAACCAGCTCTGAGTCTACCGCCTGCGTTCCGAGCAGCACACTAGTGTCTTGAGACAGAGTCCCCATACGTCCTCAATAACAGTTTATAGTTTGCGACATTTTTTTTCCTTTAATGATGCTTTCAACAGATGCTTCCCAATACTTAATCTAAATCCCTGTGTTCTCCTCTATTTTAAACAATTCCTTTTATTTATGTTCTCTATGGGGAGAGAGTGCATGGGTCAGTGACGCCTTTAATAACAGTTCTTTAACAATTAATTTTTTTTAAGATTTTATTTATTTGACAGACAGAGAGACAGCCATAGGGGAACAAGGGAACACAAGCAGGGGGAGTGGGAGAGGGAGAAGCAGGCTCCCCGCTGAGCAGAGAGCCGGATATGGGGCTGGATCCCAGGACCCTGGGATCATGACCCGAGCCAAAGGCAGACACTTAACAACTGAGGCACACAGGCGCCCTCTTTAACAATTATTAAATCATCTTTCTTTCAGGCTAAATACATTTGACTCCTTCAACCTTGTGTGGACGTCCCAATTTTTTGATAATTGCATCTGCTTTTCTCTGGACCTCTTGCAAGCTCTTGATGCTGCCTCCCAAATGTATACATGTAACATTTATACTCTGTCTTATAATGAAGTCTATGACAAATAAGGCCAACTTTATCCTATCCCCAACCCCATTCTTTTATGTGTGGGGGAGAGACTCGTAATTTTAATGTTGGGATGTTCATTTAATGTTAGGATGTTCGTTATCAACTTACCACCCACTATCATCACAGATTTCCTTTTATGATACTCTTTCCTAGTCCAGCTTGTGCCCAATGTAGTGTGTTTATTATCAACAAAAATAATCTACCTTGAAATTACTCTAGACAAGCATGCCAAGTGCTTCAGCGCCTAGAGGAGTAACAGACTGTGCTTACAGGGATCGGGCTGCTGAGACCGGAAGTACAGGCGAGGCCTCAACATCAAGGATCCTGACCGCGGCGGGAGGAGACAGCGGGATGACTTCATACCATGCATGTGACAGCGTCATCCTTTCCGCCACGGAATGTGGCACAGAAAGGCATCGGGTCGTCTTGTTTCTCCACGTGGCATCCATGGCCCTCCCTTCGTGTGTGGGCCCAAGGAACTCGCTCCACCCCCCCACCCCACCCCACCCCCACCCCACCGCCGACGTTTAAGTCCCTCCTGCTTCTTTGGGAGGTT
Source organism: Mustela nigripes (assembly GCF_022355385.1). NCBI lineage: Eukaryota > Metazoa > Chordata > Mammalia > Carnivora > Mustelidae > Mustela > Mustela nigripes. Next base: position 49,797,285 of record NC_081562.1, on the reverse strand, counting down.
TTATTTTCCATTCACCAAATAACTCCTTTAACTTACCCAGGCTGAATCAGGGCTGAATCAGGGCTGAATGGATGTCTGTTCTCTGTGACATCGGCAACCCCACAGAAAGCTGCAGGAAGGCCTTTCTGTACCTGGGGTCTCTTACCCAAGAGTAAGGGGTCTCTTGGGTAAGAGACCCCAGGTACGGAAAGGCAGGCGTAAAGTGGGCTGTCTCGCTCGCTAGTCCATGAAGCACTCACCCAGGGAAGACACACTGGACTTCCCGGAGACCTTCTTGGAAACAAACTGTGCCCCGGACCTGCGTGCAACTCTGACCCTGTCCAGCTATAGGGTAGCTTTTACTACAGGGAAGATTCTAGACCTCAAGGGCTCGTGCACCCCAAACAACCGGCCTGTCCTGCACGGCCCACCCACAAGGACTGCAGTGAGTTCACTTTGCAGTTTGTGTCGCTGTGAAATCTTTGTGCTCCGAGGAGAACAAAGGAGCGAACCGCACAAAGAGCTGCGCAGTTGTTCTTGGGCAGGACCCATCTGGGGACGTGACTCTCAGACAGGCACTTCCTGACTGAGACCGTCCTCTCGAATGCCAGTAGAGATGGTGAGAAGAAACAGAGGGGATGGGAGTTAGGAGAAGAGAAGAGGTGGGTGCACGGTGACCTGATCTTTCTGCATGACACCTCCAGAGAAGCTAGAGAAACAGTATCAGCTATGACTAGGTCTGCCGGCACAGAACAGAGATTCCCCGGGGCGCATGGAGGACTGAGTCATTTAGCATCTGCCTTTGGCTCAGGTCATGATCCCAGGGTCGTGGGATCAAGCCCCATATGGGGCTTTCTGTTCAGCACCTGGGGTGGGGGAAGGGGGGGTTGGGGGGGATTTCACCTGCTTCTCCCTCTCCCACTTCCTGCTCTAGTGTTCCTTCCCTCGCGGTCTGTCAAATAATTAAATAAAATCTTAAAAAAAAAAAAAAGGAGACCCCCCCCCCCCCCCCCCCCAAATCTGTGACTTCAACAAGACAGTTGATTTCCCGTGCAGATGAAGGAAATGCTGTGGGCAATATTCGCTCGCTCCAAGTCAGCTTCCAAGTCACCTGTGACTCTGAGCCCGATCTTTCCGCGTGGTTTTCATCCTTGATCCCCGTGGTGGCCCTGGAGATCCAGACATGGCATTTCAGGCAGAAAGGGGACGAAGAAGGAAAGAACCAAAACGCACGCCTCTCTGGCGCTTAGTTGAGTCCGATGACCTTAGCGTCTTCCCCGAAGCCCACCCGCCATCCACATAATCTCACTGACCGAGATAAACTGGGAAAGAAGGGTGTTTATCTTCTGGGCCTATTGCCAACTGGGGAGGGGGCAGGTCTCTGGGAGTAAAGTAGAATGGATATCTGGTAGATAACTACCCATTTCTAAAAGCTAAAACAAAATACTTTTGGTCTTGGTTCTTAAACCCTGCCTGTTTGGGATTTTTTTGTTTTTGTTTTTTGTTTTTGTTTTTTTTAAAGCAAGGAGGACAACGCCCCATCATTTCCCCAACTCCCCACACTTTGCCCCCAGGGCAGTGGAGAGAAACGGGAGGAAAGCAGCGGGAGGAAAGCAGACCAGGATATTTATATACGTTGCATGGAAATTTTGTCTTTTAGATCATTTTTTTAACATTTAAAATGAATGGAAATCTTGGTTAAGTAAGTAAAACAACAGAACTTCATCGTATCAGAGGGAGCCATTCAAATTGAAATGTAGAGCTTTGTTTTGAAAACAAAACACATCCATTAGAGGGGGAGTTAGTTCAACAAAGGAAAGAATGAAACGAGTAAACATCTGCAATTTCACACAATGAGCTAAAATAAAAGAAAGCTCAGTTATTTTAAGCAATAGGCAAAAAAAAAAAAAAAAAGAAAAGAAGAAAACAAAATGGAGCCTAAGACTTGTCATTCTTGCTGACAGGAGGAATGGCTTCATTCAACCCTGTGTGTGACATTTGGTGGAAAGGGAGGTCCTACGTGATTCCCTTGGTTGTCCTTATGATGCCTGAGACCCTGTGGATTACAGCAAACATAATCTCTCAGTGGAAAATTCCGATTTTGGGGGGACAGGGGAGTCAAGCTGTGGGAGAGCCTCACAAAGGTAAGATAATGCACATTCAAGAGCTTGCCTTGAGGGCAAAGAACAAAAGCACTTGAACTCAGGGCTACTTCAGGACGGCTGGGCTGTAGACTAGACTTAATAAATCTGGATTGACCTTTCAAATGAGCCACTGAAACGCTCTCCGGGGAGGAGTAATTGCCCTGCCAATAATACCTATACCACAGGTCCAAGCCTTATCGCTGGCCTAAGGGAAAACCAGTATTGGACAAGAGACAGGGAACAACAGGAAGGCGGAGACCTTCTTACTTCTTTGCTACCTTATCACCACAGTAATGAGGGGAAGGTTCAGATAATGTTCCACAATTGTACTCAGATAATGTTCCACAAATGTTTGGGGATGCTGCTGTGCACAAAGTCTTCTCAAGACTGTAGTGCATTCAACAAAAGTAAAGATTTCTTCCTGAGATAAACTTCCTGAACACGTGCGTAGGTGGGGAAAACAGGAGATTTAGAGCCAAAAATACCTGTCTGGCCATCCAAGATCTATGATTCACTGGTCAAGAGTAACACTAGGAAAGCAATTAACGTTTTTCACTCGCAAAACTGGGGAACCGGTTCTTTAGCTCCTTACAATGATGCTGCGATGATTCAGTGAAATAATACATACCAAGCATCCAAGGGACACTGAATAGGTAGGGTTAGACTCCTTCCCTCTCTCCCACCTCCCTACTCCATCCCTTTGCCCACTCTCAACAGTTCCCTGTTTTGGATTTAGGTTTGCCTACTTAGCACAACTTGATCATAATAATAGATTGCGAGCTTAAATAAGGATACCAGTATGGACAAAAACTTCTCCCTGGCAATGTGACATTAGGCACAGACCTCTGAGAACTAGCTGGCCTGAGCAGTGATTTTGGCAAAGACCCTAGGAAGGCACAGGGATACAGGAAGGTCACTTGAACAGGCTCCCAGACATCATTCAGGGATGTACATCCTATGCCCAGTCCTTTGTTCCAGGACTAGGCAGTGGCACATAAAAATTGCCGGGTTCATTTACCAGCCCAAAGTTAAAGTCACCAGGTAAGGCTATTTGGAGACACTGCAAAGGACATGTCTGCAGAAAGTGAGAGTGAACTGCAGTTTTTGGCCCCAATGACCTAATGTAGGAATAGTGACAGTCTTCTGGGAAAATTCATTTAGAAATCATTTAATATATTTGGAGACAGACACAGAAATAGTGTTGGTGTTTTAAGAGCTTATACATCAACATGAAATATAAAGACCCTAAATGTATATCGTTTTTACTGCTTTTGAATTATTTAATAGTAAAGATGCATGTCCTGTCTGAAATCCTCATTTCTTCAATGCTCACAATCGAGCACTAGGGAAAGCGTCCTGTCTATGTGAAAAAATAATTTCTCAAGCCATGGAGTTCTGATCTGTTCACCTTTAAATACTCATTATTTATACAATTATTTGTATTTTTCTTCCTGCTATTTTTCAGAGCAAATGCAAGAGAAAAGTATAGAATTAAATAACTGGCTAAAATCTGAAATGAGCCCAAAATACCCATTAAAAACCTTTCTTGTTAATTCACATTTAATGACTGGGAAGTCCTTTGCCTATTACTATGCTATGCAAATGAATAAACAAAAAATGAAAAAAAATTAAGAGCACCATACCACAATCCGTAGTTAACTATTTGTTTTGACAATTCTAGTTCTATTTTAATTATTCATCGTAGTACTTTATGGAAGAGTGTAAATGTACTACGATTTATTTCTTTAAGTTAAAAATTGTATGTACTGCAAACCTCAGGGAAAATGTTTTTTCCCATTAAATGTTTTCTATAATTGGGAAAGAGACTGCCTTTCTAGAAAACTTCCAAGGTTATGCAGTGACAGAGCAGAATAAATTATGTTCTACTGTTCACCTACTTCTACAATTTAGAGATTTTAGAGATAAATTTAGAGATTTTTTTTTTTAAGTCTGAAGAAAATATGTATTGTGGACCTCACTTAGTGAAATTCTTAGGGTTAAAGTTTTCATTTTTCAAGGTTTCTCTTTGAAGGGGAGGTGAGGAAGAAACCATAGAAACGAGTAATCAAAGAGAGATCCTAGGAAATACTAAAATTTTCTCTTTAAAGTCTATTTATTGAACTTAAATCAACATAGACAGGAAAGCTTAAACCTATAGATTTCTTTTTCTCTCCCGAAATAATATGAAGGAGGAGACGGTGAGTAATAAACAATAATGAATTAGGGATCAATGATAATTAGATAGTGCCAAGCATGCCTGTCATTGCCACACTCAAGGACACAGTTTATGGGTTGCTGCTTTTCCCTGGGGGCCGGGAGGGAAGGTGGGACAGGACGAAAGGTATGGGGGTGACACTCTTCCTCTCCTTTTCCTCAGTCAAGCAAACAGCTCGAAGGATGGAGCCCCCTACACACTGTAGTTCTACGGTTCTTTACCTGTTGACACTTAAGAGTATTGGATACTCCTTCTGAAGAAGGCTGTGGCTCTTTAAGAAAGTGAATTGATGTCTGCTATATATATTTTAAAAAAAAAACATTTAGGGGGTACTTAACAGAAAATTAGTATCCTTTACCTAACAAATATATTTAGTCTGCCTACAGCAAAAGGTTGTTGCTAAAGAATGTACCTCCAGAAATGAACAGCAGAAAGGGGAAACATTTTTCTTCCTGCTATATAGGCTAGAGGGCACTGTGGTATAATCTTAATAGACATGTCTTCAACCTCTCCATAACCCAGACTTTTGTACATCAGTTATGGAACAAATATTTCAAACCACTCTATAACGATGCTGCCTGCTGGCCAAGACTTCAGTTTGGACAGTGGGTCCAATCTTGGAGTGAGCAGCAGGGCACATTTACAGATTTCTTCAGATTTTCTCTCTTTGGTCATAATAAATAGCATAGAAAACCAGAAGTCGTGAAAAAAAAAATCGGTCCTAATGATAAGGAGCACAGACCTCAGATGGAAAACCAGTGGACCTGAGCTGCTGACTGATGTCATGAATTAAAACAACAAAAAGCAGGAACTGTACGAAATGCTGGGAATTTAAATTCTAAGATTGTATATAAAAATATTATCTCATGAAGGATTTTATCATCTATTTAGGTCTTTGGGTAAGGACACCCCACACCTTGAAATACAGAAAACTCATTAAAATGTAAAAGATCAGAAAGATGTAAAATGTAAAGTACGGTGTTTTGATCATCTTTTTAATAGGAAAACGAAAGAAGCAAGTGGCCCATGTCCGCAGGGTAGTCAGGAATGGCGATGCCACCATTACAGTCCTTAGATACGGCCAATGTCATGGAGTCCCTATACCTGCTGACCTTACAGAAACACTTGTGTTTCTCACAAAGTGGGTACCATTTGGGTTTTCAGTCAATGTTTCAAAATGACCATGTATATGAAAATGGGGGCTGTTTCATTTTTCCTTTTGAACTCTAGTTGGCATTGCCCCCAACTCAGTTGCCAGGATTTTACACTAGAGGGGCAAGCTGCATTTGTCGCATTGTAAAAAAAGAAAAGAAAAGAAAAAAAAAAGGTTCTTTGTAGGAAGCCTCTCCTCCAAGCGCCATGCTTTCCACCTGTGTGTGGATGTTTGTGTTTGCGAGGTGTGAATGCCTAGATACAGAGATGGTAGATGCCACAGAAAGACACAGGTAGGCAGCGGTGCAAAGCAGAAAGCCCCAGGGGAGGATGCTGAGAAACAGACAAGAGGGAGTCTGCTACGACAACTTGTAGCTCTGTCATTGGCAGTGCACAGCTGAAGAGAGCAAATGGCAGTTCCATGGTGGTGGGAATGGAATGTCACGTGACTTGAATAGGACCCGCTGCATGTCCGAAGTTTTATAAGCAGGAGGAAAAGAATTACACATTCACCCTAAATTTCTATAAATGATGGAATCTTTAGAAGATCCTACTTAATTTCCAGCTGATGAGAATGTTTTCTTCTAGCCTGTATTAATTACATGTGCTATTATATAGTCATTTTGAAGAAATGGGCTAAGTTTAGAGTGTTCTTGGGGATGCTCAGGGATGTTCTCACAGGATTTCTGAGGTGTTAAACATTTTGTCAATCTTTACAGGTGATCTTAATAACCAAAGTGTTTGGATTTCTATTGCGATCGATATATAAGCATGAAGATTTTCTTTAGTAGCTTTCAAATATTTTAGAGGGACATTTTCTTCACAGAATTTGGGATGAGATGCTATTAGTAAAAAGGCAGTCAGTCCTCAATGCGTAAAATAAAATAAGAATGTTCTAAATCATAAAAAAAGAAAAGAAAAAAAGTTCAGTTGGGAATCTCACTGGAGTATCTTGGCATTCAGTATGAATAGCAATCTTGAATTCAAAGGTGAAACATATACAATTTAAAATCAAGGTACAAAGAGACCAGATTCCCCATTTTTATTTTGGTTTTCCTCCAGCACAACTCTTCTTTCTTACCCTCAGTCCTGATGGAAGCAAATTACCAATACGTGGGATAAATGTAGCACAACCTCATTGCCACCAAAAGGCAGGATTCTGGCCTCTCAAGCACATTCACTCTGGGACCAGGTCCTCCCTAAAGGCACCAAGCTGTTGCTAGGTAGAGCAGGAAGGGCAAGGAGAAGACACAGACTGCAAATTACCAAAGTAGGAGCAAGTAACAGTAAATCAATTTGGTATTTACTGAGCACCTACTAGGCTGGGCCATGCTAGGGGTTAGAAACCTAGTTTCTGTCTACTGAAAATTCCTAGTTGATTTTTCTCTTAACTTTTTTATTTTAAGATAATTTTTGATTTTGTGAAGAGTCTGAAGAATTGTACAGAGTCCCCACATATATTTCACCAGCTTGCCCTAACATTAGTATCTTCCATAATCTTCATGCCAGTTATCAAAACTAAAAATCTGACCCTGGTAGAATCCTATTAACTAATCTACACACCTTCTTTGTACCCCACCGGTATTTCCACGACTGTATGTCTCTTCTGGGATTCACTACAGGATCCCACACTATATTTAGTCATCACGACACGTTAGTCACCATGGTGCGTGAGTGTCCTATACTCTCTGACAGCTCCTCAGCTTTTCCTTGTCTGACATTGGACTGACATCTGACTTCTGAACAATCATAATGGAAAGTGTACACTGCGTGAGAGAACTATGTTTTTGCCCGGGGAAGGAGAGGCTTCATAGAAAGACGACATTTGAACTGGGTCTGGAAAAATGAAGTGGGTCTTTGCCAATTCATTATTACATCTCATCTGTTCAATTCAACATATATTTATAGTAATGAGAAAAATAGTAGGCATTGTGAATGTAGCCTCCAACAAGACAAAAATGGTCTCTGCCTCAGACAGCCAAGGACGTCTCTGCCCCACACAGGGTAACTCTACCCCAACAACTTAGCCTAGCAGTAAATACCTTCCTTCCTTTTTAGCACATTCCTTGATATTTTTACCATTTTCCTTTACTTGTTTATTTTTTGCTAATACTGTCCACTGCATTATTTTAAAATTTGTTCTTGCCGACAATGTTTTTAATCATCTTTAATTCATTTCTTTTCTCTGTCCTTGCTATCAATCTGTACATGCTAACAGGGCATGTTAACAGGTAACATGCCCTGTTAGCATGTTACCATGCATTAGCTTCTGGTACTTCTGTCCTCCTCCTCAAATGGCCTCTCCACCACCAGCAACCATACCCTTCTGATATTCTTCTCTATGAGGTCTGAGAGAAGGTCATCTGCTGAGGGATGGGGAGGTGATGTGCAGGACACCGCTTGCAGTGAATCCTAAATAAGAACGGTTCAGACAAATAGGTTATTCACCTGGTTGGTACTGATAAGGATTTTGAAAATTGCTCCATATGCAAAACCAGTTTCAACCTAAAACCTGCTTACAGAACATTTCAACAGGGATGTTTCATCGTCAGCTCACAAGGTCATTTTAAGGCTTCTTATCGTCCCCAACCTTGTTGCCACTAGCCCGTTATGTCTTTTACTTCTTTCCTACTTAAACCCAACTAGGATTTGCTGAGTGCCTACTGAATGCGTTCCTTTGGTCATTCAAGTAATTATATGTGAAATCTGCTATACTGGGAGCAGCTCCAGGGTGCAAGGGAACGAGGTTTATGATGTTCTTCCAAACATCTTCTGGCTCCCTTTGTTTCTCTTGAGCCCTTTCTCTACCTTCTCCTTCTCCTTCTCCTTACTCCATACTAGTTCTCTTCTAGTATTTCTAAAAATACCATCTCCAGTTAGCTGACCAAACACAACAAAATGGCTCCAGGTTATTTTCATAATGGTGTCAAATCTTTTAAAAATAGAATAAAAAGCCTTCTATAAACTGAGAGCATCAAAAATAGCTCATTCCCATCACTTCAATTTCTTCCCTCATCTAAGCAAATCATATGCAATCGTAGTATTCTCCTATCTCTGGTCAATGCATTTAGTCAAAGTATTTGTGTAATGGACACTCCAGGTTGAAAAGCACTGTCATAGGATGACTAGTAGAGGTAGGACATGGAATTCCACACATAGAAGCACTTGGAGCATGAATATCCCTTGCTGAGAAGTAACACCCAGGCCATGGACCCATCTCTCTTCTTGCCATTCATTCTCCCCCTTTCCTGTTTCCTTGACCAGTTTGCTGACAGAGCTCATCATTAGCATGAGTCCTTAGTTCTCACTCTCTCTCTGGCTAAGTGCAAAGGAGGTAGCAAGGCTGTGGCCATTATGACACCTGTTTCCATCTGCAGGGTTGGGCCACCCCTGTCCTTTATTTTCTCAGCTTCTATGAAATGTAATTTCATGTCTGAGTAACGACCATAAGCTTACCAAGCTCCCAGTTCATCCACAGTCAGAGGCAGGGGCCAGAACACAAAAGACAGGATATTACCACCCAAAATGTATGGAAACCAAAAGTCCATAGCAAAAATGCTTAAACAAGAACTACAGAATGTGTCATGTAGCCTTCCCAGCCTAAGAACCTATGAAATTATGGCAGGAGGTGAAGACATGCACAACACACCGCATCTATTTAACATCTGGCTCTTTACATTCCAAGGACAAGAAAAAGCTTAAAAATGAAATGCAGAAAATTTGAAATGAAGGGATTAAGAATCAAAAAACTAGAGGTCAAGGGGCACCTGGGTGGCTCAGTGGGTTGAGCCGCTGCCTTCGGCTCAGGTCATGATCTCGGGGTCCTGGGATCGAGTCCCGCATCGGGCTCTCTGCTTGGCAGGGAGCCTGCTTCCCTCTCTCTCTCTCTCTCTCTCTCTCTCTGCCTGCCTGTCTGTCTACTTGTGATCTCTGTCTCTCAAATAAATATAGAAAATTTTTTAAAAAAAAATTTTTTTTTTTTTTTTTAAAAAAAACTAGAGGTCAAAATGTGAACTACAGAAGTCTTCTAAGCTCGAGTTTGCCCATCAGTGGTTCTGAACTTGTATTCTTCAGAGGTGCTTTAAGGGCAGGTCTCCAAGCCCTAGAACTCCACTTAACCAGAACAGATCCATTTTTTATCTCTTCCACACACTAGATCTCCATGTCCTTCAATTTGAAGGACAGGTTTTTAAAAGTTTAAAAATCATTATTTCAAACTACAGCCATTTGGCAAACATTTATTGAGCATCTATTATGTGCCAAGCACTTGTTTTGGGATGGAGATACCAAAATAGGTAATGCATGGTGGTTACTTTCAAGGGGTTCTTCCTGGAGATGGGGAGACAGATAAATGACACAAAACACAAAGCAGAGTATATCAGGTGCTGACACGTGTAAGAACAAGGAGCTTTGAGATTCCAGAAACAAATGTTTTAACATTTGGAAATTGGCTTTGAAGCTCTGCTTAAACATATCCAGTAATTCTACAAGGTAATTCCACAAGGAAGCCAATCCTATTTTAAACATGGTAATTATTAAAAATTTTTCTGTTTTGGGCTTGAAATCTATGTTCTTGCGGCTTCGGTACATTGGCTCTAGCTCTGGCTCTACATCTACACAGGCTAGATCCATTAGCCTTTCCCAAAAGATTGCACTTTAAGATTTGAGCTCAGTCACCACCCCCTTCCCTTGACTTTCTAGTCCCTAGGCATACAGCCTTTATTTATACCAATTATATTATGGATTTGCATAATCAAGACAAAAAGGGAGAGAATTTTTTGAGAACAGACCATTGAAGGAATGGCTCCTTCTGTGTGAGACCTTTGTTTTATTTGGGATAATTGTAAGAACAATCCTGTGCTCTCCTGGAATCAAGAAAAAATAAGTAAATGAAATTAGACTCAGGTCATGATTTCATGGGTTGTGGGATTGAGCCCCCTGTCAGGTTCTGAACTTACTGGGGAGTCTCTCCTTCTGCCTCCCCACTCCCTCTAGCTCTCTCTCTCTCTCTGACTCTCTCTCTAAAATAAATAAATAAATCTTTAAAAAATAAAAATAAAATGCATGGGTCAACATACTCTTTAAAATTGGAATGAAGAATTCCCATTAATACCTACACAAACATCTAAGAAATGTTGCCTGAGATATAATACCTCTGATTTTCACTGACTAAGCCTACATCTTTAGCATCCTTTAGAAGTAACCAAGGAAGATTAATTTTCAAAAACAAAGTAACATTACCTACATTTGTAGATTTCATGGCCAGCATCTATTTTTCATTATATTTTACTATTTCTCTTATTAGTTACTGCTTAACTACTGAAATCTTTAGAAAATTATTATGCTTAAATAATATTTCAAAATGTTTCATATACCTAATTTTATAAAGCATTTCAGTATTTCTTTTTTTTAATCACAATTCCTATACGCAGGAATTTTGCTATATAATGAATTACAGAGCTTCGAAAGCCGGTGTGAAACCTAACACACAAAACATTTATCTCTATAAAAAATTGTCAGTTAAAATGATTTGAAGGTAAATATTCTCAACACAGGCTTTGCATAAAAAGTATGTTTCACTGTTACTATAAAATTTAAGTACTACCTCCTTCTAAAGGGAATTGAAGCAATATATATAAGCCTGATTTTTCTTTTCTTTTTTTTTTTTTTAAGATTTTATTTATTGATTTGAGAGAGAGAGAGAGAGCATGAGAGGGGAGAAGGTCAGAGGGAGAAGAAGAAGGTCAGAGGGAGAAGAAGACACCCCATGGAGCTGAGAGCCCGATGCGGGGCTGAATCCCGGGACTCCGGGATCATGACCTGAGCCGAAGGCAGTCGTTTAACCAACTGACACACCCAGGCACCCCAAGCCTGATTTTTCTTATTTATTTTTGATAAGCCTGTTTCTTAAAGAAAAACATATGTAGATATTACTATGGTGTATATCAAATTTGACTTTGATCTTCCTAGCAGCCTAGGCAAAAAGGAAAACATGAAAGAATATTTAATTATATTTGATGCATCTGATAAAATAAAATAACCACTGTGGGTTTTTTGTGGGTTTTTTTTTTGTTTTGTTTGTTTGTTTGTTTGTTTGTTAAGGAAAAAACAAACACTCCCCACTAAATTCAAAACAGAATTCATCAAGAAGTACTAATCAAGGGAATTTAAACCAAGGACATAGAGCAATGTCCATATCTTCAACAAAGATACACAACAGAAGACTGGAAAATGATCCTAATAATGTCAGACATTACACAGATCTATAGAATTTGAGGGCACAGTACTAACATAATTTAGTAAGGGTGTTTTATGGAGAACTATCCTGAAGAAGCCAAGGAATGCAGCTCTCTCGTGAACTGTGACCAGCAATTCACGAGTGAAACAAATTAATAGAAAAGTAGACTGGTATCTTCTTGTATTTCTCTCTTCCCTCCTGCAACTATTACAGATTGTTACAGAGGGAAGCTACCTCAAGTGTAAACTCTGAGGAAAAAGCCTGGAGGTCAGGTATCTTGTGTTCTTACCCAAAGGAAGAACTCAGGATATCAAACATGAAAGCTCCAAGTTAACATTCCATTACAGAAGCTGAAAAACTGTTTCTAATCCTTGCCTGATTAAAGGATCACCCTATGGCCACACAAGTCAGCAGCATGTTGGGCCAAAACTGACCTCAAGACACAGCTTTGGTGCCATTCAAGTACTTGAGAAGAAACAACAATAACAATGCTTGTTTAAAATTCCAAAGTACTGTACCAAAGATAATTGTTTCTCCAAGTGTCTCTTTGGTCCAAGACTTCTCAGAGCTTTTAAGTAGCTAACATGCAGTGTGGACCTCCCAAAGTGGGCATAGAATAAACAGGACTCTTGTCTGACCGCAGAGATACCCTTGCTCAGAGCATCTTGAAATACCACCAGAAATGCCATAAGCCATATTTGAGAAAACAGGTCTCCCTCCACTCCAGTCCCTCCCTGCCCCCAAAAGACCCTCGGTCCTGTTTCAATAAAATGTTCGGTCTTCAGCATAACCGACTGCTCAAAGAACTTCCACACAACAGTTCAACTGAACAATTTGTTCAGTTGCTCCCACGCAACTAAACAAATGAGATTTCAGGAAGACACTGCTTATCGTTATTGGAGAATTATTAACAAAACAACAATAACTTTGGCATAGTTTATAAAAAGCTTCTCCTTTAGAGAATAATGTGACAAGGAGATCAAATGTTTTCTAGGGCTAGAGAAGGAAATCCAATGTCCTCAGCCTAAAGAGGATGTTTTCCCATTCAATTATGTCAGGAGATCATTTAAATAATAAATCTGAAAGTTGTAATAGGAAGATAAATTACACTGGTAGGACATTTATGTTTTATACTGCCTGTATCATTTGGTATTGAAATCTGGTCCATTAAATAGTAGATAATTCCTTTTCATTCCTGTCATCAAAAGAAAGTATAAAAATACTGATTTTGAAGAATCATCACTAGCCTGGGCTTGAGACTGGTTAAGAGCCAACATAGATCATGGTATACTCAAGTCATTAAATTCTTAATACCAGTCCTATGAGATGGGGACGATGGCCATCCTTCTTTAACTAATGACAGAAAAGATTCACATACAACATACTGTAAAACCCAATCTGCTTTTTGATAAAACCAAACTGTGATGAAGTCAACTGAGAGACAGAATTTTTGCCATAGTATTTTTTAAAGATTCATTTGTTTGAGAAAGAGAGAGAGAGAGTAGGAAGAGAGGCAGAAGCGAGGAAGAAAATCTCGAAGCAGACTCCCCACCAAGCATGGAGCCTGACACAGGAATGGACACGGGGTTCGATCTCACGACCCTGAGATCATGACCTGAGTGGAAATCAAGAGTCAGACGCTTAACCGACTGAGCTACCCAGGCATGCCACGCCATAGTATTTATAAAAGTATTTCATAGGCATGCGGGTCAGGAAGCCTCAATTTAAAAGTCCTCATATTTTTGTAATTTTTTGTGGGGAAAAAAAAAGAATAAATATAGTTATTTTTATCTCAAATATTTTTTTTTTAAATGTGAGTCTCTGCCCAAATGTTATTCCACAGGTAAGGTTAATTAAGCAAAAGACATGCATTGCTGAAGAACAAGCATAAGAATATATTAGTTCATTGTTGCAAATTACAGTATATAGAATTTATATTTTTAAATTATAATAAATGTTAACCATGTTATTGAAAGTTTTATTTGCATCATCATCTTTTCTGCTGATTTGCTAATGGCTCTGATGTAGATATTAATATAATTGGCAATTATTATTTTTTTAAAGATTTTATTTATTTATTTGACAGGCAGAGATCACAAGTAGGCAGAGACAGGCAGAGAGAGAGAGAGGAGGAAGAAGAAGCAGGCTCCCCGCTGAGCAGAGAGCCTGATGCAGGGCTCAATCCCAGGACCCTGGGATCATGACCTGAGTCGAAGGCAGAGGCTTTTACCCACTGAGCCACCCAGGTGCCCCTAGTTGGCAATTATTAAAACTTTTACTATCACATCAACAATGACCACAGCAGATTCACTATTCCTACTTCTCTTCCATCTGAGAAAGGATATCATAAAGCAATGAACAGAATTATAGGAATAAATCAAAGTCTACTTTAAACTACTTGAAAAAGGAAATCATTATCAAATCTGGGGATTTGTTATTGTGTCCAGCATAACACACAAATGATCAATTAGTATATCATGACACAGTATGTAAAAACTGACTGTATTAAGAACTGCCCTTGAGAGAGGCCTGTCCATCCCAAATTTTCCCTGATAAGAGGATTGGAAGGTCACAGAGGAAATACAGATCATGACCCAGAGCCCAGGAAACCAAATAATCTGAAGGCACCTTGGCAGAAGAAAAACAAATATAAAGATACTACAGGAGGGTCTGATCAGAAAGCTGAATTAAAATCAGACTAAAGCTGAGAAAGAAAGAAGCTCTCTTATTTTATGAGACATGACAATACTTCTGGATGGCCCAGTTCTGTACCCTCTCCATTTACCTGATCTTGAGGGAATTCTAAAATGCAGGGTCCCTGTAGGCAAGCAACAAAAACAAAACAAAGCAAAACAACAAAAACAAAACCAAAACAAACCTGACGGGAACTTCAGCTCACCAGAAAATCGTTTTTGAGACGCCCATCCTGACAGATTCCAAATAGAGTCTTAACCACCGAAAAGAATAAACATCCCAAACAATTCACTAAAGGAGGAAAAAAAGTCATTTTCATTTTGGCAAAGGCTTACTTATTTGGCAAATGCCTACTAGCAGGAGTAACACCTCGAGAGTTAGACTAGCTTAATTACCGATGCATCCTGGGGACGTTCTTGGTAGAAAGAAAGTCCGTGGGCTTCCCACACAAAGCCATCTGCAGATGGAAGGGGGTTGTCTAGACAAGGAGAGAGCTAGCTTTAGAAAAGAAAAAGAGTATGTTTTGACAACAGAGAGTAAGACACAAGGGTAAGAATCAACACAGGGTCTCGGGCGCCCATGTGGCTTGGTTGAGCTTCTGACTTTTGATTTCAGCTCAGGTCATGATCTCAAGGTTGTGAGACAGAGCCTAGCACTGGGCTCCCTGCTCAGTGTCTGAGATTTTTGTCCCCTCCCTCCCCCACTGTTCCTCCCCCTGACCCCCTCCGCTGCCCTTTCTTAAAAAAGAATTAAAAAAGAACCATACAGAGTCCATGTTCTCAGCAGACATTAGACATGGATAGGCCACCCGCAGTGGGACAGAATGAATGAAGGAATGGTGCTTTTTGTCCTCAGTCACTGAGAACATCACCGAGACAGTTCTGGAAATGGTACGATCATCCAACTGGGAAGCTTTTCCATGTAGGGTTAGATTAATGAGATTCATATCTTATTAAGTGGACTGAATGGGGGTGGGGAGCCTATGTCTTGCATGCCGCCAGGCCTCAAGCCTGACTCTTCCTTGGGACCATTTCCTCATGCTCACTAGACAAATCAGAGGGCGAGGCACTGGGTTGAGATGAAGAAAAAAACACAGTTATCTCATCAGATGGCTCCGCACCTATGAACATTCCATAGAAACTGGAAACAAAGTGAGAGGAAGGGTTCAGAACCCTCCTTACAGGAGCTGCTTGTGAGCAAGCACCAGACCATACCAGAGGCACCTGGCAAGTTCTGTGCAGGAAGGGTAGGGGGGTTATGCCCTCCCTGAGCTTTGGCCAAACACTATGGTACCTGAGGCATGTGTGCCTTCAGGACAGTGCAGCATGGCCCTTAGAAGTCCACCTGTGCTCACCAGATCAAATGGTTTTGTAAGAAATCCTAGTAAATGGAAAAACAGTAAAGGAAATGATAGTTCAAATTTACAATTAAAAGATGGCATCCTCCCTGATCTATAAGTTTTTGGCTCCTACAAAGAATAAGGAGATATCTGTGCATCTGCTCTCTGGGCTGGAGTCCATAGCATGGGGCTCTAAGGGGCTGAGATGCTCCTGTTTGGAGCCTTGTGAGAGAAGCCTTGTGTTCATGCTCCCCTCCACCCACACACAGTTTCTAACCATTCAGGTTTGGACATGTATTGTTCCACTCTCCTGGGAAGTCCTGATTTTGTACAGATAACAGTCAGCCCTTCACCTTCCAGCAACCCCCCTTCAGAAGCAGCCAACGTGCCATAAAGTGCCTTTCATGTTTAAAAAAGAAAAAAAAAAGACCCTTCACATAAAAAGTATTAGAAGCACTATGTTTTTTAAAAAAACAAAATGCACATACTTCAAAAATCTTATATTCCAACAAGTTTCGTAGGAAATTAAAGAAAATGTATCTAAATCTTCACTTTTCTTTTTGTACAAATGTTAAGGGAGCCAGCCTCAGGAAAAAACAGTCAAGAATATCTAGGAATGGAAGATTTGGGTAGAAAAATAAAATCTTAACATAAAATACTTACAGTTTCTGATACAATGCCCTTTTGCCTAGGATTGAAAGACAACTACTTTACACAGAGGCCTAATATTCTAAAGAAGTCACTTGTATTTCCATTGATGGGTTAATACTGTTTGGTACCACATACACATCACACAATGCCAGTAATATATCTTTATGTAATAAATCACAATGGATTTTTGTTTGTCTGTTAAAACTAGAAAGCAGTTTTCCCCCCCAACAAATGTTCAAAATTTTAAGACCTATTTTGAAGTCATCTGTAACACATTTAGAATATTTACAAAATTCAATGTGGAAAGGGTTTTCTCAGTCTACCATAATCTTAAAATTGGATCCCAGACATTTAAAGAATATTTTCAGGTTCTTCAAGTCGTGTTTTATCTCTGCTTATTTTCAACCTTTTTATATTTTTATCATCATAGTTCTAATTTAGAACTAGTCACACATTGCCTCCCAATCAATTACAAAAACAACAAAACCCAGTAACCAATGATCTCTACACTTTTCTGAAACATTATTTCAAACATAGTCCATTCTGCATAGCAAAATGTTGTTTTCCAAAAATGGTGAAACCACTTTCCTTAATCCAGAAAAACCATTGCTGAGCAACAGAAGAACTAGGAAGGGAAAAATATCTTATCAAAGAAGACCTATTCTTAATTATGTATGGTGAAACTATGCCATGATGCGTATCAAGCATAAATTAGGGTTTATAGCTGTATATTTTCATGAAAATATAATTAAAGCATGAATTAATTGATAATCAAAAGGTAAAGACATGACTTCCTTTTATCACACGCCAAATGTAATGCTTCATTTTAATCATTATTTATCCCATACTTAAAATATGCCAGAGGGGAAATTTACTGCAATAATTTCAAACACCAGACATTTTAAAGAATGCTCTGAACTACTTTTAAAACATTATTTCTTTTTTTTTTTAAAGATTTTATTTATTTATTTGAGAGAGAGAGAGACAGTGAGAGAGAACATGAGCGAGGAGAAGGTCAGAGAGAGAAGCAGACTCCCCATGGAGCTGGGAGCCCGATGCGGGACTCAATTGCTCAGCATCATTCTTTTTATTTTTATTTTTAAATTTTTTTTATTTTTTAATATATATTATTTGCTTCAGGAGAGCATCATTCTTTTTAAGTAGGACATTCTTAGAAAACCATGAAACTGGACAAATTAAGTCATTTTTGTGTAATGTTCCCTTTAGTTTTTATAATTTTCAAATTATTTTGAAATTTTATAATTTAAATTTATAATTTTAATAATAATTTTCAAAATAATTACATTTTTATAATTTTCAAAATAATTATATTCCATCATAAAATTATTACATTCCATCATCTCTGTTTTAATATCTATGAATCAAAACTACGTAGTCCCACTGCATTAGTCACAGTTCCCCAGAGAAACAGAACCAAAGAACCAACAGGATGTGGAAAAAGATGTAAGTAGATAGACAGACAGGAAGACAGGACATCTAGATATAGAAAAGAAAAAATTTTTTTATTTTAATGCCAGTATAGATTACATACAGTGCTTTATTAGTTTTGGGTGTACCATATAGTGAGTCTATAATTCTATGCATTACTCAGTGTTCCTCATAATAAGGCTACTCTTAATCCCCTTCACCTATTCACCCTCCCTCTTTTTTCTTTGTTCATTTGTTTTGTTTCTTAAGCTCCACATATGAGTGAAGTTCATATGGTATTTGTTCTTCTCTGACTGACTTGCTTCACTTTGCTATATACCCACTAGTTCCATCCACATTGTTGCAAATGGCAAGATTCCATGCCTTTTTGTGGCTGGACACTATTCCATTACAAATATATACCACTTCTTTATCCATTCATCTATTGATGGGCACTTGGGCTGCTTCCATAATTTGGCTATTACAAATAATGCTACAATAAACACAGAGGTGCATGTGTCATTTTTAACTAGTATTTTCATAATTTGGGTCAACACACGGTAGTAGAATTACTGAATCACATGGTAATTCCATTTTTAATTTTTTGAGGAACCTCCATACTGTTTTCTCTAGTAGCTGCAACAGTTTACATTCCCACCAGCAGTGCACCAGGATTCCTTTTCCTCCACATCCTCACCAGCACTTGTTTCTTGGGTTGTTGATGTCAGCCATTGTGATTTTGATTTGCATTTCCTGATGAAAAGTGATAATGACTATCTTTTCATGTGTCTGTTGGCCATCTGCATGTCTTCTTTGGAAAAATATCTCTTCATGTATTCTGCCCATTTTGTAATCGGATTATTTGGTTTTTGCCTGTTGAGTTGTGTAAGTTCTCCATATATTTTGGAAACTAACCCTTTATCAGGTAAGTCATTTGTAAAAATCTTCCATTCAGGAAGTCTTCTAGGTTTGTTGGTCGTTTCCTTTGCTGTGGGGAAGTTTTTTATTTTGATGTAGTCCCAGTAATTTATTTTTCCCAAGCCTCTGAAGACATGTTCTAGAAAGATGTTGCTATGACTAATGTCAGAGAAATTACAGCCCGAGCTCTCTTCTAGGATTTTTATGGATTCAGGTCTCACATTTAGGTCTTTAATTCATTTTGAGTTCATTCTTGTGTATGGTGTAATAAGGTGGTCCAATTTCATTCTTTTGCATGCAGCTTTCCAGTTTCCTCAACATCATTTATTAAAGAGACTGTCTTTTTCCCATTACATATTCTTGCCTCCTTTGCTGGAGATTAATTGACCATATAATCATTTGAGTTTATTTCTGGGCTCTCTATTCTGTTGAATTGATCTATGTGTCTGTTTTTGTGTTGGTACCATACTGTTTTGATTACTACAGCTTTGTAGTATATCTTGATATCTGGGAGTGTGAAAAGTTCAGTTTTCTTCTTCTTTTTCATGATCATTTTGGCTATTTGGGCTCTTTTGTGGTTCCATACAAATTGTAGAATTCTTTGTTATAGTTCTGTGAAAAATTTTGTTGTATTTTTGTAGGGATTGCTTTATATCTGTAGATTGCTTTGGGTAGTATGGACACTTTAACAGTATTTGTTATTTCAACCTATGAGTATAGAATATCTTTCCATTTGATTGTAGTGTCTTCATTTACTTTCATTAATGTTTCCTAGTTCTCAAAATATGGGTCCTTCACTTCCCTGTTTGTTTATTATTGGGTATTTTACTATTTTGAATGCAACTGTAAATGGAATCATTTTCTTAATTTCTCTTACTGCTACTTTATCATTAGTGTATAGAAATGTACTGAGTTTCTATATAGATTTTGTATGCTGCAATCTTACTGAATTCATTTACCAGTTCTAGTAGTTTTTTGGTGGAGTCTTTAGAGTTTTCTATGTATAGTACCATGTCATCTGCAAACAGTGAAAGTTTGACTTCTTCCTTAGCAATCTGAATGCTTTTTTTTTTCTTTTTCTTATCTGTTGCTGTGGCTAGGACTTTCAATACTCTATTGAATAATAGTGGTGAGAGCAGACATCCTTGTCTTATTCCTGATCTTAAGGGAAAATCTTGACTATGATGTGAGCTGTGGGTTTTTCATATATGGTCTTTATTACATTGAGGTATGTTCCCTCTACTTTGTTGAGAGTTTTTATCATGAATCAATGCTGTATTTTGTCAAATGCTTTTTCTACATCTAATGAAATGATCATTTGGTTTTTATAATTTCTCTTGTTGATGTGATGTATCATGTTAATTGATTTCTGAATATTGAATCACCCTTGCATCTCAGGAATAAATCCTACTTGACCAAGGTGAATGATTTTTTAAATGTATTGCTATGTGCTCTGCTAAAGTTCTGTTGAGGATTTTTCATCTCTGCTCATCAGAGATAATGGCCTATAGTCCTCTTTTTTGTAGTGTCTGTGTCTGGTTTTAATACTGGGGTAATTTTGGCCTCATAGAATGAATTTGGAAGCTTTCTTTCCTCTTCTATTTTTTTGAATAGTTTGAGAAGAAGATACATTAATTCTTCTTTAAATGTTTGATAGAATTCATCTGGTCTTGGACTTTTGGTTGTTGGGAGTTTGGTTTGTTTGTGTGTTTTTTAAGATTTTTATTTATTTATTTGACAGGGAGAGAGAGATCACAAGTAGATGGAGAGGCAGGCAGAGAGAGGAGGGGAAGGCAGGCTCCCTGCCAAGCAGAGAGCCCGATGCAGGGCTTGATCCCAGGACCCTGAGATCAAAGGCAGAGGCTTAGCCCACTGAGCCACCCAGGCACCCCTGTTGGAAGTTTTTTGATTACTGATTCAATTTCACTGCTAGTAACTGGTCTGTTCAAATTTTCTATTTCTTCCTAATTCAGTTTTGGGAGGTTATATGTTTCCCAGAATTTATTCATTTCTTTTAGGTTATCCAATCTGTTGGCATGTAATGTTTCCTAATAATCTCATAGTCCTTTGTATTTCTTTGGTGTTGGTTGTTTACTGTCTTCTTTCATTTCTGGTTTTATCTATTTGAGTCCTCTCTCTTTCTTTCTTTCTCTGTTTTTTTGGATGAGTCTGGCTAAAGAGCTACCAATTTTGTTGATCTTTTCAAGAACCAGCTCCTGGTTTCATTCATCTGTTCTACTGTTTTCTTCGTTTGTTTGTTTCTTTCTTTCTTTCTTTTTTTAAGATTTTATTTATTTTATATGTATCTCAGAGAGAGACACAGCAAGAGAGAGAACACAAGCAGGGGGAGTGGGAGAGGAAGAAGCAGGCTTCCCACTGAGCAGGGAGCCCAGGAACCTGGGATCATGACCTGAGCTAAAGGCAGACACTTAACGATTGAGCCACCCAGGTGCCCCAGTTTTATTTATTTCTGCTTTAAACTTCATCATTCCCTTCCTTCTACTGGTTGGAGGGGGAGGATTGTTCTTTTTCTAGCTCCTTTAGGTATAAGGATACGTTGTTTACTTGAGATTTTTCTTGCTTCTTGAAGTACACCTGTATTACTATAAACTTCCATCCTAAAACAGCTTTTACTGTATCCCAGAGATCGTGGACTATTGTATTTTCATTTTTCATTTGTCTCCCAGTATTTTTTATTTCCTCTTTGATTTCTTGGTTGACCTACTCATTGTTTAGTAGCACGTTACTTAATTTCCATGTACTTGTGCTCTTTCCAATTTTTTTCTACTGGTTGATTTCTGGTTTCACAGAATTGTGGTCAGAAAAGATGCATGGTATAACTTTAAACTTTCTGAATTTGTTGAGACTTGTTTTGTGGCCTGACATGTGATCTATTCTAGAGAATGTTGCAAGTGCATTTGAAAGGAATGTGTATTCTGCTGTTTTATGATGGAATTTTCTGAATATAGCTCTTAGATCCATCTAGTCCAATGTGTCATTCAAAGTCACTGTTTCCTTATTGATTTTCTGTTTGGATGATCTACCCATTGATATAAGCAGAATGGTAACATCCCCTACTATTATTGTATTACTATTAAGTACTTCCTTTGTTATTGGCTACTTTATATATTTGGGTGTTTCCATCTTGGGTACCTAAATATTTATAATTTTTTTATCTTCCTGCTGGCTTGGTCCGTTTATGATTGTATAGTGTCTTTCCTTGTCTCTTGTTACAATCTTTGTTTCAAAGTCTATTTCATCCAATAAAACAATAGCCACCCAGCCTTTTTTTTTTTTTTCCACTTCTATTTGCATGATAAATGCTTTCCCATCCCTTCATTTTCAATCTGCATGTGTCCTTAGGTCTGAAATGAGACAGCTGTAGGTAGCATAGGTCTTGCTTTTTTATCCACTGCATCACCCTATGTCTTTTGATTGGAGCATTTAGCCCATTGACATTCAAGGTAATTACTGATAGATAAGTACTTATTGCCATTTTGTCACTTGTTTTGTGGCTGTTTTTGTAGTTCTTCTCTATTCCTTTCTTGACCTGCTATCTTAAATCATGACTTCCTGGCTTTCTTTAGTGATACATTTTATTCCTTTCTCTTTATTTTTTGCATATCTTTTACCGGTATTTAATTTGTGGCTACCATTAGGCTTACATACACAACTTGTGCATAGAACAGCCTATATTATGTTTACAGTCACTTAAGTTTGAACTCATTCCTTACTTTCTCCCCCATCATGTTTTAAATATATGGTGTCATTTTTTACATCCTTTTATTTTGTGAACCCCCTGGCTGATTTTTACAGATAGACTTAATTTTACTGCTTTTGTGCTTCCTACTTTCCTTACTCCTACTTATGGTCTTTCCTTGGCCTCAAAAGTTCCCTTTAAGATTTTTTTGTAGGGTTGGTGTAGTGCTCATGTATTTCTTTAACTTCTGTTTGTCAGGAAACTCTTTATCTCTCCTATTCTGAATGACACCCTTAGCTGGATAGAATATTCCTCACTATAGATTTTTTTTCTTTCAGCACTTGGAATATGTCATGCCACTCTCTTCTAGCCTACAAAGTTTCTGCTGAAAAATCGGCTGATAGCATTATTAGGTTTCCTTGGATATAACAGTTTTCTAGCCTACAAAGTTTCTGCTGAAAAATCGGCTGATAGCATTATTAGGTTTCCTTG